>NW_020897760.1:2813928-3174534 GCF_003984885.1 Neopelma chrysocephalum
GGAAAGGAAAGGAAAGGAAAGGAAAGGAAAGGAAAGGAAAGGAAAGGGATGATGGTTCTCATCTATAAACCAGACCTTCTTCTCCTCCACCTCCTGAAAGGATGTGGAATTGGCTCACACACATACCTTGCACAGTTAGGTGCACCTGCATGGTCCTGGGGGTGTGCTGGGTCTGCACAGAGCAAGTGTAGGGCCCATCGTCGGTCACATCCACGTCCTGGATCTGCAGGCTGTACTCCCTCCTGTTGGCTGTGGCGATGGAAACCCGGGGATCCACCGACCACTTGTCACTGCCAGCAAAGATAATGCTTGACCGGTTCAGCCAGGCACCTTTAGAGGCTCCATCTTCCAAGTAACACCTGGGAAAAAAGTGAAACCATCAGGATGAAAATGTAGGAGCTGTAAAGTCCCATGCACTGCTACTGATTTTTAGACTGAACACAACTATAATATATCAGAGTTGAACCTCAAACTATGGATCAATTGTAAATTCGAAATCATCCTAAACCCAAAAGCCCATCTTACAACACAATAAACACACACATATTTTTCTGTTCTCTTCTTTCTTTCTGGTTTTCCTACTGGGAAAGGTTGGTGGAGCAGTAGCAAGAAAGTCTCAGTTATTTCTGACTGGGCTGAATCAGCCCTCTCTCCTCCAGCCCTGGCCCGTGAGCATCAGGAGCACAATGTGCTCCCATGAAAAATACTGCCCTGTTCCTAAGGCACAACCACCTCCTGCTTGCTTAGTGAGGGAACCAAGAGACTTCTTCCACCAAAATATATAAGGACACTGTAGAATCCAAACCATTTTTTTTCTCTTTTCAGAGAGTTCATGGAATCACAGAATTAGGGAATTGTTTGGACTGAAGGAACCTTAAAGCTCATCCAGTTCCACCCCCTGTCATGGGCAGGGACACCTTCCACTAGACCAGGTTGCTCCAAGCCCCGTCCAACCTGGCCTTGAACATTCCAGGGATGTGGAACTGTTGTCCCTCCCAACCCAAACCAGTCTGGGATATGATTCTCTGAAAACCAGTAAAGCCCAGCAGTGGCTGGAAAGAGAGGGGATAAAAGGACAGGGAGAACATGTGGAGAGAGCTTTATTTCCTGAGCTGATGGAGAGACTGAGCCAGTCTGCAGCAAGGTTAAGGATATTTAATGAGGAATCAACACCCACTGCACACTGTACTCCAGGTTTCCATGAAGAAGATGGCACCCAGCATGTGGGAAAAGGCAGAGATGGAGTCATGGCAGAGAAAAACCTTGATGGACTCGGGTTTGAGAGTAGGAATCTGCAAATCCAGGAGTAATCTGAGAATGATGCTGTAGGACTGGGAAATCTGCATTTCTTTCCATAAATTTAAGGAACTGTGGAGAATGAATGAGGCAGATTTTAGGCTCACCACCATGCCCACATTGGGAACGCAGGCTTTAAAATGACTTTAAAGGCTGAAGGAAGGTAATAAGGAAGGTAATACAAAGTGCAACAGACTAATGGGACATTTTTATTTGATAAAGAGGTTTTCACATAAAGGAAATCCAGCAGAAGAAAGGAATGCAATGGAGCTCATCTCTTTGATGAAACATTAAAATAGCACAACTATAGAAACTGGGAGGGGAAAAATGGTGATTTTGTGGCTTAAGCATCTGGCAGTATTGTTTAAGGGAAAAATGACATTCCTTTTAGGAATAAGAAACTAGAAACATGAGGCTGAAATTCTTCAGAAATGAATCATAAGAATAACCATTCATTTAATTAATGATCTCAACATTAAATCTGAAAGGGTTCTCAGAGAAGATACAACATGGGATAAAAAATCCCCGTTTGTATAGCACAGAATTGGGATGTCATTGGCGAGTGTCACTTTGAGGCTGAAGAGCACAGCAGATACCTCTGAATTCCTGCAGGAGGAATTCTGTAGGGTCTGGTCTCATTCAGAGAAGGCAAGGAGCCACTTTCAAAGTCTTATGAACATTTTCAAATCGATTCTAATCAACAGCAGAGTGGGGAGAAGCAGAGAAAGCTCTAATTCAATGATGTTTTTCTACACCTGTTTCTCTTCTGCTGCTGTCTCTGCAGAGCTGGATCCAGTCAATTACAGCAAATCTGAGAACCTGGGCTGGTGGAAGGTGTCCCTGCCCATGGCAAGGGGTGCAATGGGATGATCTGTGAGGTCCTTTCCAATCCAGGCCTTTCTATGATTCCGTGATTGTCCAGGCTGTGATGAAGCATGTGGTGGTATGTGAGAACATCTGTTTCAAACTAAACATTATCTCCAAATAAGGTGCTTTGCAAACAGATTAAATATTTCACCTCAGACAGGCTCCTTCAACAGCCCAAAGCTCTCCTCTCTTCACTTATTCAAACCCCATCCGTGTTCCCTCAGGCTGTGGGAGTGAAGTGATTTGGAAATGCTGCAGAATTTGGCTGGAATGTTTTGCACAGAATGGCTTTCAGATCCAGCAGCAGCCAGTGTGCTGTATTTTCCCACCATGCACGTGGGATGCGATGGATAAAGTGCATATTTACTCC
This sequence comes from Neopelma chrysocephalum, assembly GCF_003984885.1. Taxonomy (NCBI): domain Eukaryota; kingdom Metazoa; phylum Chordata; class Aves; order Passeriformes; family Pipridae; genus Neopelma; species Neopelma chrysocephalum. The sequence goes on from NW_020897760.1 coordinate 2,816,462, forward strand.
ATGGAAGCAGCAATCAAATGATTCATCTCAGAAATGTTTTCTAATCTAACAAATTTAATCCCTTGCAGTTTGCAAATCACTTTTCAGTTCCGAAAACACAGTTATTCCCTAAAACTGTTCCACAGGCAGCTCTGAGACCATGTCCCCCCATGTGAATCCCTGGCCAGCAGAGGCCATGCTGTAGTTACTGCTGGGGAGCAGAAATAAGAACAATTAAGGATTTGCCCCCTTTAAATGATGGCTTGGCTCTTCACCCCCATACCTTTAAAATCTCCTGTGAAAGAGCAGCTTTTAACATATGGTTTGTGTGACATAACCAAATGATTGGACGTGGATGAACAATTGCAAAGAATTAACACTGAGATCAATAAAAACACCAACCCCAGGCAATTCCATGGGATCTGAGCAGCACACATGGACTCTGTGACACCCCAGTCACCTTCATACCTAAGATCTGCCCGTCTCTGTGCTCCTCATTGCTCACAGGGTTCACCACTGGACAAACAGCTTCATTTTAACTAAGAACACTGGGTTTTATACTATTTTTTAAGCTGCAGATAAGAAATGATAACTCTGTATTATTTTCTGTGTACCAACATGAACACGGCATGGAGCTGTGTCAGGAGAGGTCTAAGCTGGATATCAGGAAAAGGTTCTTCCCCTCGAGGGTGGCTGGGCACTGAACAGGCTCCCCAGGGCAGTGGTCACAGCACCAAGGCTGACAGAGCTCAAGGAGTGTTTGGACAATGCTCTCAGAGACAGGGATTGTTGGGGTGTCCTGTGCAGGGCCAGGAGCTGGACTGAATGATCCCTGTGGGTCTCTTCCAAGTCAGGATATTCCATAATTCTATGATATCTGGAAACACATTGGCTCTTCTGACTGAAACCCTGCAATGGTGCAGCTCCTACAAGAAGATGGGGTGTGGAGCAATCTGGTCTGGTGGAAGGTGTCCCTGCCCATGGCAGGGGGTTGGAATGAGATGAGATTACAGTCCCCTCTGACCCAAACCATTATGGGATTCTATGAACTGCCTGCTCCACAGACACACTGTCCATGTCCAGGCCCCTCGGACTGGGGGATCAGAGCACACTTGGTGACAACCCCCTCATGAGTGAGGACTGGGGAGGAAAGGCAGCTGTGAAGAGGCAAGAACCCTTCAGAGCAACCCAGTGAGGAGTTCAGGGTCCCCAGCTGTGTGGATCCTGACTGCATCTTGCCATGCAGCCTGGGCAGTGAGATGCCCACATTCAGTGCCTGGAGTGCAGCTGCACAGAGCTGCCCAAAGTCCTCCCTGAGAACCTCTAGTTCCTTAAGGGAGCAGCAGGAAAGATGAGCAAAATGTGTTACAAACCCTAAAACAGGAATGGTTAAGTGAAGATTTAATAAAACCCTCAAATTTGGGTTTGTGCTCTGGAGCAATTTGCCCATTTGATCTTCCAAACCCCTCAGGGAGCTCAAACTCGAGTTTTCAGCCAACACGAGACATGAGGCTGAGCAGAGCTTCGATTTCATGGGAAGCTCCGAGGAGCTGGCAGCCTTCCAGTGCAATCCCCCGGGATGAGGCTGAGCCTCAAGCCAAGAGCCCAACTCCTCTTCATCTCCTGGTTGTGAGTGCCATAAATTCATTAATAATGGTCCCAGATCAAGGCACACACAAGGTCTGCGGGATCCCAGCACTGAAGGCCCACAGTGACAGGGCCAGGACTGTGGGACCTGGGGTCCATCACTGCCTGTCACAGGGAAAAAACTCAAGCCAAAGAATGCTGAGGTTTAATAAAGTCCAAGATTAAAACACTTCCTCTGGTAATCTATGGGAAATAATTTATTTAAAAGCAAATATCAGTGGCCTTCCCTCTCTTCTCCCTTTCCCTCTCTTCCCCCTTTCCTCTCTTTCCTTGAATTCTGTTTGTTTTTAAAGTCATGACAGCATTTCCTGCAAAGCAATTTTTGAAATCTATGCATAGGACTAATTATTTTTAGCAGTTAATAATTACACTGTAGCACAATTAAAGTAAGCATAACAATCATTAAATGAAAGTAACTTTTGCTCTTTTACCTTTATATGGTTTGGAAAACTATTGATGAAACCAGAGCTGAACTAAGAAGAGAATTCTTCTATTTTTAAACTTGGAAGATTGGAAAAAAATACAATTTATTTTTTAACTGATGATTGTAATCAGAAATTCCCTACTCAACAAGCATAAAAAATAGATTTTAATGTTAACTGTCATACACGGCTGAGGGTACTTTATTATTTTTCCAATCATTATTAATGGGGATGATCTTCTGTAATTTGTAAGTACAGAAAAATTGAGTCTCACCCAGCTTCCTTCAAGTTTTTAATTCTCTTTTTTTTACACCTCCCTCTTTCCCAGCTCTCTAGTCTATTATTTCCCCATAATTAAAACAGAGACCTATTAATCTCTGTAAAAAACAGTTCTTTGCAGTTGCTTAATTAAAGCAGCACATGGGCTCTGTCTCCAGGAGCCCTCGCAGTGCACCAGGGCCGGGGCTCCCAGGTGGCAGCCCCTGAAGGACAATGCATGGAAATGCACGTGGAGCCTTCCCACATTCCATAGAGCACAGGAATGCGGGACACTTGTCCATCTCCAAATAGCCTTTGATTCCCTCTGGTTTAAGGATAGTGCTTCTGGATAGTGCTTGGGCAGTGTTTAACAGGAAAATAATCTTAGAATCCCAGAGTGGTTTGGGTTGGGAAGGACCTTAAAGCTCACCTAGTTCCACCCCCTCCCATGGGCAGGGACACCTTCCACTAGACCAGGTTGCTCCAGGCCCCAGCCACATGGCCTTGGACACTTTCAGGGATGGGGCAGCTACAGCTTATCTGGGCAACCTGTGCCAGGACCTCACCACCCACACAGGGAAGAATTTCTTCCTAATATTCCAATATCTAACCCTGCCCTCTGGCAGTGGGAAGCCATTCTCCCTTGTCCTGTCCCTCTAAGCCCTTGTAAATCCTTCACTCAGTAGGACCAAATGCCGCCATTTTCCTCACCCATTATCCTCACCCATTTTATTCACTCCTTGTGCAATTCCTTATTTGACCTGGATTGCCAAACTAAAAGGACAAGTAAGTTAAAAACTGTCTCATAAATTTGTAGGTAAATTCAACTCACACAACCCTCTCATTTCACCCACCAGTCCCAGGGGCCTCCATTTGGTGCTCCCTCCCCAGGTGGGACGTTGGAGCACCAGGAGCTGTGGGAAATGGCCAGGAAATGCCATTCAGGAGCCACTGCCCTGCCCAGCTGCAGAATCCTTCAAAATACCTCTCTGGCTGAGAGGACACACCAGTGACATTCTGTGAGATGCCTCCTCCATAAATCACATCCCCTCAATGTCAGGACGCATATTCCAGGTGGGAACATGACTCATTTCTGTGAAGGCTGTGTCTCTAAAACCAGCAATGCTATTGCAGTTCAGGTTAAAAGTTCCATCTCATTTACACAAATCCTGGAATCCTTTCTTCTCCCTGGAAGCCAGGAAGAATTTGACTTGAAAACGTGTCTGTTTTTATGTAATGGGTGCTCTGGGTGCTGGAGGAGCTGCCTGACGCCCACGAGGGATGGCAGCAGCCCCTTTCATCACCCTGCAGTGGGCGATTGTTCACCAAAGCAGATGTGAAGAGTTTTTATTGCTTACTACAGCAGCTTTTTTTTTTTTTATCCAGCAAAATTGGATTTGGCACTGAGTTACAGTCGCTTCCCCCAGAACATGGAAAACCTCTGTGAAAAATAGTGAATTCCTTCTGCTTTAGAGGAGACTGTCTTTGAGCTGAGCAGTGAGAAAAGAGAGAAACACAAGGGTTGGGGCCTGCCTAGAAAAACATCCCCAAGCTCAGAACATAAAATGAGACATCCAAGCCCCAGAAACAGAAAATCACACCAGAAATCTGCTAAGAACCTTTGCAAAAGTTTTTTTACGGATCATCCAATAAATGTCTTCTCCATGTTTTCCATAGATTCTTACAAATCCTATCCTAGAAGTTTGTTATGCTAAAGGAATTTCTCTAAACATTAAAAATAGGTGTGATTATAGTTGATCACAGAAATCTGGAATGGTTTGGGTTGGCAGGACCTTAAAGCTCATCCAGTCCCTCTGCCATGGGCAGGGACACCTTCTACTATCCCAGGTTGCTCCAAGCCCTGCCCAACCTGGCCTTGAACACTTCCAGGGATGAGGCAGCCACAGCTTCTCTGGGCAACCTGTGCCAGGGCCTCACTACTCTCACAGGGAAGCATTTGTCCCTAATCTCCAATCTTACCCTGCTCTCCTTCAGTTTGAAGACACTTATTTTTGTGACCCTTTTACTTCTGTGATCAAAATCAGCTTTTCCGTGTCTGCTGTAGGTCAAAGCCTGGAACTCTTCACAGAAACTTGCACAGCTGATCATTATCATCACAGTTTTTAACTTTATTTACAGAACAGTCCAGTCCATCAGGGAGCTGATGCATTGATGGTCGAGGTCGGGACTGGTGCCCACTGAGCCCCAGCTGCATCTGCACCCCAAGCTCGAGGTGTCCCCAGCACAGCTGCACCCCCAGCTCAGGGTATCCAGAGTGTAAAGATGCTGAAGCTCCAATCTCGCCTTTTCCTCAGGTAATTTAACCTGTGCTCTTCACTGCCAGGCCTGAAAGAGTGGACACATGGACTGGGAGGTCACTTGGGGAGGAGACTTGACCAGTGCTCGGCTGCAGCCACTGGCATGAAACAATCCCTGAAGTGAGGAAGTATTGAACATGGCAGAGGAGTCACTCCAGGAAGGAGGGAAGGTGAGAGACCTGGGACTAAAGAGTTTCAAAATCTTAAGTCTTAGGAAGATGGGTTTTTTCCTCCCCAAGAAGTAACACTATTTATTGGTGAAATGCAAATATCACATTTTCCTGCAGAGGGAGAGAGGGAGACTGTTCCCTCCTGAGTGGGACTGAAATCCAAAACCCACACAGGCACTCCCTGGAAAGGCTGGAAAAAAGGAGTTATGTAAAACGGGGAAGACAAGCTGATGTTCTACAGCAGAGTGTAAAAGCAGAACCCCAAGCTCTGTCTCAGAGCAGCCAAAACAGACCAAAAATCAATAATTAGCTTTGCTTTGCCTGGAATTCCCACTGTATGCCCAAGTCCTCAGATCTCCCTTTAAAATGCCTTCTGCTCAGAGGGTGGTGGCAGCGCTTGACTGGGATGGGGAGAGGTTTCTTTACATGAGTGCACACTTTTCCAGCTCCACTTGCCCTCTCCTGCTTCCAGAAATATGAAACCCACTGGGAATTCTGCTCTTCTGCATGTCTGAAATGACACCAGGTGAGTGGGTATTGAGGAGAAGTGGCACTAATGGATCCAATATGGATTTCAGAGCTCTCTGTCCATGCAGGCACTGGCTGACAGCAAATACCCCTGAACTTTGAAGCATTTCCTGTAGGTCCTGCAAACACCACGGGCTCTGCTTTGGTCCCCTCTGAGCCCCTCTGTCCTGCCACCTCTGTGCCTGTCCTGGCCCCACCACCCCACTGTATCCACCCCAGTACCTGCTCCCACCACCCCTGCACACGCCTGGCACCAAACCCTTCCTCCTTCCTCCCACCCTGGTCTCAGTTTTCCTTCTTGCAAGACCCAACGTCTCATTATTCTCTCTCTTTCCCTGTCAGTAGTGGGCAGAGCTCTGATCAAACACTGAAGTGTTCCCAGCACAGACGAGCCTGGTTCCTTTGTTCTCTCCTCCATGTCCTTCTGCTTTTTAAGCAGATTTGGTACCAAATCTCTTTTTAGAGTAAGTTTTCTCGTCAGGTTCAAAAGATGCAGCATCTCTCCTATGGAGGATGGAGAGGATCCAAAGTCTGGCTCCTGCCAAGCATCAGGAAGAAGATCATAGAAACATGGAATCATTAAGGTTGGAGAAGACTTCCAAGATCATCAAGATACCACAGGAGACCGGTCCCTGTGCTGCTGTTGTGGCATTGGAAAGCCACCCAGGGAGGATTCTTCCAGGAGAACCTTCTTTGTTCTTATCAGCATCTTATGAGAGCATGACCAGGCTTCCAGCCTCACCTTGTCCTGTCACAGCCTCTGCTCCAAGGCATCTTCAGGCAAAGAGCAAACTATTCACAGAATCATTAAATCTGGAAAAAATCTCAAGGACCATCAAGTACAACACTCAAACCAGTATCACAGCTACGTTCACCACTAACCCATGTTCTCAAGTGCCACAGACACAGGTTTTTTCAACGCTTCCAGGGATGGGGACTCCACCACTGCCCTGGGCAGCCTGTGCCAGGGCTGGAGAACCCTTTCTGTGAAGAAATTTTCCTTAATACCCAACCTAAACCTTCCCTGGCTCTGAGAGCCAAGGGGCTAAGGATGCAATAGGATCTCCTTCCCTTCCAAGCTGAACAGACAGGACATGCCTGGGACATCTTGCCCTGTGTTTCCATCAAAGATCTCATTTAATACGATAACTCATTTAACACCATATCAATGCACTAATTCGTAATCCCCTCCTCTAAATAAAGACATTCTTCCACACTCACTACTCTCGATTCCCTGAGACTCTCAGCTGCCAATAACACTCCTTTGTGAAACAGCAGCTCAGAACTGGAGATCTGCAATCTTAGGGAAAACTCAGGATAATTCTAAAAATATTTGCTGATCCATGGACTTTTCCAAAAGGAGCGGACAACAGGATGAGCTTTTTATCTGGCAAACTGCCTGAAACAAATGGGGCAATGTGCTACCTGAGTTTCCATGAGTAATTAGCATAATTAACCTCCCTGCTCTGCTCCTCTACCACCTCCACCCCTCTAGAGAACTGGTGTAGAGTTCATTAACCAGGAGCACTCAGATTTCCTGCACCGTAGATGCCAGGGACCTACCCAGCTGCAGATGAGACAGGACATGGTGGAAAGAAACCAGGACAAAACACTGGGAGAGAAAGAACCTTCACCTCCTCCTCCTCCAGGCAGAGCAGTGACAGAAGCTGCTGCCCCCTGGGCTCCCAGAATTTCTCAGTATTCCTGCTCTTCCACATTTTCTCCCTGAAAAGGCTTTTTTCCCTATCAAAGCTTAATGAAAAAAAACTTCCAAGTGAAAACAGGTTGGAGTTTACAATTTCCTCATAATAATATCTACACTGTGAGTGGGGAGGACACAGGGTGGGAGATAACTACATGCTGTGCCATGTCCTTTATGGGATCAGCATTGACCTGGGACTCTTCTCTGAGCAGGTAATACCAACCCTGCCCCCCAGGTTGGTTTAAGTAAAATAATAGAGTTAATGACAGAAGCAGAACTACCCAGAGAGGTGTAATTCATCACCGAGTGTTCCATGCCATTATCTTAAAAACATACAGTGTAGTAATCACTTGAAGTAGTGATAACACATAATTGTATGCTTCTCATAAATTATAGGTGAATGGGAGTTGCAGCTAATGAGAGTCAAATAACAGCTCAGGAGCTGCAGTGATTACAGCAGATGTGGTGATGAATGCATTTATTATTGGGCTATTGCAAACCTTTTTATAGCAGAGACAGCTCGTTTATAAATAAATAATGGGCCACAGAGGTACCCACGTCTGACCAAAACAGCCCCATCCTCAGCCTGCAGCTTCACCAGTCTCTGGTGCAGAAAGGCTTCAAAGCTGGGGGAAAACAAACCAAAAGAGTAAAACCCCACCCAAACTCCTGCATCCATGGGTGTCACACACTGGTGTGCCAGCACTTGCAAAGGATGTGCTGCTGGAGCCTTCTCAACAGAAATCCAAACTTCTGTATGGTTTCTCTTGGAAAAGCATCCCAGCAGGTCCAGCCAAGACTGTCCAGCCCTGCCATGACCCTGCCCTGGGCAGTGCTGGGGAAGGGCTATGCTGGATTTGGGGCAAACCCAGGAAAACTCTGTTCAAACTGTAATTTTAAATCCTGTCCTTCTCTGCAATGCCCACCATCAGGAAATGCTTTTATTTGCCAACAAAACCCAGTAATATGCCCCTGGGACGACTTCTTCCTCCCCAGGGTAGGAGGACTGATGGCAGAGGAGCGAAGGTGGCACTGACAGCACTGTGGGATCTCCATGAGCCCTGTTTTGGCATGCTCCTCTCCCCCCACAGCCACCCAGCACAAACCAGTAACCACTGGGGATGACAGAACCGATGGAGAAAGGCCAGACCTGCCCTTGCTGGTGTGATGAGTGTTCTCAGTGATGGCCATCCAGGTGTAGCCTCCTGCTCCCTGTAGAAGTGTTCCATGAAAAGCAATTGCTCTGAGCCCCGAATGTTGAACAAGTGAAAATCAAACAAAAATGATTCCTGACTGGGGAGCACAAAGCAAACACTCCTCAGTCAAAGGGCACCAAGAGTGGGGGTCCAGGGCTGAGTCCCAGCACAGTCTGCATTGCTCAGGCCCCCGGGGCCCCCTCTGTCCTGGGACACTGTTGTCACCAGGGTCACTGAGGGCTCTGCACAGGCTGATGTCAGTGTGATTCTCCTTCAGTCACAGAATCATGAAATATCCTCAGTTGGAAGGGACCCACAAGGATCATGAGTCCAACTCCTGGCCCTGCACAGGACACCCCAACAATCCCACCCTGTCCCTGAGAGCATTGTCCAAACACTCCTTGAGCTCTGGCAGACTTGGTGCTGTGACCACTGCCCTGGGGAGCCTGTTCAGTGCCCAACCACCCTCTGGGGCAATATCTAGTCCTGGAGCTGCTCACTTGGACCCACCAGGGCAGCAGGTCAGTGCCATGGGTTAGCATTGCTGCATTTGAAAGAATTTGAGTACTTTCTTGCTTTTTTAAATTGAGAAATTATGTTAAAACTTATAAAAAAAAGCAAAATGAAAACATTCTGGAATTCTGTTACCCATGTTGGTGTTTTTTACAAATACCACGTTTCCTTGCAGCAGTTCCTCAGCCCAGCAGTGTGAGGTGTGTGACCAGCTCTGCTGCTTTTCCAACACAATGAAAAACAAGCCAAAAGGCAGATCACGAGAAGCATCCCATTTCCCTGAAGTTTCTGCCATTACCTCAGACCCAGATTTAGTTCCTGCTCGAAACCCAGAATGATCTATGACAGATCTTTGCTCTTTGTCAGGCAGAACAGATTCCACAGAAGTGTCCCCCAAAGCAGGCAGTATATAATAATGTATTTCAGAAAGTGCTGCTGGCAGACAAGGCCATTTCAACAATTCCATTTTTGTCAAAATATTTCAGAAACAATCTTCATCCCTCTGTGGAATGAAAACAAAATTTCAACATACCAAAGGCTTCTAGGAAATAGAATTCTTCGTCCAAACTAATGACTAAATGACTCCATCTGTCTCACTTCTACCAGGGCTGATTCATTTATCATGTGTTTATCTCCTGGAATATTTACTTTGTTGATACACCACTATTTGGAATATTAGGGATAAATAATAAAAGAAGGCAAATTTAATTGTGCTGCAGTCCTTTGCTATAATGAATCATTCAGCAGAATCACAATGATCTCTTGATTTACAGGATGAAGAGCTAGTTGTGGATGGATGATGTAAATACAGGGATTTGGCACAGATGGCTCAGGTTGTGTTTGCTAGCACCAGCCAGATTTTTGGATGAACCCCACAGCTGTTTGCTCCATATTATTACATTATTAATAATACTATTGCACATCTCCCTGGGGGGAGATCTCGGTGTGAAGCAGCCCCTCGGGGCACCCCAGAAGTGCAGCACTGAAGAGGGGTCACGGGAGGCTGGTGCCATCCTTCCCCTGCCAGAACTTCTCCTCACGCTGTTTGGACAGGGCTGGTGCAGCCAGAAAACGAGAACACTTCAGCAAGACAGGATTTCACCCCAAATCCACAACAACCTCGGCTACAGAGAGTGAAACCCCATCTGAGCAGTCAGTGCCCGATGCCAACATGCAGGGTCAGGTCCTGGGGTTGGTGGTGCCTGTATCTTACAGCACAGTCCTGGACCAGCTTTAATCATTTCATAAACCACACAACAGCCCACACTGGCAGGAACCTCGAGAGGTCACTTGGTCCAGCATTTTGTGGAAAAGGGAACTTGGATGGGGAATTTCAGTTCCCTCTGGAATTAAATGTATCTGTTGTTGGGTGACAAAAATGGCATTTCTCAGCACAGGGTTTTTGGGAGAAACCAGCTGAGAGGAAGGATAAACAACCCAACCAAACAAACATTCCCTGACTGACTATCCAAACAAGCACTGACTGATTGCTTTCCCAGTACACATTCCCTGACTGCCCAAACAAACTTTCACTGATTGCCCAAACTTTCACTGATTGCCTTCCCAGTCAGTCAGTGACTGACCACATACACAAACCCTCACTGAGCACTTACATAAACCCTCACTGACCTCCCAACAAACACCCACTGACTGCCCAACACCCACTGACTGCCCAAACAAACTTCCATTGACTGCCTGTGTGTAACTATTTTTATAATTCCTGGGAAATCCATCTGAGCCTCTTGAGTCTCCTCACAGAGACTTCCCTTCCTCGACTGCTCCAAGGCACAGTTTGATGTAACCTGACAACATTTGCATAACCCATGTGCACCAGGGAACTGCTCTGCAGACATTTCCTTTAACACATCACCTATAAACAGCTTTTTAATAGTAACAACTAGTGGGAATTCTTTTTTTCTTTTCCCTTTATGTTTTCCCTTTGAAGAAAACATACCCAGCCTCCTTATTTGTGTTCAAAATATGTTGGCTGTTCATTTTACTTGTAAAAGAAAAGGAAAGACAGAAGCACATCTTTGAAAGTTAACAATTTCCCATCAGAACAAATAGACTTTTATAAACTCTATCAATTATTGATTACCTCTGTATGAGGTGTATTAAGAAGCTGAGTTTGGTAACAACAGGTGGGAATAATGCACTGGAATCACACTGGAAAACACACAACATACATTAAAATTCATACTTAGGGAGAATATCTGCATCTTTGTATGATTTTAGATTAAATCACAGAATGGTTTGGATTGGGAGGGACCTTAAAGCTCATCTTGTTCCACCCCCTGCCATGGGCAAGGACACCTTCTATTATCCCAGGCTGCTCCAAGCCCTGTCCAACCTAGCCTTGAACACTTCCAGGGATGGGGCAGCCACAGCTTCTCTGGGCAATCTGTGCCAGTAACAACGTTTTACTCTGCAGTTTTGACAAGTAAAATAATTGTTGGCCAGAGAATGAACAAGCACGTATTTATTGTATAAATAGCTACATGAATAGTATTGAAAGTATTTAAAATCCCACTGGGCATTTTTCTCCCATGGAGGATGAAAGCTGGTCCCTCCCAGGTGATGTGAGCATTTGCATTCCCCAGTATTGGGAGGTGCTTGGATTGTACAGGGAAAATCCACAATAAATAATCTGAATGGATGGCTGGATAATTGCACCTCCTGTTCTACCCACTCCACTCCAGACAGCGTGATGCCAAACAACACAAAATGATCTGCTGTACGTTGCTGTGTCACTGCTTTATAAATCCCAATCATTATGGGGGTATGTGTGTATAAAGTGATAACTAACCCTGCAACTCTGTCACTGTGTGTTCTGTACATCCATCACTATAAAACCATTATATAGAAACAGAGTGACTCATACTCCTGCCCAGAAAGGTGTTTAAATTAAGGCTAAAACCAAGTACAGCTGACTACAGGAATATCTTGAGGAAGATGGGGAAGCACTTACTGAACACTCACAAGGGTAGTGACAGGGTGTGTTTGATGCCCTGGGCTGTGCCTTCCCTCCCCACCACCAGCATCACTCAATGCTTTCCCTAGGGAAATCCCACGGGGAATTATCGCCCTGCTCCAGCCTTGCAGCCCTGAGCAGCTCAGCAGCCACACGCTGTGCTGTGCACACTGACTGTCAGCGAGGGAGCAGCCAGCAAAACCAGGTCAGGCTGGAAGGGAAGGGAAGGCAGTTGGTAATCGGGATTTCGTGTTTGCAAAGCCTGCTGGCCTCTAACCCCCCACCCTGCTCTGTCCCTGCTGTTCTCTGACCCCTATCCCTGATGGCTCCTATCCCTGTTCCTGCTGTCCTCCAACCTGTGTTCCTGCTGGCCTCTCCCCCCTTCTTCCTGCTGGCCTCTAATCCCCCACCCTGCTCTATTCCTGCTCTTCTCTCACCTCCTGTCCCTGCTGTACTCCAGCCCCCCCGACCTGCTCTGTTCCTGCTGAGCTGGAACATCTCGGAGGAAAAAAAGGAATACTGCTCTGAAAAGAACTGTACAGCAACACCATCTTGTTTAATTATTCATCCCACATGTCCAGACCTAGCTATTTATCAGTGTTTATTTAAATTAATGGAAAAATATGCTTCCCTCTCCAATTCCCTTAGCAGGCAGAGCTGGGCTGCACCCTCAGTTTTGCTCAGTGCCAGGGTGTTCCAGCCCTGCCAAGCACAGAACCAGGTCCTGTTCCCTTTAGTAAATGGAAATGGAAGAATTCCACTGATTCCCAGAGGGAAGCTGAATCCAGAGTGCTGGGAGAGACGAGAAATCAAACAAACCAACCCCAAACCTGACCATATTTTAAGCAGAAATAATTGAAACTGCAGGTGGAACCTCGTCGTGACATTTGCAAAGAGTGACTTCATTAAAACCTACTCCATTCCCCAGGATTGCTAATCCACCTTTCCTGCTCCCTCCCAGACAAATACTCCAAATGCTCTTGCCAGGAGCTTAGCGGTGTTCCAGCTGCTCACCCGCTTTGAGCCGTTTTTAGATTTCTGGGTCTCCTCTTTTTTCTTGGTTTCATTCAGGCAGAGCTGGGAGAGATGAGACAGGAATACTGAGACAGAGCCATTGAGGAATTTATGTCCTGGGGCACACATGGCTGTGGGAGAAGCACCGACATTATTCCCACATCACAGTTTAACTGCTACCAGCCTTGGATCAGCTCATGATTTTGCTTTGACTGGAACTGAATAGGAACAAAGATTTTACCCTTTTATAAGCAATATATTATCACAGAATCATGGAATGGTTTGGGTTGAGCTTAAAGCTCATCCCATTCCATCCCCCTGCCATGGGCAGGGATACTTTCCACTATCCTAGGTTGCTCCAAGCACCATCCAACCCGGCCTTGGACACTTCCAGGGATGGAGTAGCTACAGCTTTTCTGGGAAATCTGTGCCAGTAATAATGCTTTACTCTTCTATACTCAGACCATAGAATAAAAAACTAGGGAAAACAGATGGATCCCTGCCAGCGATAGCACGTCTCCCTGTGCCCTGGCACTGTGAGTGGAACTGCTGCTGAGAGCACCGGCAATCAATAACCGGTTTTAAGCAATTATTCCAAGAACAGGTGGAATGTAGTCAATTCAGGAACTGGGCTGGGATGGCTGGGAAACATTTGCTATACATATTTCAGTATTTAAAAAAACTCAAACATTTGAACCTCCTCATAAATAGAACGAATCAGAGCAAGGTTATTAATCTGTGAGAGCCATGTACAACTGAGATTAATCAGCTTGTCCTCCTAAGCAGTGTCTGCAACTCCAAAATAAAAACCATTCCCAGAGAGAACACACACAAGCAGTCACCGCTTTTCCCTATCTTAAAATCCCCTCTTCATCACACATTGTAAAATACAACTTCCTTTTCAAGTCAAAGAGGCAAGATCAGTCATTTAGTCTGATTTATAGCAGGGGAGGGATAATTAGCTGGAATTTACTGGCTTAGCAGGAGTGAAGGATCAGAGTAGCAAGTGGGGAGAGGTCTCTGACACTGCCCCAGAGCTGAGGGGTGTTAGGACACCCAGAGAGATGTAAGCCAGAGACAGAGGCTGTGCTGGGCATGGCACTGCACCATTCCCTGGGGAAAATCATCCTTTTTTTTCCCAAACAGGGTGAGTTTGCCTGTGCTGAGATCCAAGCTCCCCCAGCCCACCTGCCACCTCTGTTTAAAAAGCTGAAGCTTTAAAAGCTGCCACAATTATGTTCAAACTCCTGCAAGACTGAAAAATGCAGGCAGTCAACCCCAAAATGTGGAACATTTCATTCCTAAAAGAATAAGAAAATACCAAGAAAATGGACCAGACCCACTTATTTCTACCATATACAAAATCTATCTTCCCTATCAGCCCAACAGCCCCTCCAAACCCACGTGCTGGAAGGGAGGGAGGTGTGAGTGTTGGTGGGACGCTGAGAGTAAACTGACACATATTGTGGGACTCCAGTGGCTGGGGCTGATCAGGCAGAGTTCCATTCTCAATTCCAAGGGATGGAATCACTTGTGGAAAGAGAGAGTATTGGATCCACATAATTTTTAACAGTGTTTGGCCTTTGCTGGTTTTGTTCGTAGAAGATCCAGAATTTATGCACATAATTGCCCATAAATTACATATTTGCAGAGCATTGTAAAAAATTACGGCCCAGCTTTTCAGTGCTACACACACTCAGCTCCAATTAACTCCTGTGACGGTCCTGGGTTTGTGTGCAGGGAAAAATTGGACTTAATTATTTTGTGTATCTTTAATACAGATTCTGTTGGGGTGTTGATGGCCATCCACGCACTGCAGAGTGATGGAAACACGACTTCCTGTACCACCACAGATGCCTGATTGCACATTTATCCAGAATGGACATCTCAGGGAAATGACCTAATAATTTTGCTGCACGGACTTACTGCAATATCACATGTTAATTGCCAGAGAGAGCTGAAAATAGATCTTAAAATAGGATGTAGGTAGAGAGCCCTGGGGAGAAGAGCGATGAAAGCTTCAGTCCGTGATCTGGCTGTGTTCAAGGGAAAAAAGCAGCAGATGAGTTGCAGGTACAAGTAGCAGATGGGGAAGAGGAAAACTGGAGTTATATGGCAGTACATCTCCCATCCGTCTGATCAGTGCTGGCTGCTGCTTAAGGGCTAAGTATCGTCCCACCTGTGTCCACCTGGGAATAGCTGCACGGAGGGGTGGGGAACACCCAGCGTGGCTGCAGAGGGGGCTAATGCAGAAAATAATAGTTAATAAAGAATATATCGCGGTGCTGAGAGAGTGTCAGGAGGAGCAGAGACTGGAATTGCTGCAGGTGGAGAACCTTATCCCACCATGGTCCCTCAGGGCCCTGCGGGGCTGCAGTGCCAGGGGGATGGAGAACGGGCACTGGGACATGGCCTGACACACACAGAGCTGCCAGAACCTGCCAGAGAGGTGGGCAGCCCCAAACAGCTGCAGGATTTACAGTAGCCATGTTTATAAGAGTTGTATTTCTAACCAAAAAATGTTCTTTCTCATTGAAAGCAGCCAATAAAAAAAATCCAGCCCTTCCACAACCTACTCACAGCACTTGTCTCTCTGCTCTCCCATCCCAGTTGACACCAGCCGCATTATTGCCACTACTGGAATCTGAACTGGGGGCTCTGAACCAGCACAACAAAGGCCCCTTTAAGGAGAAAGGAGAAGAGAATTGGAGTGACCTAATTGTGGCCTCCAGGACCTGAAGGGAGCCTACAGGAAAGGTGGAGAGGGACTTTGGACAAGGGCCTGGAGGGACAGGACAAGGGGGAATGGCTTCCCACTGCCAGGGCAGGGATGGATGGGATATTGGGAAAAAATTCTCCCTGTGAGGGTGGTGAGGCCCTGGCACAGGTTGCCCAGAGAAGCTGTGGCTGCCCCATCCCTGGAAGTGACCAAGGCCAAGTTGGACGGGGCTTGGAGCAACCTGGGATAGTGGAATGTGTTCCTGCCCGTAGCAGAGTGTGGGACTGGATAAGCTTTAAGGTCCCTTCCAATCCCAACCAGTCTGTGACTGTGAAAATGGCACTAAATCAGCTGTCGAGCTCCCAGCCCAAGTATTCCCTCACTAATATTCCCTACATTTTCTCAAGTAACCTTGGCTTAATTATGTTCATATTTTCTGTCCAGAAATTTAATTTCTTGCAGTTCTTTAGTCATGTGTCAACATCTCTAAAATTCCTACAATATTTATTCTCCTTCTCTACATAACCTTGTCAATCTTAATTATAGCTTAGGGTAGGCAAACAGAATTGGCTGCGTGGCTCCAGATGAGCTGTCCCATTGTTCAATATGTTGCTGGAATATATTCCATCCTTCCAATGCTCCAAAGCAGTTTAAGTGCTGTTGCACACTGTGCAGAGTCATTTGAGCTCTCAGCCCCATTTATTTATTTCAATTGCAACCTATAAAACATAAGATAACACATTTCCAAGATTCTAGCTGCCCTTGACAAATAATTAAAAATGCAATTCCCCAAATTCTCAAGGAGCACCAGCACATAAAAAACTTTCCTCTGCATAAAACCTCACAAATGTCAAAGTCCTTCACCTGAGCTGTCACACAACTTTACTCCCTCCTGTCTCTCATTTCCACTAAAGCAACTCTTACTGCCTTGCTCACAAATTAAACGCCCTATCAAGGCAAAGGGGGTAATAGATTTTCCACTTCCAGAAGTTTTCTGTGGAGAGCTCTGCAGTTCACAATTTAAACTGGTTTTGAAGGCAAGTCCCTGGGCCCACCAGGTTTGGCAGCTTCTTGGCTGAGACCCACCCAACTCCTCAGGCAGCTGCTCCCAGTGCTCCAAACCAGGAAGAGCCGCTGCCTCTGCCAGTGCTCCAAACAAAACCCCCTGTGCTGTGTGGGAGCTCATCCCACTCTGGCCTGTCCTACCCTGGCATTTCTGGATGGAGTTGGTGGTCCCTGCAGCACTTCCAAGCTCGCCAGGCCTTGCTGTCACCACTTCATTTTGGAAGTCTGCTAAGGACAGCACAAATCTTGCTTTGAAACACCAAACCCGTTGCTCCTTGACAGCAACCTGCCACTGCTGAGTGCACCCCTCGGGTACAGAGAAATGAATCAGAATTTAGACATCCAAGGTGCTTCAGGATTTAAAAATCCCAGTTGTGGTGGTTCCCTAGGGAATAAGGGAGCACATACTAGTGAATATTTAACAGGTGTTGAAGTGCTTTGAGTTTGCAGCAAGTATTTGACAGTTGCAAACAAATTTTATAGAGACTAATCAAGGGAATTAGGAGAATATCTGAGAGGCTCCTGCACTGACAAAATCCAACCACCAGGTGACGGCGTGGCTGGAAAACTTTCTATTACTTTAAAGGCTTGAAAGACTTGATTCCTAAGGGAATGGTTCTATATAAATCATATTTGCATAATGCAGGCTGGGAAGTGGGGCTGGAGCACTTTCATCTCATTTTCATGAAGTAACTCAGATGAGCAAGAAGCTCCTATTCCTGAATAGAGATATTTCAGAAAAATTAAGGAAAAAATGATGTCTTAGTTCAAGCTTCCCTAAGGCAGCTTCAAGTGCAGAAATATGGACTTATTTAGCAAAATTATGAAGGTTGAATTTTACACATACTGTGGTACTGGTAATTACTGAGGATTTGCTCAGAGCTCAGGCTCTTGCTCCCCCTCTAAATTCTAGGATATGAATGGGGGAAAAAAGCCTGTTTCCTCAGTAATTAATCTTTTCCCATAGGGATGAAAAATAGATGAATCGTTGTCCACATAAATTCTCAGCTCCTGTTCTAAAGCCTTTTGTTAAAACATAGTAGAGAAATTCCCATCTCTGCAGTCAGGAACAGGTTTGTAGAACTCCTGCTGCTGGGACTCTGAGCTCACCCACTGCTGGTGTCCTGTGTGAACACCAGACATGTGATATCCCAGAATCACAAAATCCCAGAATGGTTTGGGCTGGGAGGGACCTTAAAGTCCATCTCATTCCATGGGCAGGGACATCTTCCATGGACTTCCATTCCATTGCTCCAAGCCCCAGAGTCCCTCTCCATTCTCCTGGAGGCCCTTTAGGCACTGGAAGGCTGCAATAAGGTCACCTCAGAGCCTTCTCTTCTCCAAGTTGAACAATCCCAATTCTCTCAGCCTTTCCATGATTTCAAAGGAATATACACTGGGGAATTTGAACGGAAGGTGACGTTCACCAGTGCTCCCTCATGAGCCAGAAATGATGCTGACAGATTGGGTTATTTTCATAATAAATGTATCTTTTCACAAGCAAGACAAGAAATGGCATCATTCTACCCCAGTGCTCTCAGACCAAACTCGTAACCACTTCTCCTGATTTCCTGGAGCCCTCTCCGTGGTGGAGTCTGACAGGACCGGATCACACACAGCAGCCGTTCTGCTCTGCCTCCTGCAATATCGATTTTTACAACAAGCTCTGTAAATATCAATATTTTTGTACTTGGAGGAGACAAGAAGCAGCCAGTGAAATGTACCCTGCCAGCCAAACACGGGTCAGTCTGCAGAGAGCCAAGACAAGCTTAATGAGAAAGTAGAACAGACAAGTAAAAAAGAGCTTGGGAAGAGAAAATCAGACATGAAGGAGAGGGGAACTCGAGTGAAATGGAGGAAAGGTGGGCAGAGAAGCTGCAAACACATGCTGGGGACATGCCAAGCCTGGGAGAGAAATAGATAAGATAGAGAAAGCAAAGAATGGGAGGGAGAGCCACCAGGACTGGAGCAGACTGTTGAGTTTTCTCATTTTTTGGTTATTTTCACCATATTTGCCTGCCTGTGACAAAGTGTCCACGTTGGTCTCACTAAGTAACACTTTGTGATTCTGTAGGATTAAAAATTCCTGCAGAGTTGAAGAAATTGGTGTCATGTGGGATTTATGTAATGGTTGCCCTTTATTCCACTGGATATGGAGGAGTCATCTTTGTAGACTCATAGAATCTCTGGAGTGGGAAGGCACCCACAAGGATCATCCAAGTCTTCCCAAACCTGGCCCAGACGTGGCTCCAGTGCAAGTCAACTGCCCAATGTCTCGCTGTACAAAGTGAGAATTAAAGAGGAGGGGTCAGGACAGGAGCCACAGTGACCCTGCCCTGCAGTGGAGTGAGTGCTTCTCAGGGAGGCTCAAGAGGTCCCAGGACCTCCTGAACCCCTGACAGGCAGAAAGGTGCTGCACCATTCCCACACCCCAGCCTTGAAATGTGCCCCTACAGCCCAGACTGGTCATATGCACATGGATGACTTCTCTCTTGGTTAGGCATCAGGAAACTAGAGAACAATCCTCCTGGTTCAGGAGAGGTAGCCCAGGGAAGGAGGCAAAGTTCAGATCTATGGATATTATTAGTATTTCCTTCATGTTTCTTCTTAGCTGTATTTTCAATAATTCCTCTCCAAAATGGCTATAACAGAGAGCTACAGGTAAAACTACATTTTATTATTATTTTCTCATGCCAAACATCATCAAAATTAGCAACTATTGTACAGCTGACGTGAGGGAGGTTTGAGGCACAATTACTCCCTGCATGCTTTTAATCTGGTTTATGTTGTTAGGTACGTTGCTCATTAAACATTGCATGAAGTGGAAATTCAGATGGAAAATGCTGTAGAATGCCAAATTCTGAAGATTTCCTGTAATTTTGACTCAAATTAAATAGATTTACTCTGAGGAACTACTGTTTCTTCAGAGAAACTAAGTCCAAGAATAGAAAAAAACCTGCCTGTTGAAGCCCTACAGCCTTTCGGAGACTCAGATTTTACAACTCGTAGAAAGAAAGCTGCCAAAAATGGGAATTCTCCTGTTTTCCAAAGTCCCACAAGTTGCTGAAATCCAACCCATGAAACAGAGTTTATTTAAAGAAAGACTAATACTGTTCCAGTTAAACTCAAAACTATTCTTTATGTGTTCTTGGCACAATAGTCCACATCAAACTGCTCCAGGCCCACTCTATGAGCATTCCCTCACCTGACTCTATATCTTTCCTAGTTTTCTTTAAGAATAATTTTTATGTGCCAAAAATGATATGAATTAAGAACTTTTAAATAAAAATGCAACAGTCTTCCAAAGTGAACTGATAAAAGCTCCTTTTTTTAGAAGAAAATATACCTCAACCAGGTGTGCCATTATTAGATCTGCCATTAATTATGCCATTTTTAGAATTTAAACCTTTTTCCAGCTACCTCACACATATTTGAAATAAAATATTCAAATACATTCAGTGTCTAATAAAAGGGTAAATTCAGCCATGGAACAGATTTCCATTTTCCTAATGCTTTTTGGCACTTGCTGCTGTCCAGTTACATTAATCTGTAAAAATGTTTCTACACTTATCAGCCCCCAAGTCTATGCCAAACCAAATGTGAATTTATAATTCTGAGTAAATAAGTCCTACACATAAACCCCCTGAAGAACTAATAATATGTAATAGAAAGTTTATATATTTTAAATGCTTATTATCACAACACTGTGCTCAAAATATGATATATCAGGGGAAAAAAGGAGCTTTTAAGGTAGATTCTTGACAAGACTAATAGCTTGTGTTTTTTTCCTGTGATACACATGATTTTGACATAGAAAAGTCGAGGACATTTCAGACACATTATGCATTTTGACACTAAGTAACTAGCAATTAGCTGAAGTGCATAATTGCATCTTAATGCAGCAAAGGAGAAAATAACAAAAAAGGCTGGGGAAAAGGGTGATACAGCTGGGGCTTCATGAGAGTTAAATCCACTAAGTGCCACTTCTACTTGTCCTTTGAACACTTTCAGGGACGGCAACTCCACCGCTGCCCTGGGAGACCCTTCTAATGCCTGACCACACTTTCAGGGAAGAAATTTTCGCTGATGTCCAACCTGAACCTCCCCTGGCACAACTTGTGTCCATTTCCCGTGGTCCTATCCAGCCAGTGCAGGGAGTAAAGTTCTTCCTCTGCTTGTGAACAAGGGAAAAACATGGAAATGTGACCTGTCTTAGAAAAGGATTCTCCAGTGTGGTTCACTCTGGCAGCAAAGGTGAGGTTTGGTCATACCCAGTGTGTTGGTTCCCACTCCCAGTCTGCTCAGCAGTGGCCAGGCCACCCATCACTGCTGGCCAGGTAACACCTCAGTTGGCCGGGACACATCCCCAGGGAGGAATAAGAATAAATATGGGAATGCTTACGTATGATTAGTCCTAGTCTAGTGGAAGGTGTCCCTGCCCATGGCAGGGGGTGGAATGGGATGAACGTTGAGGTCCCTTCCAACTCAAACCATTCTGGAGTTCTGTGATAGGAAGAAATTATGTTATAAAGTGCAGTGATGGAAGTGTTACTAAGATAGATCCATGGAATGAAACATCTTATAAAGTTGTTGTGGCTTTGAGAAATAAAAAGTGGAAATGTAAGAAAACAAGAAACATTCTCAGTGGTGTAAATCCTCCAGTGGAGTTGGTGCTGCTCCTCCATGCTCAGCTGGGACCTGCAGAACATTCCCAGCTGGGCTTTGTGGGCATTGATAGCCAAAAACTATAAGAACCAACCCTTTACAAACCCTACAAGGTTGGTATTAGCATCAGAAAAGCTCTGCCCTTTAGGCTGCAAATGTGATGCAAATATGTGCCAGCATCTCGCCTCTAATTTCTGGCATAATTATTCTATGTTAGGAAAGATGCTAATTTGAATGTCCATTTCGAGCACTGATCAGATTGATGCCACTGTTGGAATTCAATTATCTTCTTAGGCTTTCAGCAACCCAAGGCAGTGTGTGTGTCTAATGTGGCATCAACATTTGTTTGGATGCCGAGATCATCAGAGGAGACAATAAAATGAATCTTTTTTAAAAAGCGCTGCCTTAAAACAGTTCTGTTTGCTCCATCTGTTTTACCAGGGACATTGGAGAACTACGCACTCCTCTGCCTCGATTTCCCATCACCAAAGTACCATCCACTGAGCCCACATCCTTGGCTCTGCAGCCAGGCACAGTCCGGGGAGAGCCACTGTCGGCCCAGCAACGCCCTGACTGGTGCCTTCAGCACAGCCAGAAGTGGAGTGGGGTCAGGAGGTTTTACACATCATGTGGTGTTGGGAAGTTTTACATGTCATGTGGGGTCGGGAGGTTTTACACATCATGAGAGACATTGAGATTACTCAGGTTTACTCCCCACCTGTCCATACAGAAGTTCAACCCAGACTATCACAAACAAACCAGTGGGAGAGGAAAGGCCAAGGGAAGATCCTGCTGTGGGGACAGGGAGTGCTGGCTGGGTGGAGTGGGGAGAGTTACATCCCCAGGCAGGGAGTGGGGTCCCTGCTCCACACTGGGAATCCTGGGAGGATGAGGAACCTCCTGGAGAGGCTCCTGTGGAGCTGTAAGAGCCCTTAGGAGCGGAGTCTGCCAGGGAAGGGGCACAGCCCAGACCCAGATGGGAAACCCATCTTCCTCATCTCTCCAATACAGGGACAGGGGTGCCCAAGCCTTGATTGTGCTTCTGATGGCAAATTCAAGCAGCGATGCCTCAAATCTTGTGCTCTCCGTGCCAGTCCTCCCCCAGCAGTGAGAACCCTCCCATGACAGTGACCATGACCTGCTCTTTCACTTGGAAGCTCCCACTCCATATCTCCTCCATAGAACTGGCATACACAGAGGCAGTCCCAAATAGGATTTGGAGGCATTAATTTTCTTCTGGAGTTCATATTTCCTTTATTTTCCAAAGACATCAACCAGTCTTTCTGTCTTGGCATAAATGAAATACTGGGAGCACATTTTGCATGTGTATAAAGATTTTATACACCCCTCAGACAAACTAAATAACTGGGTTGGTTTCCTTGTTTCTTTGAACCTGAAATTCTGAATTAAACCCAGAATATTTTCATCTGGCCTCAGGGCCTTCGGTGTTTAAATTTACCTATAAATTCTGGGATTTGTTTCTTACAGCATAAGACTTGCATGTCCTTCCTTTCTTTTCTACTTAATTTTCCACCCAAGGAATTCTGGTTGCCGCACAGATTTGCCTTGGTGGGAGGCCGTTAGTTGGCCACTGGCAATACCACCAGATGCTGAAATATTATAACTCTCATTTCAGTGGTAATTGTGCTTAATACTCACAGCTTGCTCCTTACACATCATTTGTTAAAAACACATTAATAATGCAAATAGAGTCATAGTCAGGACCTGAGCAGCTGTAGAGCCACCCCAAAGAGGGCAGAGCTTCCTGGAAATGTACCCAGTTCAAGGATAGTCCGGAAAAGAGCAGATTTTTTTAAATAATCCTCTAAATAATTTATTTGCTTGGAAAATCTGTGACCCTCCCATTGCCACATGCCCACTCACAGATTTGTCACTGTACCACGGCATGGGGGAAGAGGAGAACTGGGAAGGTCAGGGATGCTGCCTGTCAGGAAGAGACTCTTCTGTTGGGTCACTGACAACTCTGGAAGCAGAAATTAGGGTACGAGGAGGAAAAAGAAACGTTGAGATAAGGTTTTTCTGTGCCTTTTTAGTGTTTCTTGGAGAGGCAGCTGCTGTTTGTTATGGAGATACAAACTACAGTAACATTTTTAATTGTAAAAGTGATAAAGACAATGAATTATAAATGCTTTTAAAGAAATATATTAATGAATGTGGTGTAAGATATGAAATTTAATTAGAATTTTAAGCCTTTAAGGATAAAGTGAATTAACTAAAAGGCTTTATAATGAACTAGTATAATACATGAGCTGGAACTGAAATAGATTTTGAAGGCATTTTAGGTAGTTCTTGTATGGAAAAAGAGCCATACATTTAACCAAATTTTAATTGCTTTTGAACACTGGAAAGGAATAGTTGCTGGCTTCATTTTATCTGAACAGGACTTATTATTTATGTGTATTTGTAATGCAATCAGAATAACAGAAATTAGGTAGTTATGCAAACAACTTGATTAGATTCGGTGAGCTGGAAGGGACCCACAAGGATTATGGAGTGCAACTCCTGGCCCTGCACAGGACACCCCAACAGTCCCAGCATGTGGTAACCAAAATTCATCTCCTCCAGTGGTGGGAGTTTGGTCCCTAGAGCACTCGGTGTCCTCAAGTCTCTGCTTCCAGCTCTGCAGGAAACTTCTAAGGGTATAGAAGTGACCCCCATGAAACCACCAACTCTGAACAAAGCCCAACACACATAGACTCCCTGCCTGCTCTCTGTGCTCCCCTCATCCTCTACATTGTACAGCCCCTTCCATTACAGACTTTGTCCCTCAGGGAGCCCAAAACAACTTTGGGAAGAGCTCACACACCACATCCACAGAAGACCGACTGAGTTTTCAGAGAATGATGGAATGGTTCGGACTGAGAGGGACATTAAAACTTATCTTGTCCCACCCCCTGCCACGGGCAGGGACACCTTCCACTATCCCAGGTTGCTCCAAGTCTCATCCAGCCTGGCCTTGAACACTTCTAGGGATGGGGCAGCCACAGCTTCTGGACAGCTGGACACAGCTGAACAGCCTGTGCCAGTCAGGACTGTCAACACACCTGGACAGTTATTTTTAATTTTGTTTTGTTTCAGGCTAAATATGAAGTCAAAGAACTTTAGATCTTCCAGTTTATTATTAATAAATTTTTGTTCTATCTAAACTTTTCTTCAGTTAATCCTTGTTTTTTCTTTCTTTTCAAGTGCATAGATAAGAATATTGTGACAGCACACAGAGTCATTGGGTGTATTTGGATAGACTACTAAGCTAAGGTGACATCACACTGATAAGACTACTCATACCATCCCCTGTCTGAAATGGATATGTCAGATTCTACTCAACCTGACATGAGTTGATACAACTTGACCTACCCATTTGAGGGAAAATATTTCTGAAAGGAGATGACTCTTCAAAGTACCTGAATACACAGAGATCCAGTGCCTGACATTTCAAAACAGATCCAGTTTAAATTAACGCTGGAAGAGGTCATCCCAGGTTTCCTGTGGCACTTGTAGGTCTTCAGATAAAGACGAGTTTCTTTTCTAAGAGGTGTGTTTTAGCTGAAAAAGAAACTGTGACTGGATACAATAATTACACAGTCAGAGCACATCAGAATAGATGATCATTAATTCTTTCTTCAAGGTTGAAAATCTAGAAATCAGTTCCATGACAATAGTTTGCGGTACATTTTACATTACATATCTAGCTTGGATCAGGTGTGAACTCCAGAGGATCTCCTGGAAACTGCCTCTTTATCACCTCTTGTTTCACACCAAAGGAGGTCACGGAACGCCATGGCTGCTTCCAGAAGAAACTAAGCTGGGCCAGGCAGGACGATGATTTTGAAGGTTGGACTTGATGGTGTTGGAGGTCTTTTCCAGCCTTAATAATTCGAAGATGCTCTAAGATGGCCTGCATTGCCCTCCACCAGCCAGTGGGCACAAGCACGTGGGACTGACCACAGCCACCCAAAGCAGCAGCTGGAAGACATGCTATGGATACCAGGTCCTTTGGACAAGCTGCTCTGCTCCCAGCCCCTCTCTTACATATCCCAGGATCTGCTAAGGCAGCCAAGGACCTCAATAACCCCAGGGAGCCCTGAGAGCAGGATGGGGTGGGCTGGCACAAGCTCTGAGGAGAGGGGTGGGCAGAGAGCAGCAGGGCCCAGAATGACAAGGAGAACACAGAGAATATCCTGAAGTGCACCAGGGAGCTACTGCAATAATTATGTCAGAAATGCAGTCTTAATGTTTGGCTGACATGTCAGCCATTAAAAATTCATTAATGAAGACTACAGGATCTGACAGTTCTGGCCAGAGCCACCATGCTCTCTTGCTCTAACATACACTTCAGGAATGGGAAGGTGTCAGATACAGGATGATCAGCCTTTGTTAAACATTCTCATCTTCAGAAAATGTCTACATGTACCTCGTTCAGAATCTGTTGTTGTTCCTAAATTATGCTGCACTGCAAAGAAATAAACACTTCATGTGTAGAGCCATGAGCCAACAGGAGTTGGGAGCCCAGAAATCTCCAGGGAGATTGGTCCTTAATAGCTTTTAAGTGCAGTTGCTGGAGACTAAAAGCCATTTTAAAAGTCTTCTACAGAGAAACAATAATCTGAGTGAAGTGAAGCCATAGTAGGACAACAACCTGGGTAAGAAAGGGGATTGTTGCTGAGCCAAAGGGAATTTTGTTTCCTAGAGAAAAATAAAAGATGAAATGAGAGAAGTAGAGAAAATTAGAGAATGCACACATAAAGCTTTTTAAGCTTCCCAGGGTACCAAGCATCACCCTGTGAGCTTTGAGGGTAATGAGGTGCAAAACAATGAGGCCTCCTGACATTGCCTCTGAGAGAAAACGTCTCCAACGAGGGGTCACGGCAGAACCATGGCCACAGGTCTCCATCTACAGGAAATTTGGCATTTTCTTCAGCAAGAAGGAAAGAAAATGTACCACGCTGAGATGACTGTGGTCAGCCTGAGGAGGGGCAGTGGTGTGGTGGCTGATGAAAGTCACAGCATGGGGGACCCTTTGCTTGTCCCAGCGCTGCAGGAGCTGCTGCTCAGTGCTGTGTTCGCTAGGCTGTGCAGAGTCCAAACACAGTTACTTAAGATTTTGGCAAATGTGATCTCCTGGCCCTTAACAAGCTGAGCTGAGCTGCTACAAACCCATGGCAGGCTCTGCTTGTCTTATGGAATCCGATGGGATGAAGTCCTTCTGCCTGTATAGAAAATAATGGCTCACCTGTCTCCTCAGTGCTTTTAAACCTTCTCCTGAATGGCTGAAAAGGTTTCTTTGGTTTGTTTGTCTAAACTCTGCAAGACAAATGTGTTCTGTGTTCCTCCTCCCACTCCCTCAGCCCATAAACAGGCTTTTCTGGGATATGGGTTGTATGTTAACAGCTGAAGACAATATAAAAGACAATTTCACTGTGACTTGATCTTAAATTTAGGAGGGAAGAGGCTGCAATGGTTTTCTTCTCTGTGAGAGCAAAGCTAAATAAAGTTATTCTCAAACAACCAGAAGAGCTTTTCTGGTTGTAAAAACACTCATTAAATGGGAAAATGGCAATTCTATGAGCACAGAGGAATGTAAGATGAAGAGCATATACCATTCCTATGAAAGCTTGTGATGGCATTGATGCCCAGGAGTGTGGAGCTGCACAGGCACCTGGAGCTGACTCACACCCAGAGCACAAGGCTTGCTGCTTATCCTGCCCTGACAGAGAGAATTTTCAGGCACTGATGCCTGAAAATGTACCTTCTAAATCAATGGGACTTTTTGAAAACCGTGTTCTTCCCGTTTGGGTGCTTCTGCTCACCTTTCAATCCTGGGTCAAACCCACCTACTTGAATTTTAAGCCAGTTTAATCACTGAAGAGCAGTTTTTGACCATCACCCTGCGAAAGCCACACTCCTGCCCTCCCCTGCCTTTGATACTCAAGGCTTGCAACCAGTGATGCAACATTACCAAAGCTCACCACACCTCCACACACCACCTCATTGTCCTGAAAAACAACACTGAACCTCTAAATGCCCCAGTGACAGTGGAAATCCACTTTGGTAACAACCTCTGAAAATGCTGCTCCGCCTCCGTCACAGACCAAACAGCTCTTGGAGTGACACTGGGCTACAAAAGGTCTGTGGGGTTTGTTAATGGGCTTATGTTGGGTTTACACTGATGTAAACAAGATGAGATCCAGGCATTATCTGAATCTCCTGGCAAATATATTTATCCCTGTTGAAAAGGAAGCTCCTCCTCTCATGAAACGGCACAAGAATGAAACCATGGTTACAGAACTTGCCTTGTGTGTTAAACAGTGCAATACTGCAACATTTAAATCTCTAATCTCATTAGGATCAAAGTGGAGCAAAGGATCAAAGCAGAGATTAGGAGCAGTGCAGAAGGAAACCCTATCCCTCTGCAGGTATAGAGTGGAAAGGCCTTAATATTGATTAGGATATAGAATAATAATTATTTTTTACTGTGTGAGCCTTAACAATCTCAAATGTCCTTCTGAAATTGCAGATTTCAAGGCAAAGACTTGGAAATGACCTGTACATCTGCCACCTGCTCTGTACCAGCGTGAGGAGAGAGAATGGGAAGAAAGGATGGGAAGCACTGTCACCTTGTTCTGCCTCCTCTACTCTATCAAATTCTGCTATATCAGGTTTAACTCCAATGAAAAGAACTATGAAAAAATGAAAAATAAAAATAGGGAGCAAACGAAACCAAAGTAGGTTTTGGCAGTGGTGCAACATCAGAAGTGACTCAGAGGCTCCAGCCATCAGCACTCACCATGTGCTGTATTTCCTGCGACTAGTTGGGTAACCAGATGAAAAGTCCAAGCCTTAACCAAAGGACAGCTGAAGGATGAACAGGTAAATTCAAGATTTCAGCTGTACCATCTCCCTGAGCTCCACAGGTTGTACTTACCCTGACAGTAAAACTTTATCACATCTGGATGCAAAACACAATTATCCTCTAACTCAGCCTCTAATCTTTCCAAGGTAAGCCCACGTACTGCTGCCTGCCTGGGAACACTTAATGAGAGATTTGCATTATTTACAGTCAGTTTTAATAAACTTTTTATTTACAGTTGCCTAGTCAGGAACAGGAGTGAGTCCAGTTAACTCTTTGCCCTCCAGAACTGGGTCACCTGTGGTTGTGCTGTGAAACTGAGACACTCTCCAACTCAGGAAATATTTAAAAAATGGGATAAAGGGAGCTGTACACAACTCTCACACCTCAAGGAGCTCCTGAGTGCAGCATTGAGTTGATGTTCAAAGGACCAGGAGGAAAAAGGCAAGTGGAGGACTTGCACCCAGGGACCGACACTGTCCCCTTCTACCCCACTTCTCTTTCCATTCAAAGTAAAACCAGGAAACCTAAAGATCTTCATGGTTTCTTTCTGTTTAAGTGGAACTTGTGAAGATGTAATAGATCATAAAATCATAGAATCATCAAAGTTGGAAAAGCCATCCAAGCCCATCAAGTCCACCCTGTGCCCCATCCCCACCTTGTCACCCAGCCCAGAGCACTGAGTGCTACGTCCAGTCATTCCTTGGACACCTCCAGGGATGGGGACTCCACCACCTCCATGGGCAGCCCCTTCCAGTGCCTGACCACCCTTTCCAGAAAGAAATTCCTCCTGATGTCCAACCTGAAGCTCCCCTGGCACAGCTTGAGGCAATTTCCCTTTTCCTGTCCCTTGTTCCCTTGGAGCAGAGCCCAAATCCCACCTGGCTCCACACTCCTGTCAGGGAGTTGTGGAGAGTGAAAAGGTCCCTGACCCGCCTTTTCTCCAGATCAAACAACCCCACTACCCATCTGGGGAAGAGAAAACAGGGAGAGAGGAAGACCAGCTTGAGTTAAACAGCAGATTCCGTGGTTTTCTGGGATGATCACGTCCCTTTTTGGTGAGTCATTAAACTGGTGAGACTTTTCAACCAAATTCACCCTAATCATTATGCAGGAAGTTCATAATATTAAAAAAGGAATTGGTTTCCAGCATATATGGAAATGTTGATGTTGCCTGAAAAATAGAAAGAAATGCTCCAAAGTCCATTGTGCTGAAGCATTTTAACTGGATGCAGTGTCAGAGCCCACATTTTGAGACTCTATGGTTCCTTCCCCATCCCGTAGACCTACGAACCAGAATCTACAAAGCACTTTTTGCTTCAGCAGTGACAGGAAAGAATAAAACTGCCAATTATTTCATTATGAATTTCATTACAATAATTTCAATACTTATCAGTTGTAAGAGGCATCTCTTACCTCTGAGCACTGCCGAAGAGCCCCATGCTGACCCTGTCTCTGAACAGGGACAATCCCCTGCATAGAAAGGGCTTTGGCAGGAATCCCATCAATTTAGGTGACCTGAGCTTAATTTCTTTGTCATGTGAAAGAATTAATTCCTGCTACAGCTTTTACATTACTTCTATTTCTTAGAGCAGACAGCTATTATTTCATCTGCCTGGGTATCTCTGTATGTACAGGTACAACACGGACAGGGTTTGTTCTGTGATCACTCTCATAATCTGTTTCCCTGGGATACAAGGTAGTGTTTTCTGCAAACAAACATGAGAGTTCCCCCCCCCCGCTGAAGAGCCCTGTAACTGAAGGGTTGGGATCTCATCCAGCAGAGGTGGTTTTTGGAGTCAGAGTTTGCATATCTCCTCACCACCCTCACAGGGGAGAACAGGCTGAGGTTCTATTCCAATGAAGACAAAACCCAGCACTATCCAGTTTGGGGAACAGCCAGTGGAGCAGACCCAAAGAAAATCCAAATGGCAGCAAAAGCACAAAATGGCAAACAATTATTTGTTGTTACTCAAAATGCAAGAACAAAGGATTGTCAGAAAATAATGAGACAGTAGGTGCAAAATAAAGAAAATAAAGTAATTTTTCACATAGTGCATAATTAAAGTGTAGAACTCATTACCACAGGATGCCGTGGGAGCCAGACACATAAATGGATTTGAAAAGCAATTAGACAAATTAATGGAAGAAAAGTCCATCAAAGCCTATTAAACACAAAGATACAGATAGGACTATGGACACAACCTACAGCATCAGCCATGCAGCACTTCTGTCTTACTGTGGCTACATATAAAATGGTATTTCTCAGCACCTCTTCTGCCCCTGTAGCCCAGCATGGGGAATGGGGGTCCCCTCCAAAGCACTGCACAGACACCTGGAGCTGGTAGATAGTCAGGTTTTACCACTGAAGCACAAAGTACTTCTAAATTAATGATGCACACTCATAAAAAATACTGGAAATACCTGCTTGGAAAGTATCAATACTGGGAAAAAAATGAAAACTTTGATGACTGTTAAGAACTTCAGTTGAGTGACAGAATCACAGAATACTTTAGGTTAGAAAAGCCCTCTCAGAGCATCGAGTCCAGTGGTCCCCCAGCACTGCCAAGGCCACCACTGATACATGTCTCCAAGTGCCACATCCACGTGGCTTTTAAATCCCTGCCAGGGCTAGACAGACCTTTTGAGGAATAAATTTTCTCCAATATCCAACTTGAACCTCCCCTGGCACAACTTGAGGCTGTTTCCTCCTCTCCTGTAGCTTGTTCCTGGGGAGAAGAAGCCAACACCCACCTGGCTCCAACCTCCTTTCAAGCAGGTATAGAACTGCCTGTAGTTCAGGCTGGTCACCAGGAAAGTCTGTTCCAGCAGCTGGAGGCTGCCAAGGAGATATATCCACCTTTATTACACTGGGAGGTATAACGCAAGGGATGCTAATTGGTATTCTTTTATGCGGTAACAAAAAATGCTCTTTCTATTTCTTATTAGGGAATTTCTGCATGGCATCACGATGGGAAGACGGTGTGGAGTTGGCACTTTCAACACCCATAAGGTCTTCTGGGTTTATAGAAAATACAAATGCAAAACCAAGCCCAACAACTTTATCCTCTAAGACTTACTCACAATTTCAACTAAACAAAAGTTTATGTTTCTGATTAGGTTTTTTCTTCTCAATATACTACATCTGATTTTCTAAAGAGTTACATTGATTTTATATTATATACAAATATAATTTAACGTTGGAAAGTGAAAATTATTTTTTATAGATCTGGAATGTAAAAATTTTTGATAGGTTTTTTCCTAACATCAATGCAGTGTTGATTAGAGATAAATAAAAAATGCTCTCACTATATTCCATGTACATGGAGCTATGCCACTGTTCCCTAGCAAGGTCAAACACTTCCTAAGCTGAGAGGGAATTCATTTAATCAGTTTGCTGGTCTTAAGTAATATCTATTCTACTAAAAAGTCACCTAATTATGGACATTGTTTGAATTGAAAATATTATTGATTTAAAAAACATAAAAAATACAAACCACAAACTGCATAAGACCCAGATCTGAGTAACTTCTGTACAATCTGGATAAACCCAGTTAAAATCAAGTGATTTGCAAAGGAAAAACCACAGGAAGAAGGAATGTCCTCCACTCAGGAGGAACTGGGGCAGCCAGAGAGGTTCCTTACGGAAATACTGGGGAAAACTGGGATCCAGCATAAAATGATTCAGGGGCTGGGGCTGCAGAGAGAACTGCAGCTTTCCATCCTTCAGGAAGAATTGCTGAAGATGATTCAGGAAGAATTTCTTCCTGGAAAGGGTGGTCAGGCACTGGAAGGGGCTGCCCAGGGAGGTGGTGGAGTCCCCATCCCTGGAGGTATCCAAGGAATGACTGGATGTGGCACTCAGTGCTCTGGGCTGGGTGACAAGGTGGGGATGGGTCACAGGTTGGACTTGATGGTCTGGGAGGGCTTTTTCAACCTTAATGATTCAGTGGCACAAAGGGCTGAAAATCAAAGCCAGCCCTGCCTGCTTTTGTTCAAGACATGCTCTCCATTTTCAGCCTGTGGTGTGATGAGAATTCACCTTTGTGTCATTACAAAACAGACACAAAACCTTGCTGTTCAACCTTATTGGTTTGGCTTAGATGGTCTTCAAAGGTCCCTTCCAACCCAAACCACCCTATGATGTCCAAAGGGGAGATCCTCCTGCCCTTCTGGACTGACCTCTGCCACCCTCCTGGATGTCACACACTCCTCCTGAAAACCACTCTACTCAAGCACAAAGAAGCTGCTGAGTTTGCTCAAGGACCACTTTGGGATTCACAGCCTGAAGAGGAACGTGAGAAGAACATGCAACAAAAAAGCTAGAGCTTCTGTCCACTGACTTCAAAACTTTCCATCTTTGCTCTTCTAATTAGGAAAGTCTCTGAAAGGCTGTACAGAAAAAACTCTGACAGAAAACTAACACACACTGACTGCTCACTGTGCAGCTGAGCAACAGTGGGTTTAATTCTTGGATTCAACAGCCCATTTGCCTTTTTTTTTTAATTAATCTTCAGGCCTGCACAAGTTGGGTCATCTCCTGGTTAGAAGCAGAGGAACTTGGGTGCATAATACATAAAAATTCAAGTTTTGTAGAATTTTAACTTCTGGGATGGATATGAGAAAATTATAATTACATCCAGCATTCAAAATAGGTACAATCCAGATCTGTGCCCCCCCCGAAATGCACTGTAACATTTGCTGCCTGGCTGATGGAGGGAGAGCTGCATTAATTAAATTGAATTGGAGCCTCGTGGAGTTTTCCAATAACTTTTTAATTATAGTTTAATGCTGCTTTCTAGCCCTGACAAAATTGAAATTTCTTCTGTAATGGCTGTATTTCAAATTCCACCTTTCCTTTTTTCCCAAGACACCCACAGGAGGCCGTGAAGCCGCAGCCCATCAGCTGTGACTGAGGCAGAAAAGGTTTGGGGCAATACAATATTTTCCTGATTTCTTTCCAAAGTGCTGCTCCACTAAGAAAATGTTCTTGTAACCTCTTAGACACCTGCAGTTGTGTGCCCAGGCTGGAGGCCAGTCTCTGTTAGTTAATCAATGGAAAAGGGAATTTTCTAGAGAGCCAAAGCAATTTCCCAGGCTCCTGCTTTTCCTGCAGAGGTGGTTACACTCATTTCACTGTCTGTGCCCTCTCCCTTGGGGCCAGAGACAGTCCTGGGAGCTGGGAATGGCTGGAAGAGTTAGGGAGGTCCAAACTGCTCTAATAAACAACACAGGGTGGGAGGAGAAGGATGGATGCTGTGCTGGGAAATTGCACTGGAACTGAGCCTCGGCCCAGTTCTGGGACCTGTCCTGACAGGACAAGGGGGAGTGGCCTTAAACTGGAGAAGGGTTGATTTAGATTAAAGATTAAGAAGAAATTCTTCCCTGTGATGATGGGGAGGCATTAGAATGGATTTCCCAGAGAAGCTGTGGCTGCCCCATCCCTGGAAGTGTCCAAGGCCAAGTTGGACGGGGCTTGGAGCAACCTGGTCTAGTGGGAGATGTCCCTGCCCATGGCAGGGGTAGAATGGGATGATTTCTAAGGTGCCTCCCAACTCAAACCATTCTGGGATTCTGTGGTTCCATGACTTCCTCATCCTGGCACTGGAGATGTTCTTCCTCCTCCCACACCCATCCTGGACTCTCCTGGAGCAGATTGGCACTGCTATGTCCATTCTACCACTTCCAAATCAATAATTTAGAATTCCCACAAAGCACAGTATCTGCTTTCAGACTGAATGAATTAATCTTGGTTATAATTACCATGAACATCAAATGAAATATTAATACGCTGGTGTTTTCAGGCCTGTTCCAATTCCACTCCAATCCAGCCAGAGCGCACAAAGGGTGACATTTAGGGAAGACAATATACAATGTTCCATGGCACAATTCTGAGGTACAGAAACTTTCTGAGTCTGAAGGGTTGTACTGGCTGTAAGACGACCTCACAAAATAGGGCTTTAAGAGATATAAAAGATGACATTTCATTTTTGTTCTCTGGAACATTTCTGTTTGAATGGAATTCTTTCCTAAAGAAAATATCAAAAAAAGAGTTCAGAATGGCATTTCTAGCACTGTGAAGCTTTTATTTCAAATCCACAGATTCCAGCCCAGGAGCTTTAGAGCCTGGGCCTGACAGACCAATTCCCTGCCAGACCTGGGAGAGATGAGGTAAATTATCACCACCTTTGGAAATTATCTTGGTGCAATTTAATCTGGTCATGCCATCAGCAACCAGTAGGTGGGGAGAAATTATCAAATAATTTTAAAAGACTGGCAAAAGTCTTTCCAAATTATTAGCAGAAGTTTCAGAAAATCAAGAAAAGGTGAAATATTCCTCAGAGGCAGAAATGTGACACATAAACCTGAATCCTTGTTCCAAGAGAGTCCCTGAAAGAAGTCCTGTGAGTTCTGCTCTGAAGCAGAGCATGAATGCAATGACAGGATTCCATTCCTGACTGTGGCAGAAATGACAACAGCCTGGATTGATCCTGTCCTTCTGAAACAAAGCAGTTTGTATTTCCAATGCTCCTGGTGGATTGTTCAGTGTCATGGTGTTTTTAACCAAGGGTTTAGTAAGAGGTTCTCTCCCAGAGGGTGGTTGGGCACTGAACAGGCTCCCCAGGGCAGTGGTCACAGCACCAAGGCTGCCAGAGCTCAAGGAGCATTTGGACAACGCTCTCAGGAACAGGGTAGGATTGTTGGGGTGTCCTGGGCAGGGTTAAGAGTTGGACTGATGATCCTGGTGGGTCCCTTCCAACTAAGGTGATTCCATGATTCTGTGATTAACAAGACTCAGCAGTGACAACGTGATGACCTGGTCAATGTCAACAGAGTTGGTTCTCAGGGCAGGGAAGTGGGAGAAGCTGGTTGAGCCTGTGGAGCCCAATTAGATACAATGAGACATAATGGTCTTTCTTCTTCAGCAGACTCCGTTAATTCAAGGTGTCTGAGCCAGGACTAAGTTCTAAGCACCCCTTAGCACTGTGCTCTTTAACGTGGTGCTGCACCCTCACATGTTCCATCAGGCACTTCATGGAGTAGGATGGAATTGCAGGGGCTGCTGGAATGGGGAACCCAGCCCTGAGCTATTTCTCTCTGGTTGATGGTTTGAAGTAATTAGTTCATTGTCTGTGCATTTCTGCAATTACAATTATTAGCAAAAAAAAAAAAATACAATCCTAATAACCCAAACAATGCAGCAGGGATGTACTTTGTGTTCATCAGCCTGGAACTAACAAAGCCCCAGTCCTAGGAGGATAGCACGGACAACCCTGCCCATTAACTGGCTGTTCCTCACTCCTGAGATCAAAAATAAAGCCTAATTTATTATCTTTACCTAAAATACTACCCAAATTTACCAGCTGTAGTGTTGCTAAGAGCTGCTGGTGTGCAGACCCTGCAGCACGAGTGAGGGGTAAGCACAGCACACAGCACACGCACATTTTAATTCCCCAGTTCCCGAAAACTGAGGAACACACCATTGTATTTCCAAACTTTTCACTCTGCACGGTGGACACTAAACTTTCCTGTCATGGCAGACTAAAGCCCCTCATGTGCCTTCTCGCATTGTGCTGCAGGGCCAGAGCAACAAATTAATCATCTCATTTACAGCAGGGAATCAATAGGAATGAATAAATGCTGACTGGGGAGGGAACATTAATTTTGTATCATGAGGCAACTCACAGAAAACACTGAAATACAACCCAATAAACATCTTTATACACAACACAACCACAGTGGGAGTGTGTGCACGTACCTCATCCTCTCTCAGTTAATTAGAAAAAGAATTCCTACATGGAAAAGACACATTCTGCTTGGCCCAGAGCAAACCGTTTCCAGTTGCCAGGTGCTGAGCACAGCGGCCCTGTTCATTGCTGGTACTGCTTTAATACTCTTCAGTCAGAGAAAAGTGGGAACTTGACTTTGGCAGCAAGAGGAAAAGAAGAGAAAGCAGAATATCTCCTGGTTAGGTAAAGGCCAGGCTGGAAGTGACTGAGCCTCTGGGAATGAATAAACTCCTTACAAGGCTCTCAGGCAACTTAAATCTACAAACTCCATGCTCTGACCCCAAGACCTCATGTTCTCAAAACTCTGGATACTGGATCCATTCTAACTTTGCAGTCCAGGGTTGTCCCCAGTTTCACCTGCCACAACCTTGGGGGCCCGGACTTGGAGCATGGGGGTTCAGGGCTGGCTTTCACAGAACCCAGCTCAGAAGCACCCATTTCACTATGGAAGTGTGGACACACCATGGCCCAGCTGGAGCTCTGCAGCTCTGCAGTTACGCACAGAACCCGATCTACTTCAGTACTGAGAGCAGAGGCATTTGTGCAAAACTTTATGTCCCTCCAATTATCCTAGAGTTCATAGGAAGGTGGCACTGACTCATTCCTGACAGAATCCAGCATCCCAAAGGGACCAACATGAATCCTCCCACAAGGCTAATTTGCCTTGGCAGCAAAATGATGAAGACGGAATCAAATCTAAGCTTGAGCGTAATCTTACGGTCAATAATACATTATTTATGTTTTAAATTAGTTTCTCACGTATGTCATTAGCATAATTGCCCTGCTTTGGGCCACGTCCAAGCATGTTTGATCACGGAAATGAAACCAAGGCAATCACACTAAATTTACCTGGATGGTGATGAATCACATCCCGATGTTCCCAGGATTTGGGGGTTTAAAACAGCACATTGCGGGGTTGGAAAAAATAACGGCACAGGCCCCACACAAACACATACAAATCTGGGGGATCTGGTTTCCTATTGCACCTATTCCTAGTCCTCTCACTGGTTTGGGGTTGATTTTCTCTTTGGTTTTGTGGGGTTTTTTTCCTGGAAAGAACAGTCACCAAATAATATCTAAGCCCTCTTTTCCAACTGGCTTGCCTCTAAGCCTTTTTCAGTGTCTCACAGGATTTCTCTGTCAGGAGCTGTGCTATTGCATGTCCATTACTTTAATTTAAATCCAGGGCTCTCACCATCCCATGGACTTCTGCCCATCCACCAACAATCCCTCTGCATGTTTCCATCTTTGAGACTAAAGGTGGGTTTGGAGTAAAATCACACCAGGCATTTGCTTTTGCAAAGAGACCTGTGCAAGTCCACTATAAGTTCATTTTTTTCATCTCCCTTCTCCTTTTTTTGAGGATTACTTCCCAAATTGAGACCTATATGCCATTGGCTGCACCTCTGCAAGGTGGGAATGACAGTTTTAAAGGGATCTGCTGAGGACATAAAAACCTAAAAGCCTTGCGCCTCTGGAAGAAAGAAATTTCAGCTATTTTTGAACCATCAGATCTCTAAATGCAGTTCAAAGACAAAGGGAAAGGATTTGGACACCCTTTGAGAAGGACATAAAGAAAAACTTGTTAAGCCTCTGTTGGCTCTCTGAAAGGCTGACAGAGTGATCTACCCCCAGCATCAGTAACTCCCCTCATCAAAGGTCACCACTGTTTGATTTCCAGGCTGATCAGACACTAGGACACTTCTGTTCTCCGGGGGGATAACAGAATACCAGAACCAGGAATTCCAGAAGGAAGGGCTTTGATGACTTCAAACTTTGCTCCCCATTAGCCAGACTCACATGGTGTCTTGTTGTTTTAGTGCAACACACAGAAAAGGCACATTTTCAATCAAGAGTAATTAATTTAAAAATGAGGATTTTGAAGCACTTAATGCAGCATTTGACCCCATGAAATGCCACGAAAAGCCATTTACCCAATTATACTGAAATAGTCTGCAAAATAAATGTCAGTTTTCATATTTGGATTAAATCTTTAATTCTTCCTTGCGATTTAATCTGAAATACCAAACTTCAGTCTCTCTGTGCCTATCCAGGAAATGTTTCACAGCAGAGAACGCGTTCCACAATTATTCTGTGGTTATGAATGATCCAGAAGCAGGTTGTAATGTGTAAAAGGTTGCAATCTGCTCATGTCCTAGGCACAATGATTTAACCCCGTGGATTGCAGATGGACTTTTCTATGTGAAATATTAATCACTAGTCATATGTGTCCAAGGAATGACTGGATGTGGCACTCAGTGCTCTAGGCTGGGTGACAAGGTGGGATAAGTCACAGGTTGGACTTGGTGGTCCGGGAGGGCTTTTGCAACCTCAACAATTCTGTGATTTCACATCAGGTTGTACTTGGTCAAGCCTGGATGACTTAATCCAAACACATCACCAAAATATCTATGGAAGTCATGCTATGAATTATGGAAGGATGTTTTTGCACTTACATAATACTTTTCTTCCAGTACAGAAACAACAACAAAAGTACTGACAGTGTTTTGGTCCTAATCCCAAACACTCACTTATCCAGAAAAGCAGAGTGAGACCAAATCCCCACTGGCCCTTTCCATGTCCTCATTCCAGCCTCATGAATCACTTGTGCTTTAACTAGTTCCTGAAACTCCTGCTGCTCCAGACCCCTCCTGCTCATGGTCTCACCTAGCTCCATGCCACAGGGCTGGACCAGGAGCTGAGCACGGGAAGGTGCTGAGCCAGGTTGTGCCAGAGGCTGTGCCAGAGGCTGTGCCAGGCTGAGCCAGACTGAACCAGGCCACGCCAGAGGCTGTGCCAGGCTGTGCTAGGATGTGTCAGGCTGTGCCAGCCC
The DNA here is from genome assembly GCF_003984885.1 of Neopelma chrysocephalum. Lineage (NCBI taxonomy): Eukaryota > Metazoa > Chordata > Aves > Passeriformes > Pipridae > Neopelma > Neopelma chrysocephalum. Next base: position 2,855,120 of record NW_020897760.1, read on the forward strand.
AGTGCCCTCTGTCTCCAGGCTGATGGTCCCGCAGTCCCACTGGCACCAGCTCAAGGTGGCTGAGATGCCTCTTTCTCCACTTAATAAATCCCATCTCCTTCTCTAGTCCGTGACACGATTTTATGGCTGACGGAGAAACTCAGGGGAGAGAGGTCAGTGAAAGCCACCCATCTCCTCTGAGGGGAGCAGTGGGAGCAGCTGGAGCAGTGAGAACAGAATTGCTCCTCCCAGGAGCACACCCAACCACCAGGAGCCCACAGACCTGTGCTGCAGCAAGACATGATGGATTGTATGGCCATGGTGGCCTCTGAGGCAGAGCATGGGCCCAAACCAGCCAACAGTAATTTCAGTGGGAATTAAAACATCCCTGACATGCAGCCTGCATCTCTGAGCAGTGCACCCTGTTCCCATCAATCCACATCCAAGTCCATTACATCCAGGTCCATCACGTCCAGGTCTATCACAGCCAGTACACCCTGTGCTTGTGTTACAGAAGTGTCACCGGCAGTGGTGGTGTCCCAGACCTTTCAGCATCCACCTTTTATTTCATGGCTGCCCTCACCCAAATGAATCAAATACTTCACTCCTTTTTAAGGACACTGCTTGGCTTCCTTCCAGAACCTTTGAATGTTTTTTCGATACAAGATGAACTGCCTTTTTATTATAAACACTGTCAAATGTTTGAATTGCTGCTCTGCATCCTATCATTTATCATCTCCCCGAATCCACACCGATCACTGAGCTTGCAGCACTGCTGTCATGTTCATTCTTTCCCTACACAACAACTTCATCCTATAACAACAACTCTTTGTAATGGAATAATTTGAAAGAAAAATTCCAGCAACACACATTTCTCATTACTTACAAATCAGCAACTTGCCAAAATGGTCCCAAGCATATACTCCAGTAATTTCAATTCACTGGATAAATATAATTAGTAACCTCACATCGTTTTCAAAAGGCGTTGGCATCACTTTGCAATTCATTCCAGGGACCAAAGACAATCTGTCTGAGAAATCCTCTATCAGTAAATGAATCTGAAGAGCAGTAATTACAGCAATTGGTGCAGGTTAGCAGAACATCTCGGCTTCTGAGAGTGTCACTGCTTCTTGTTGAGGTGAGAATCCCTATTTTTCCCTGTTTTAAGGAATAAAAGTGGAAGGCCCCATGACTTGGCTTTGGACAGAAGCCAAATCTACTGACTGCCAGACCTGTGTTTCTTCTTCCCGTGACCTGGCATAAATCCCACTGAGTACAAAGGTAGACCAAAGAGCATGATCCTGCAGCAGAAGAGTTTGCAACAAAAATTAAGAGCTTTCTGAAACCCAAAGGAGAAACGCTGCAACTGTCCCAACTTCCAAAGAAACTGATTTATTTTCAGTGTTGACATAAACTGTAGCAATCCTTTCACCTCCCTTCCTGCCAACCCAGGTGCAGGTCACTGCTGTACCCACCTGCCCGGCCCTCTCAGCTACCCAGGAGCCCACTGGCTCATTTGCATCAAATCCACCAGAAGGACAGGAGGTGCAATGAAAGGAACTCCATGGAAAGGAGGTAAGAGGCCCTTTCAATGCTTCCAAACTGCAAAAGGCAGGAGCCACTCAGCCTTTGGCATCTCCTGCAGACAGAGGGTGTCCAGCTGCCAACACAGTCAGGTGTTCTGAAAACACAGAGCAGGTGGGCAGCTACAGCCTGGTCCCAGCACCTCCTGGTCCCAGCAGCTCCAGATCCTGCATCTCCAAATCCCAGCACCCTCTGATCCCAGCTTCTCTTGACCCCAGCACCTCCTGAGGCCAGCATCTTATGGTTCCAGCATCTCCTGGTCCCAGCACTCCTGAATCCAGCATCTCCTGACCCCAGCATCTCCCCTCAGTGGGAAAATTCCATGGAAAGGGGATGAGGACAATCACAAAGAAACTGAGAGCGTTTCAATGGGTGGGAAAAAGAGGAGCAGAGAACACAGGACCCACCTCTCATGAAATCAGCCTCAGGTGGTAAAATGCACCCCTGAAATGGGTAAGAGGTGGGAAAGTCCCACTTGCTGCTCACTACAAATTTAGTATCAGAAAATGAGCTCCTCACACATCCACTGTCAGCTCAAACCCAGTGATGCCAATCACAGCAGAAACACAACTCTGCAGTGGAAAGGCACCCCATGTGTTGGAAGGATGACTCTCCAAGCTCCGAAGGCTTCCAGCAAAATTCCCAGAAAGGTGTCAAGCTCCATGTAGCCAATTTACACCACGAGCCAACTACGATGGCTCCTGCAAGGTTTGCACCTGTTTGTTGTTTTTTAAAATGCCATGAAAATTGGCAACAACATCAAGTGAATGTGCTGAAATTGTTCCTTAATAGGAGTGAAGTGAGAATTAAAACAAAAATAACACAAATATTGTGTTTACAGCTGAGAGAACAAAGTGTTCATGCTTCCAAGTTGATATTTGAATGTTCCTGTTTATCCAGTGGTAGTTTAATATCTATTCCAAAGGGAAAAAACCCAGCAATGGAGGCAGCATGGTTTGGTTTAATAGAAAACAGGTTAAGACGACCAAAGGTAAAAGAGAAAAAGAAAATCCCCTCTGAAGGAACCCTTCAGTGCGAGGGTGACCTTGAATGTAACCCACCTCCAAGACATAAAAATCAAAAAACAAGGTGCAAAGGTAGTGTATCAATCATTTTTAGGACAAAACAACTGGAAAGCACTGGAAGTGGATCAGACCTGGCTGTGGGATCTGTGAGCCCCTGACACGTGAGAGCTCCACACCTCAGCCAGAGCAGGGATGTAATTACTGTTTACATCTCAGGTTCAACCCACATTGTAGGGGAAGATAAATCACAGGCTGACATTCAGAGGAAAATCTCCATGACCTTGGCAGGAACAGCCTCGTTACTAACCCGAGCTCCAGCCCTGCAACTGGATGTGCACTTCGTAGAAGGGAAGACTCCAGCTGGGACCCAGTGCTTTACCTCGGAATGTCCTTCTGTGGTTTATGGTGATCCCTTATTTCTACCCTCTGCTTTTTCAAAACTCATTATACTCCTCTTACCACTGTTATTCAGAGCACTTACACTGGTTTCACTGTTTCCTTCTTTAAAAAGCCTATAGTTGCTGATCAAAAGCTTAGAAGTGAATTGAATATTTCAAAGAAAAAAATTAAAACTGCTAAGGTTAATGGGGTCCAACCATAGGAATCATGGGACAATCTAGTTCTAGACACCTGTGTTCCCTTCCAAACTTTTCTCTCAGATTTCACATAAAATTTTAGCCATTTGGGTAAGTTTTGTCTTTATCCATAACCTGAATATATCACAAGAAATAGTAAAACCAGAAGTAATTTTAGTAATTTTGCTGATCAATTCCATCACTACACAGGCTCTCCTCTAACATCAAAGTTCTTGGTAACACTTGATCGTTACCTCTATTCCTCTCTTTCTACTGGTGCAAGACACTGGTTTTCTCCTTCTCTTCCAGCATCCCTATGAGTTGCTGATCTCTAACATGGAATCACAGAACCACAGAAAGGTTTGGGTTGGGAGGGACCTTAAAGCTCACTCAGTTCCACCCCCTGCCATGGGCACAGACACCTTCCACTAGACCAGGTTGCTCCAAGCCCTGTTCAACCTGCCCTTGGACACTCCAGGGATGGGGCAGCCACAGCTTCTCTGGGCAATCTGTGCCAGGGCCTCCCCATCGTCACAGGGAAAAAATTTTTTCTAATATCCCATCTAACCCTTTCCTCTAGAAGTGGGAAGGCTTTCCCCTTGTTCTGGCACTCCGGGCCCTTATCCAAAGTCCCTCTCCAGCTTTCTTGAAGCACCTTTAGGTATCAAAAGGCCACAATTAGGTCACCTCAAAGCTTCTCTTCTCCAAGATGAACAATCCCAGTTCTCTCAGCCTCTCCTTGCAGCAGAGCTGCTCCATCCCTCTGATCATCTTGGTGCCTCCTCTGGACTCGCTCCAACAATTCCATGTCCTTCCTGTGCTGGGGACCCCAGACAGCCTTTACGAAACACGGTGCTCAGAAGGGTCACCTGAGGTTGAGCTTATTTCAAGTCCTTCCTTCCCCACCACAGCCTACTTTTAACACAAATTTTCTTCTTTTTCTGCCATAAACATTTGTGACATAACACTTTTTCTGGGACAGCACCTTCAGCACCGGGCCATCACTCCATTCTCAACTGCTCCTGAGGCCAGTTGCGAACAGAGCCAAGGCTGTTCCTCAGTAAATATCCACACCCAGATAGCTCAGCTCCAATAATGTTTGATGAGAGAAAGCCAGAGAGGATTACACAGAACAGCCGACTGGGCATATGGCATTTTATCAGAACTGACAGTCATCCAAACTGTTCCTGTGTCTTTATTGGGGACTGTTTAATCTACATTTGTTACTTTGAAAAAAATATCCTAAAAAAATTGAGAATGAATAAACCACGACCATTCACTGTTAGAAAACCCCCTGTTCAATACTTAATTAGTTCCAACTATTAAAATATTTCGCTGTGCCTTACAACCAAGTACCACATATTCACAGAGCTTCATAGAGCTCTACAAAAACACCAGACAGGAAATTTATAGGCTAAAATCAGTGTCTAAATCACAATACAAAGCAATAGAGACAGACTATACAAGAAAGGATGAAAATACAATTTGTGTATCTATTATATATGTGCATACACATGCACAATTTCCACAACCTATTGATGGAGTTTATAATCAAATCCTTTTATGAAAACCTTATGAGAAAATATGTAATTTAGATTGACTCTAGTTATAAACCTTCCCTCTGACTCTCCTCACCATTGGCTCCTACACTGAACTCACTGGGCTCCGACCATCGATTTGTCTGAAGACCTTTAAAAATTGACATTTTATCAAATATTTGGTCTTTTTTTGCTTTTTGTCTCCTGTAAAAATAATTGTTTTAACATTTGATGTAAAGTCTTTTGTTGTGGATTAGGCTTTTCCTGAATGTTTTCTGAAGCTGGGATGAGATGTGGCATTTGAGGTCATTCTTTGTTGAGTAGCCCATGTTCTTCTTTACAAGCGACAGGACAAGGGGGAATGGCTTCAAACTGAAGGAGATCAGGGTTAGATGGGATATTAGAAAAAAATTCTCCCTTTGAGGGTAGGGAGGCCATAGCAAAGGTTGCCCAGGGAATCTGTGGCTGGCCCATCCCTGGAAGTGTCCAAGGCCAGGTTGGATGGAGCTTGGAGCAACCTGGTCTAGTGGAAGGTGTCTGTGCCCATGGCAGGGGGTGGAACAAGAGGAGCTGTGAGGTCCTTCCAACCCAACCCAGTCTGTAATTCTATAACTCTTCTAGTACAATATTTCCCCAATTTATATATTTAATTAAAGCTTTTCAAATCATTATTAGGTAATGGTTGCCAGTTCAATTCTCTTTGCTTTCAGGTTTCATGAGGATTCAAATCACTCATAAAACTTTTGATTTCTCTCTCCTACGGCCAAACCTACATAATCTTTGAGATTTATGAGTTGCTTTGCATGCAGAAGCTGTTGACATTGCCCAGGTTGTGGTGCAGGATGGTCATTCACGCTCCCCTGCACACAAACAACGAGCCAAGGCAGCAGGTGACCTGACAGGACATGCCAGGAGAAGTAACCTAAAGGACTTCCCAACCTGCCCCCAGAAGGACCGGGACTGTCTCCAACAGCACTTTGATAAGTGAAGTAGCTGAGAGAGGAAGAGTCCCCATGACATTGCAATTATGCAAAGGTGACATATAAATAAAACCTCAAGGCAAGAGGAACTGCCTTTTCATATTAAGATTGAAATAACTCTCTGATCAGGACCAAATTTCTGGGAGCACTGTCACAGCAATTAGAGGGTTTAAGGAAACCCAAGTCATAGATAATGTATTGAACATAATAAAGTGACATTTTGATATGCAACCAGCAGACATTAAGGAAATGACAACTGACTCCAAAATGTCCAGAAAGATATTTAAATCAGTAATGCTGAATAAATTAAATGAGCAATTACTGGTATGTTTGACAAAGCATGATACAACAATACATTAAGCATATATTAGCTCAGCCTTTACTCACTGATCTTTATCTGCTTTTAATTAATGAATTTAATTGACTAGAAGGGAGATTTAAGAATGGCTTGTTACAAGGCAAGAAGGAAAATCATTTGATATTTGGGAGATGAGAAGCAAAGGGAGTCTGGAGTGAGAAACGCTGGGGTGGAGCCACTGTTGGTCTGTATCTGATGTTGATGTAGGAGAGCCATTAATAATTGTGATTTTTCACAGAAAACCCCGTTACTGCTGCCTAGAAAATAAACCTAGCCCTGGCTAAGCTCCACCTGCAGCCTCTGAGCTGGATCAGCCTCAGCCCAGGGGAGTCTCTGCTGCATCTTCCCTAGAGACAACCTGCACACAGGTATGATGGAAAACACTCCTCTGTGCTTAAACAGGCTCAGATTATTTCCTTTTAAAACCTGTATCTTATATATACTCACATATGTGTGTGTGTTTCTATATGCTCTCCTATGTACTTACTGTTCATTGTGCATGGTTGTGTTATTCCAAGACATGTCTGTATTATTCCCCCAAAACCCAATAATATTAGGTCAGAAAATTAGAGCAAACTTTCTAAAATTGGAAATTTATTTTGCTGCTATGCACATAATTCCTACAAAGAGTGAACATTATTATTATTCTTTCATCTTTATTTTCAATTGCCTTTGAAATAACAGCTGTTTGTATTTTTTTCTCTTTTCCACACCCGGGGAATTAAAATAGATGCTTAAACTGCTTGAAATTAGTTCTATTTTCCATATCCGGGTAACAAAATGTAGGCTTAAACTGTTTGGAAATAGTTAAGCCTGCAAATGTCAGATGGAGATGCGTCTTGGAGTTTCTCATAGTAAATGATATTTAAATGGCTCATGGCTTTGCTAATTCCAGTCTGGAGCAGCATGAGGACCGACAGCACTTGAGAGAACAAATCCTACCAGCTCTAAATTAATGGGGCAAAATAACACTGCTGAGAAAGGCTGAGAGAGATCCATGATGGTCTGGCACGGGTGAGAAATGTATCTTTTATACAACGATAGCAAGTCTGAAGCCTTTGATATCCCATATTTCCCAAAGCTGCGCTCTGTCACTGTAAATAGCAGAATGTGCTCAGCCACTCCAATTCAGCTGGAGTGAGCAGTGATGCAGCCACATCCAGTGGGAACACTTCTTTCTGCAATCCCTCAGAAGCCTCTGGAGGTGGGACATGTCCCCATATACGCTTATTTAATATATGATCCTGTTGGCTCCTTTATCTTTTGCTTCCACCAAATATGAAATAATAGGACCAAAAGTGTGCTTGAATGAAATCCGGAAGGGGACATTTTTAGCAAGTCTGTCTCAGAAGGAACGATCCCTCTCTCCTCCCTGCAGCTTCCATCAGCAAAACAGGAGAAAGGAACAGGGGGTCAGTGGAGCAGCCAGGACAGGAGATCAGGAAAATCCTCTGAGGAAGGACTGAAATACCTGGGAGTGTGTAAAGGTAGAAAAAACAAGTTCCCTCTTCATATCCTGCACCCTGCAGGTGAGGGGTATCCCAAATTTTCTTGGGTCATAATCTGGGTGACAGAAGAGCAGAGAATACAGATACTAAACCTACATCCTGCCAAGATGCCCTGTCCTTCAAATGTAGAGCTGAAGGCACAGTCAACACCTCAGTGATCTGAAATACCTCAGGGGCATGAAAATGTGAGACCTGTGGAGTGACCAATCCCACACAACAACTGGGTTGAGTTTCTTATTTGTTTTTATTTCAGATATTTTTCTCTCACTGTGTCTGCACAGACTTACAAACACCCCCAGCTTTAGGATGGGGAAAAGCAGTTGGTCAGAGTGTAAAACTGCAGCTGACAAAGAGCCCCACAACTCCCCAAACCAACCTGTCAGTGAGAACACACCAGAGAGATGTTACACCTACAAAGCCAAGAAGGTTTCCATTATGCTCCATTTCTTGGATGCATGGTTACTTTCATCCATGAATTCACCACCAGCAGCTGAAGAGCAGCTTCTCCTAAGCCGAGTGTACTTTGGCACCACAGAACTGCAACTCAGGACTCCACATACACCCTGAGTATCATGGCTATAAAACTACTGATAGTTCATCTATTCCTGTAACAGAAATTTGGGGATTTGGAGGAGTGGCTTGGGTTTTTTTCCTAAGGAGGAAAAGCTGGTAGAACTCCATATGCAGGTCTTCTGCACAGGAAGAAATACAGCTCAGAAAATATCTGGAAGAGCGAGTACTCATCATTAGTACAAGGGGCAATGGCTTCCCACAGCCAGAGGGCAGGTTACATGGGATATTGGGAAGAAGTTCTTGGCTCTGAGGGCGGTGAGGCCCTGGCACAGATTGTCCAGAGAAGCTGTGGCTGCCCCATCCCTGGAAGTGTCCAAGGCTAGGTTGGACAAGACTTGGAGCAACTTGGTCTAATGGAATATGTCCCTGCTCCATGGCAGGACATGGCACTGGGTGGGATTTAAGGTCCCACCCAACCTAAACCAGTCTGTGATTCCATAATTTTCCAGGCAGGCAATATCCCCACACATACCAACATTTTTTCCAGGACACTGGGGTGTGTTTTTTATATTGACCTTTGATAAACAAGAACAGAATATCCCCATCTTTATTTACAACAACAGCTGAATACCTCTTGTCAAAAGGCCAAACTTTTCAAAGGATGGCTGAGGATGGAACTTTGGGAAGCAGGAGCTTCACACACCCGGTTGTGTCCACCTGGCTTTGCTCACAGACATCTCCATCAGTAACCAGCCAAACAACAACATATCAAGCATTTTAATAATGCCATTAGCTGGTCAGCTCCTTAGCAGCACACCAGAGGGGCCAGAACAACAAGCTGATATAAAAACTCTGGTTATATTAAATATTAAAATAGTGTTAAATATTAAAACAAAACTTCTAAAAGATAAAAGCCAAGCAAAAGTCACCACCCATTCTAATATTTCACTTGGTTCTGCCTCAAAGTATTTTGTAACAAAAATGGCCTGGGCACTTGGGAAAAATCAAAGGGTAAGAACAGCACTTAATTACAGCGTTAACCATCGAGTTCCTGGTGACCGAGGAGAACACAGAACCCAATAATTCATATTTGCTTGACAAATTCATCTTCCTTTTCTCTGTTGGCTGACTATAACATGCTCAGGACAATCACAAAAGTTCACCAAAGAGAGCAGCTCCTTTGAAATCCTGCCACTAACCTGCTCCATACAATGAATTATTTTTTTTCTCTTTCAGGGGAAAAAGCTCTTTTTATTTCTGTATGTGTAGTGACCCTGATCAAAGCCATGTCTACTAAACGAGGGTGCAAGACAAGAGAAGGTTAAATTCTTTGAAGCCTTTGCCCAAAATGAAGGCTCTATGTTCAATGGCAACAAATACATAGGTCACCCAGGAGAGCTTTTATGGATTATTGAATCCTACGAGCCTCTGTCACCACAGCCAGGAGCACCCAGGAGCTGGGAGACTGCTCTCCACCAGGAGCACTGGGCAGGTGGCTGCAGATTTTAATGGTACAGGGAATGGGAAGGGGAAATGAGAGAGAATGGGGAGGGAGAGAGAACAGGAAGGGAGACCCACACAAAAGAGAGTAGAAATATCAGGGTGCCAGTTATCACCAAGCTGGAGGTGTGAGGAACAGAAATGCCACTCGTTCCAGCAGAAGACAACATAAGTCTATGTGGAAGAGCTGGATAGAAAAAGGGAGACCTGAAAACATACAAGAACTGGTGCTGTGGTTCTCAAAACCTCAGAATAATTTGAGAAAATGTCCAAGAAAAAAATACAGAATCACAAAATTGTATATGTTGGAAAAGCTCTCTCGGACCACGGAGTCCAACCATTGCCCCAGCACTGCCAAGCCCACCACTAACCTGTGTCCCTATTTTTCTGTGTATTAAGATGTGCATACATTTTTCCTCCCAAGCAGCCATTATTCACCCATTCATCTCTCAGCCCAACCCTCTAAAGGTTCCCCCATCACTGAAATACCCAGAGTTTTGGGGGAATGAACAGACCAGTAAGACAATAAAGATTGTGATACCCAATCAGAACCTGTGTCCTCCTGGGCTTGGCAGAACACACGGGATCAAAGCAGAAGAGCTTTCCCTCAGACCTGGAGCCAGGAGCACACGGGTTTCCCCCAGGACACCACATCAGCCACTAACACCCCCTCCCACTCTGCCCAGGCCAGCAGTGAGCTCTGTAATTACAGACACTGAGCTCTAAAATTGCATAAATACACCTAATTGGTTCTTTGTTTGTTTGTTTGTTTGTACAAAGACAGGGAGAAAGCATATTTGAAGGATGGTGAGACTGAAGAGGAAACAGGATCTCCAGTACCTCTCAGAATAATTGTCCCTTCATTCACGACCCAGGGTAACCATGGCAAAGAGCTGCTCTGTGCTCAGCACGAGGTGCCCGCGTTCGTCATCCCTGGTGCTGAATTACCTCTTCACAGACGACCCGTTTGTGAACAATTAAACTATTGTGAAAATAGGATTTTTTTCTCCTCTGAAAGCTCAGGGATGCCCATTGATGACATTTTTTAAAACTTCCCAGGAATTTTTGCTTGTGCAGCAAATACCAGCAGACGTTGCTATGCACACAAACTTGTATTTTATTAAAATTACATCCATTAAGAGTAGGAAAAACAATACCAGATACAAGAAGGGGTGACTTTCAAACTGGCAGAGAGTAGGTTTAGATTAGATATTAGAAAGAAATTCTTCCCTGTGAGGAAGGTGAGGCACTGGCCCAGGTTGCCCAGAGAAGCTGCACAGCAGCACATGTGGGGCCTGCTCAGGGACATCTGCAAATCCAGGGGATTAACAGAGAGGAATCATTTTACCTCAAATATTGGAATTTAATTCAATTATTTTACAGGTGTAAGTACCTGTTTTTAACTGGAATGATTTGGGAAGTTTGTCCTTTTTTGGAGGTTTATTGGCATTAAGGTACTGCTGCTCCTCTGAGCATTCCCTCCCAGCCCTTGCTCACCTTGGTTGCACAACAACTGAATATTAACCTGAATATTCAAATATTTATGGACAACAACATCTGCAAGACATGTATTTCTGGTAATTTCTTTTTTTTCCCCCCATGTCTCACCCATTTTAATCTCTCTCAGTTCAGAGCAGTTGTAACCTGATTATTAACCAACCATTCAACTGAGGTTTGGTAAATTTGGTTATAAACTGGGCATTTGACAACCATTATAAATATGGCTATAAATTGCACTGCACATTTTGGTGTTAGCTGGAGACAGTCCCTCTCCTCCTTTGCCAGCGGGGAGCAACTCTCCCACCCTGTGGGGCTTGGCAGTGCTGGACCATGCCCCAGTCCTGTTATTTTGCAGAGTCCTGACCTGAATTCCAATGGGAAAGGGAAGCGCTGGCTCCCAGCACTTCCCGGCATTGCCCTTCAGCTCAGTGCCAGTGCCTGCTGGGCTCAGCTGTCCCAGGAAATACCTATTCAGGTCACACACGTCTCACAGAACCCCACGTCCCTATTTTACAGTCTCACTGTGTCTTTTGAAAATCAAGGATACATTGAATTCAACGCTGTTTATTTCTTAAGCCTGAAAATATGAATTTACCTGGAATTTCCCCATACAATATTTCATTTATTCACTGCAGCTCCTTTCCTTGCTGCACATGGAGCCCTTTGCCTCCCAGACTGCCACAAGCCCAAGAGATCCACCCCCGAGACAACAGTTCACCTACCGTTCAATCCAATTTTGTTTCCCAATTCCCCATGGTATCCTCTAAATGATGTACCATGTGCTGTTTGAGAGACTTCTCAGAACACTGTAATACTGTGAAATAAGGATTCAGCTGATCCTAATTTAAATTAACACGGCCCATCCCATGGCAGAGCCATGGTCCCCTCTTGGAGAGAAGCCATGGGAAGGCAGAATCCATGGCAGGGAGCAGACGGGGGCTGCATCCCCCTCCCCCTGACAACGCACCTGGAAGCCTTTTTCCCCCTCTCTCTCTCTCCCCCTTTATATTTTGTTTGGTTGGTTTTATATTGTTTGTTTGTTTCTCTGTTTGTTGATTTTTGCTGGGTTTTTTTATGTGTTTGTGTTCTTTGTTGTATTTGGTTTTTTTTGTAATAACAATAACATGTTTTTTCTCACTGTGAACTACTCATGTTCTACAGACCTACATCTTTGGAGACGCTGCCACCCCCAAACAGTCCTAGCATGGGGAAGTACAGAATGATATAATTACACAGATTTGATGTCATCTCTCCCAAAATAGCAAGTGGTTGCTTGTTGTGCTCACAGGTGCAGCTCCTTTGGGAACTTCCTGCAGCTGCCACACACCCCCGGAAAAGCCTTTCAAAATTCAACTTTGATGAGTTCCTGCAAAGCAAGAACACATTACTGATCTCTCTTCAGAATCCCAAGAATGGGTGAGGGTGGAAGGGACCACAGTGGGTCACCCGGTCCCACCTCCCTGCTCCAGCAGGGTCATCCAAGAACACATGGCATGGCATTGTGTCCAGAGAGTTCTGGAATATCTCCAGTGAGGAGACTCCACATCCTCTCTGGGCAGCCTGTTCAGTGCTCGGTCACTGCACAGCAAAGGAGTTCTTCCTCATGTTCACGTGGAACTTCCTGGACATCAGTTCCTGCCCGTTCCTCTTGTCCCATTGCTGGGCACCCCCGAGCAGAGCCTCGTCCATCCTCTGACTCCTCCCTGCAGACACTGACAGACATGGATGAGGTCCCCTCTCATTGTCTCCTCTCAAGGCTGAACAGCCCCAGCTCCCTCAGCCTTTCCTCATAAGAGAGATGCTCCAGTCTCCTCATCATCTCCACAGCCTCCTCTGGATCCACTCCAGGAGCTCCATGTCCCCCTGTCCTGAGGAGCCCAGAACTGGACACAGCACTGCAGATGTGCCTCACAGGGCTGAGCAGAGGGGAAGGATACCCTCCCTGACCTGCTGCCAATGCTCTTCCTAATGCAATTCAGGACCCCACTGGCCTTCTTGGCCCCCAGGACACACCGCTGGTCAGGGACAGTTTGTTGTCTACCAGCCTCCTCAGGTCCTTCTCTGCAGAGCTGCTCTAGCAGGTCATCCCCAGCACGTGCTGGTTGCTCCTCCATGTGTGCAGGACTCTGCATTTGCCTTGGCTGAACTACAGACAATTCTCCTCTGCCCAACCTCAGGAAGAAAGGAGTAACTAAAGCAGGATTCCTCCCTGCACCATGTTTGCCACCCACCCTCTCAGAACGTGCTGAGTTCAGCTGTTCCCAGACAAGAGGAACCCCAACTCTGGGCTGTTCTCATCCATAACACAGTGGTCTCATAGCACTGGAAAACAGGACTTCTCAGTGCTGGAGAATGTACAGAACCCTCCCTCTCCAGCTGAGGACCCCTAGGGACCCTGTTTTTAAGGACTGGCCTTTGCATGCACACACAGAACCCATGGCTTGAGCAGAGGCTGTGGATCCCAGGCCCAGCCCTTGGAACAAACTTCATGCTTATTCAAAAAAAAAAAGCCTTTGTAGAGCTGGTTTAACAAAGGGAATGGCTGTGTTTCCACTGCCAGGGATAAACCCTGCTCAATTACTTCCGATTTACTGGAATAGCAATCCAGTCCCTGCACCCAACACAAAGTGACAGCACTGCGGCCGCATCGGCTTTGTGAAATTAAAGCCCCAAAACGGCTCCTCTTATAAGTTTAATGCACGAGTCAGTTCCAATCTGGTACAACAAGATTGTTTCCACATGATATTTTTCTCTTCTCCTTTGAGACAAAGAAAAAATACACAACTTAGGAAATTTTGGGCAGTACCCTGAGCTGGTATTAAGCATTGCATCACCAAAGCCATGAATTAAATACTAATTAAATTTGGTCCATCTCCTAATTTAAATTGACCAAAGTAATATGTTACTATTTTATTTATAGAATATTATTTACATTACTGAATTACTACTTTAAAATATATTTATATATACACATATATATAAAATAACAAATAATATTTCAGTAATATAATTTATATTACTAATAGAAGGAGAGGCATGAAGAGATCACAGATAAGGAAGGGGACTGTCCTCTATTTTTTTCAAATTTACTGGAAATCTTAATATATATTGGAAGCCTTCACGCTTACATCCCGTTCTAACTACCACGTACATTCTGGTTTCTCCCTGCTGTTGCTATTCTTCAGAGTTTCTGTCTTTAAAAGAGATACAGATCTAAACATATTCCACCGGGAACGCCTTTGCATGTTAATAGGAATGTAATTAACGCCATCCCTAATTGCCTGCAAGCAGAGGGAGCTCTGACTCTTCCGAGAGCAGCCTCAGTGGCTCAGATCCTCAGCAGTGCCAGATGCGATTTATCCGTGTTTTCCCCCAAAATCCACCCCGGCAGGGCAGCGCTCACCCCGCTCACCCCCCACGTCGGCCTTCCCGGGGAATTCCTTTTCACACTCGTTGTAGAAATAAAACCTGGCGACAGTAACAATTCTAAAGAAAACATTTGAAAAGAAGGATGGAATTTCACCAACTCCTGCAGGAGACACCTCTGTTAAACACAAAGTACTCTGTGTGACACAAAAAGGGACCCGATCACATTTACTGCCAGGTGGAAAATGTAATTTTTTATGTGCAAAGTTTGAGCAGAAATGGGCTCGAAATTTGCATTTGAGCCCATTTCCCAAATGTAAGTCAAGCCACTATAGCTGCCTCAAGGTTAACTGAGAAGGGCTTAGGCTCAGCTCAGCTCATATCTCTCTCCACCAACGCCACGTTCAGGGCAGGATCCCCCAAAAAATGAGCCCCCAAAGCTGGAGCAGCCCCTGCCTGGCCAGGCACCACTGCAACCCCACTGCTGCACAATAGGACACAAAACCTTCTAGGAAACCTCTCTTTGTTTGTTTAAAGACTGCGTGGTTGAAAATAATTAACATCATTGTTATGAAGTTGTGACAATGAAGAGAGAACTTTACATAAATCACAGATAGAATGAAGGAAGGAATTGGAAGGGAACCTAAAGATCATCTTGTTCCAATCCTTTCATTCTCCAGGCACTCATGTAACCCAAATACCAAAATCATTACAGTTACTGCAACTTGGGATATTCAAGAATCCTCATTGCAAAAGATTTCTTTTGTTGCGTAAAGTCATCCCCCTGTCCTGAATACACCCCACCACAACATCGTACAGACAAATAACAGAAAGCCCCTGGAGAAAACTAAATCAGCTCTTTGATCAGATATGGCAGAAAACCTGACATGTGCCATTAGTTTGATGCAATGTTTTCACTGAAGGCACAAATTAGGCAGGGTTTGGCTGTATATGAAATAATGTAATCAGAATTATGAAACACTTCGAGAGGGGAAAAATACCCTTCCTCTTATAGAAGAATTTCTTTGACCATATCACAGGTTGAATTAGGATGAACAACTAAATATACACTCCAGTTTTAAAATTATACCCCAAATTAAGTCAATGTACTTAAATAAATGTATCTCATCGTGCTTGTAACTGTCAACATGTCTTTAAACAGCTGCTGTTAACCCTCTACAGGCATCAGTGCTCTGTATAATGTCATCCTCCCATGCTGGACATAATGTTGTGGCTGCCCCATCCCTGGAAGTGTCCGAGGTCAGGTTGGATGGGGCTTGGAGCAACCTGGTCTAATGGAAGGTGTCTGTGCCCATGGCAGGGGATGGAACAAGATAAACTTTAAGGTCCCTCCCAATCCAAACCATCCTGTGATTCTATAATGCCATTGCTCTCTGTTTACTATCCACTTAAGTACAGATTGTTTTGACCTCTGAGCTACCTGTACTTAAATTAGAGCCTTCTTTAATGTTCCAACTAAGTAGAGGAAGAAACATTTGCAGTTTGCTGGAGGTTACACACACATCCAGAACATAAGAGAAGAGCAAGAAGATTACCAGTAATGATTACAGTGCACCACATAATCGCCTGGGATTACGGAGATGAATTGCATTAGAGCTTTTACAGCACAGCTAAAACCTTCAGAAAGTAAGACACATGCTAAAATAACAGCTGGGGAACAGGTGGATGCTCGAGACAAAAAGTATGGAAGCACAGCAATAAATCATGAAACCTGGCTGTCTGACACCCTGACTCGATCAGGCAAAATGAATTGCTGAGCACAAGGTGTAATAAAGAGAGATGCCAAGAAATAGTCATGTCTGCCAGTAATAATTTGAAGTTGAAATATAATCACACGCAATATATATGATAAATAACACCAGACAAGGTCTCCAGCGACAAAGGTAAATAATAAATTTATGTGGAAGTAAGGATTTACACTGAAGCTATGAAATGAAACTAGAGAGATACTGTAAATATTGTCCTTTTCAACTGATGACTAATTTCTCGGACAAATAACTTCTAAGGTTTCCCATGGATTTGCTGGACCTATCTCTAAAGTTTCCAAATAATATCTGTGGTTCCAGTCAGTGGCCACCACTGTTTTGAAGGGAACAGTGTATTTGACACATGAAATGTTGAGTTAAAATTTTCATTATGAAAACTATTTAAAACTGGACAGGTTATTCCCATGATAGACCTTAGATAAGAAAACAAGGGGAAAGGGGAAACCTTGCATACAAGCAGCTTCAGGGAGGAACCCAGGCTGACATATGTGAAACTAAACTGCTACACATGAAATTTCACCCAGGATTTCAACCACTGCCAACACAGAACTGCAGAGACAGAAAATATCACACTGATAAATCTTGCTTTTCAAGTTTAGTTCAAGACAGGTAAATTTATCTCTGCCACAGAACTATGATTTTTTTCCAGCCTAATTATGATTCACACTTGAGTTTCATTGGTTCCACTACAAATATCTAAAGGAAGTTTTGTTAAATGTAGAAAAGTGTCTCTGTACAGAGCACGGATGTATCTGCACTGAAACTGCTGCACTTGTCAAACATTTAGCTCTGACACTCGCTCTGCTGCCAGAAATAATCAGGGTTGTTTGGTCCTTAAAAGTCAAGACAAAATTAAATATAACATGAAAACATGGATGGAGCCATGAGCCAAAGCACCACAAATGACACACAGGACAGGGAAAGGGTGTGCTTTGGGCAGGAGGTGATGTGCCTGGGGAGGCAGCCAGTGCTCACTGGTGGCACCGCAGCAGTGCCAGGTGCACCCCTGGGGCTGGGATGTGGCACCAGCCCAGGTGTAGGTGACCCACAGCGATGGTAAAATAAACTAAGAGGTCAGTGAGGAGCAGCACAAGAGGTACAGCCCTTTCCATGCTGATGCAGGGATCTCACCAGCAGTGCTTGGTCAGGCGTCCCCTTTGCTGCAGGGGCAGAGGCAGTTAATGGAGATAATCCCTCGAGCTGGGCAGATTATCCATCTCAATATTACATTAAGGGTTTTACACTGGGCCTAAACCAAATGACCTTACTCAGGAGCCCGAAACAATCCAGGCATGGCTGGGCCCAGGAACTGGAGCAGAGATAGGCATGGCTGGGCCCAGAAACTGCAGCTCTGTTCCAACCTCCAGCCAGGGATGTGGAGCTGCAGAATGGGAACACCATGTCCCTTAAAATTGTTTTTGTCAGCCTGGTCACCTCCTGCACAGCCAGAGCCATCCCACAGTCCCTGCCGCAGAAGCCCATGTGGCCTGTGGTGCCACAGATCTCCATCAGCAGCCAAGATGCCTCTCAGAGCTCACCACAGGCTCTTGTAGAGCCAGGGCTCATGTTGGGAGCTGCGGCTCTGGGAGTGCTCTCGGTATTCAGAGGGTGAATAAGTGTCTGTCATGGAAAATCTCCATCTAATAACCACCTTCCCCTTGCTCCAAACACCACTGGAAGGTCTGACCTCCCATGCCAAGACTCCAATGCCTTGGACAAGAAGCAGGGCCCTTTGGATGGCAAATAAAGCCCAACAGAGAACAAAGAGTGGTACAAAGCATTGGACCAGCTCTCCTAAGGAGGGAGCACACTGTCTGTCTGTGTCTGAGCCATTGCAGCTCTGAAGAGAGCCCTCATTAAACCTGGGGGCTGGAGCTTGGCTGATTGAGATCTGACTAATTGGGTCTATGGGTAAACAGGCAGAGATGAGAAAGGGAAAATATTTAGGGTAAGCAAGTGGCCTAGAAAAAGCAAAGCTCTAGTGAAAAATGAACTGTGGTACATGTTCCAGAAAGTGCTTTTTGTCCACATTTGGAAAGGAATTGGACAGTTTGGGGTTGATGTGATGCTGCACAGGTATCTGGGGAGCCCAGAGAGTGGGCCAGTGTCCTACTGCTGCAGGAGAAACTTCTGGGGGTATTTGCATTTCAATTTGTTTGTTGTGCAGACTCACACCTTTAAATATTTGGTAGCATTCTGCTGTAATGCAATAGAATATAACCCAAAATATGTGTTTTATTCTCCTGTGGAGACAGGCTGAGAGAGCTGAGGGTGTTCAGCTTGGAGAAGAGAAGGCTCCAGTGCCTAAAGGGGCTCCAAGAGAGCTGGAGAGGGAGTCTGGACAAGGGCCTGGAGGGACAGGACAAGGGAGAATGTCCACTGCCAGAGGGCAGGGTTAGGTGGGATACTGGGGAGAAATTCTTCCTTGTGAGGGTGGTGAGGCCCTGACACAGGCTGCCCAGAGAAGCTGTGGCTGCCCCTGGATCCCTGGAAGTGTCCAAGGCCAAGCTGGACAGGGCTTGGAGCAACCTGGGATAGTGGAAGGTGTCCCTGCCCACGGCAGGGGTGGAATGAGATGAGCTTTAAGGTCCCTTCCAATCCAAACCATTCCATGATTCTATGAAATATACCCCCCCAGCACTCGGAGAGCTCTGTTGGTCCTCCCACTCACTGAATGGGGTTTCTTAGCATATTTGATGGTGGGACTGAAGGTCTTGGCCATGACCAAAGGGCCAGAATCCTTCAGCTGCTGAGCTGCAGCTCTGCCTTTGGAAAGGAAATCGTGACTAATCCCGGTATTCAAAATAAAGGGATGTTCTCCAACACTGGAGAGGGAACAAAGTCAGGAGGAGCTTTGCAGGGATCTGAATGACAGCGCTGACCTGGGGGGTGGGGAGAGTGACCTCGTACTGGCAGATTAGACCTTTCCTCTTTCCTTTTATCCAACAATTTTTTCCTTCCTTTTTGTTTTATTTTTTATACTAACTAGGAGTAAAAGGGAAGATCTCTTTTGAACAGAAATTGCTGGCACAAACACAACAAATAATTTCTGCTCCTCAGAAATTTAGAAACCAGGAGCATCAATGGCTGGTGATCCATACTTCCTACATCATTCCTAAAAGATAGAACTTTCCCCTCACCATGTTACTGTTTATACTTCATTATATTGAAGGGACTTATTATATTTAACGGATTATCTCTGCTGTCTTGCACGGTTCAAAGCAATAAATGGCTGCCAAGTTTGGTTAATGGCCAAGAGGAACCTTAGGCATTTAATCAATTTCAAAGCTTTTTTATTGCAAATATTCTACCAAGAGCTTATTCCTATTATAAAAGAAACTATGGAGCGAAAATAAAGAGAACTCTTCTTCCCTCCCACGAGAAATCGCAATCTAACACAGCCCTGGACTTCCAACGGATGGAATTTTTCTGTCCTCTTGAGGCACACAAGGGAATTTGTAAGGGAATAAATGCATTAAAATAAATGACTGAGTGGCGTGTGTGGAAAAACAGGAACATTTAACACCTGAGGCACAGTTTGCAGGATTACCCATGCAAAAATGTGCATGCAATTGCACACCACCAAATAATGACCTGATTTGCATATGTAATGAAGTCTGAGGCCATCCCTTCCCAAAAGGATTTCAGTGGAAGGGAATGACCGCCAGGCTCTCAGCTTCTCAAAGTTTATCAGGAATCCAGTGCTCAGGAAAGGGCCCAAGAGAAAGCTGGGGAGACCAGACATTTCTTGGAAGCCTGGACAGGAACCATGCAAACATTTCCGTGATAGGTTCACTGTCCTGCCTGAAATTATAGGATAAAAAACAGTTCACTGCTGAAGAAATATGGCTTATAAGATAAAATACCCCAATCTCTCACCTGTCACGATCCATATCTCAAGATTTTTAAACTGGGTGTGTTTAATACATAAGGATGAGAAGACAATCCATTTGTGTGCCAGGAGGTGTCATAAAGAGGCAGAGCAAAGATGTTTAGTGGGGATGGTTGTACTTGACCAAAGGTTGGGCTTGATGATCTTGGAGGTCTTTTCCAGCCTTAATGATTCTGCGTATTTTGTAACCTTCCTGAGCCATATCTCTGCTTGCTCTGTGGGCATCAAACACACATTCCAGACCACACTTCCACATACCTGGAAGTACTCTGAATATATCCCAAACTTCACCCAAACCAACCCAAGCAGAAAATGAACCACAGAATCATGGAATCACTAAGGCTGGAAAAGACCTTAATCCAATCAAGTCCAACCTTCAAATGAATACCACCATGGCCACTAAACCAGATAATGAACTGCCACATCCACACATTTTTTGAATACTTTTAGGGATGGTGACTCCCCCACTGCCCTGAGCAGCCCATTCTAATAGAAGTAGCAATAATTGTTACTTTTATTTATATCTTAACACTTGGGATTACCCATGCACATATTTCTATTGGACTTCCAAGGAAACAAAGCACTCCCCTCAGGGAGGTTTGATTTTGCGTTCTATTAGATTTCACCTTATTTAATTTTGTCTCACTAAACAGATAAGTTTGACAAACATGCAGAAACTGTATTCTAGCAGATTGTTTTTCCTTTTATAATTTGTTATAATGAAAGATAATCAGCAATAAGAAGGGGTTCTTGACCAGAAGCAATTCAAGAGTTACACCACTAAAAACATATCAGGAAAAACCAAACAGAACACTCTTGGAATCCTGTGGAAAACTGGCTTCTTGAAAATTGATCACTTTTGGAGAATAGAAGCAGAAATTTATGCCCCAACCTATTATCCTGCTTGCCAGTCCCACGGGGCTGCACTGAGACAGGGGCTGGTGTTTGGGAAGAGTATGGGAATAGCCCTGGGCAGGGACCTTTCCCATTATTTATTATTTAATATTTCTTGGTCTCTCCCACATAGTGTGAGTTAAATGAAATCCCTCAGGTGTGCTAACTATGCACCTATGGATTTGCCAGGTGCCCAGAGCTGTCAATTACATAAATCTCTCCACTGTTCCAGGTTTCCATCCACAACATTTTCTTGTTAAAAGACAGGAAAATGCCTGCCCAAGGAATAGCTGTGCTTTAATCGATCCAGACTAAGATGTCAATAAATTTATTTGCCGTAAGCAAGAGCAGTGCTGTCCCCACAACGCAAGCTGAGATGACAAAGCTCTGTATCTCAGACTGATTCTAGTATAAATGATGGATGAGGTCCGTAAACCTTCAGCCCCATCTGCAGCTGCACTCACGTGTGCACTTATTGATTCCCAAAAATTACTCAACCTACATTTTCCTGTGCTGTTCTACAATCCTGAATTTTACAGCAGTAAAGCACCACAGAAGTAAATCTTTATAACCGATACTCAGACAACTGCAGCTTTTCCCAGTGACACTGGGGTAATAATTAAACATTCACAACAGAAAAAAAAAGAAGAGTGAATGGGACCATAAAAAAGCTGATGCCTCATAAAGAAAGGATGAATCGACATAAAGACTCTGCAACAACTGTGAGTGGGTTTGGACAGACATCTTTGTAAGAGGCACAAAGTCCTCTTTTAGAGCACCTCTGCATTAAGGAGCCACAGAGCCAGACTCTTTTCGAGGCTGAGCAGGCCCAGCTCCCACAGCATGTCCTTGTACCAGACATGCTCCAGGACCTTCTTTGATTCCCTCCGCTGGACCTGCTCCTGATCAGTGGGAGCTCTTGAATCACTTCCCTCATTTCCCTGCATGACACCCCACACAGAAACCTGGAGCCCTGTGGATCTGCTCCCCCGATCCAGGTACACAGGTACCACACACACAGGGATGGCTCCTGCCCTCACATACCTTGGAAAGACATTTCAGAAAATATAAACAAGAGCTCAGCAATTCAGGGTGTACAATAACAGCCAGCAATAATACTAGGAGCACCTTCTCTGTCTCACAGCCATTCTCCCACACAGAATCCCAGAATCACTGAGGCTGGAAAGGCTCTCCCAGACCATCGAGTTCACCCTGTGACCAATCCCCACCTTGTCACCCAGCCCAGAGCACTGAGTGCCACGCCCAGTCGTTCCTTGGACACCTCCAGGGATGGGGACTCCACCACCTCCCTGGGCAGCCCCTTCCAATGCCTGACCACCTTTTCCAGGGAGAAATTCTTCCTGATGTCCAACCTGAACCTCCCCTGGTGCACCTTGAGGCTGTGTCCTCTCCTCAAAGAGGAGAGATCTATGTTTGTAAAATCATTTAGCTGTGGAGAGTAACAAGTAATAACTGAATAATAATGACTAAAATTTTACTTCTTACACTGAACTACCCAAGTCCCACTTGTGTCTGGAAGCTGTTTGTTTGTCCAGGTGGCATCTAAAATGCTTTGCTCTGTCTTCTCTGAGCCTGTCAGCTGCATCTGCTTGTTCCCTTCACATACCAACGCTCTGAATCCTCCAGTAATTTGCCTACTTGCAATTCATATTTTGTAGGCATTAAAAGTCTGAAACTGAGTGTCTTGGGCTGAGAAGATTTTCAAGATTTCCTCTGTCATTCATTTGTTGTCCTTTAATATTAATTTGCATCACCAGTGAACCTGACAGCTGTCAGGAAGAACAAGCCTTTCAACCTGGAAAGATCCCATGAATTTGGAACTGACACACTTGGACTTGGGAAGAAAAAGCTATTTAGCTGTGGGTTTGGGTTTTGTTTTTTTTAAGGAATGCATAATGAATAAACATTTCCGGCTGAGCTTTCTCCATTAATGCTGCTGGGTAAGTGATTGGAATAGGAAATCTTTACACTAACCATGTTTATGGTAATTGCAGACAAAAGGAGCTTGAGTAAAAGGACAGAATTTCCGGAGACCATATGAGGCAAATTTTAGGTCACATTTGAGTGAGTTTCTTGGTCACTGCAAATTTCCCAGTCCAGAATTTCTTTTTCTGATGTCAAGTGTAATACTTCAAAGAATAAATATTGTATTTTAGTCTTCCATGAGAAATTCAGTGGACTTTTGGGAAGTACCTAAGTATTGAGCAGTTTTAAATATGGGTTTTTTTCAGAACAGCAGCAAATAAGAACAGCAAGCAACTTTCATCAAGATGTAAAGTAAAAATTGGCTGTGAGACAATCTGGTTCCATTCAGCCCATGTCCTACAAGGTGTCTGAAGTGTCATTAAGTACTGACACGCAATCAACACCAGAATTCAACTTCTTCAGGAATCTGATGTTTTAAAAAATACAGTCTGGAAACACTAAAAAGTTACTTTGCGTGAAACATATGGCCTAACAAGAAACTCATTGCTGTTTTAAAAAACCTTTTAATCTTCTACACTAAAGGACTGGACCATTGTATTTTAATTGTTATAATCTTAGTACCATAATCAAACTTATACAGGGCCAAACCCTGAAATGCAGCACATCAGCAACTCCACTAAAAATAGTTACAAGCCATGCAGAGCCAATAAAGTGATTCCCCTCAACACAGCAAAATAGTTTAACTCTCTCCTTGCTGGCACTGTGACCCCTATTTTGGCACTGTGACACCATTTCTGAATTGCAGACTAGTCTGAGTGAGCAGCTCCATGTCCTCCTCCCAGGTAATACACAGACAGCTGGAGCAGGTTACTCACGTTCTGCACAGGCAAGGACAGTATCAAGTGCAGCAACAACAGACAAAGCCCAAGTTCCTTAGACAAGCAGGGGTTATAAACTGAAAGGAGAAAATATTCTACATTAAGATAAATCTAAGCCCTGAATACAGTTTGAAGAGGATCCAGAAGCCACCTTGCAGCTCTCCAGGTTTAGCACCACACTGTTTCCACTTTCGTACAGGTAACACCTTAATCCCATCTCCAATGCTTGGCACCTTGAGTCTTTGCACCTGATGATCTCTTCCACACCTCAGACGCCTCCCTGTGCCAAAGAGCATTTCTTCATTCCTTTCATTATTGGCCTAAGAAATCTTACTCCTCCCTGTCAAACTTCTCTTTCCCTTCCACAGATTCTCAAAGTAACATGCTCTCAAGGGCTCATTTTCTCTCTGTGTTCTCTATTTCTCTCAAATTTCTAACAACTTAATTCTTAATAACCTTAATTGCAAAATACCAATGACCAAAATTTAAAATGACCGAAATTCCAAAATACTAAGTCTTGGATTTGTGGAGGATACATGGAGGACACGCAGCAATGAGCTTTTTTTTTTTTTCTTCAATGCCACGTACTACTAAAATATTGATAAATACAATTGGGTATTCACAGCAAAAAATCCTGCTCTCAGATTTAAATCAGTGAACAATATCTTAAATACCAAGAATGGCTCATTGTAAATTCTGCTATTTAAATGGTGACAGAAGATTAAAAGTACCTTTCAATACAGGACAATATTTTATTGAGTACACCCAACCCATCATTTATTTAAAGGACACTGTTTCAAGAGCAACAAGATCAGTACTTGGTGGCTCAGTCAATAATGCAAAGACCGTTCTATTTCATTTTTAATACTTAACACTTGGTAAATACTCTAGCTTTTAAAACATGTATTTTATCTTGAATTAGGCAAACTGTCAGGACTGTCTCATCCAGAAATACACCTTTCTGGCTGACCCCCACCACTCACCCCTCTGGCTGACCCCCCCCTGCTGGCCCCACTGTTGACACCCCTACCCCCTCCAAACTTCCTCTTCCCTTGTCCCTTGTTCCCTGGGAGCAGAGCCTGACCCCCACCTGGCTTCACCCTCCTCTCAGGGAGTTGCAGAGAGTGAGAAGGTCCCCCCTGAGCCTCCTTTTCTCCAGGCTGAGCTCCCCCAGCTCCCTCAGCCACTCCTGGTGCTCCAGACCCTCTCCCAGCTCCGTTCCCTTTTCCGGACACGCTCCAGCCCCTCCAAGTCTTTCTTGTCCCGAGGGGCCCAGAACTGGACACAGGATTCGAGGTGCCTCAGCAGTGCAAAAATCTTTGTCACAACAAAAAAAAATCACAGCCTTTGTCAGCAAACTAATATGATTCCTTGCTATACTCAGAAAAAAATGATACTCTACCAAATACCACCACTTATTTTGTTCATCCCCCCCAGCCCAGCAAAGGAGAATAAGTGAGCAAATGCAGAAACAAAGGAAAATCCTTAATGCGGCCGTGGCAGGAGCCACCAACCCAACCCCATCTCTCATTCACTGAACTCGTCTGTAAAAACAGCTCAGACGGTCTCAACTCTAAGTAGAGTTCCCTGATCAATAGAGCCTCCAAGGAATACTAAACACTTTTCAGAGAGAGAAGGAGAATTTAGATTAAGATTAAAAATCAGACACTGCCAGTAATGGGCGGTGTAACCCCAGTTCCTCTGCAGCATTTCAACAAATATTTTCCTTTTTGCTATAGGTACTTAGATTGCTCTAATAAGACCAGCTTGCTCCTTACAGCAGAACTCATCCATACTTATTATTTTTCCAATAAAATAGGAAGTTTTTTCAACACCGTGCAATCACAGACAATTCCTCACACCTTACTTTTCAAAATAACATTTAGCTTGCAACAGTGTTTTATTTTTTAATGGAGTAAGAATGAAACAACTGATTCTTCTCAAAGCAAGCTATAAAAGCTAGGATGAAAAGCAACAGAGAAGGAATGAGCCATCACCCTAATGAGGAAAAATCACTTTGGCTGCATTTGTGTATATCAGAGTCTTTCAGAACAAATCTGAGAGGTTTTTGGAGTGAAAACAAAGCTGCAGAGCCGTTCAGGGGAGTGTTTAACTGCACTTAGGTGGCAACAACTGCACCCAGTTAAGTACAGGGATGGAATAGGTTTGGATTGGCATTGCAGCTCAAGGATCTGAGCTCATAATTCATCTCGTGGAGCAGGAAGGCAAAACCCCCCAGCATGTGCTGCCTGTGTAGCCCCCATGTGGGACCCTCTGTGACAGTCACAGAATGAGGGAATCACAGGATGGTTTGGGTTGGGAGGAACATTAAAGCTCATTCCATTCCACCCCTGCCATGGGCAGGGACACCTTCCACTAGACCAGGCTGCTCCAAGCCCCGTCCAACCTGGCCTTGGACACTTCCAGGGATGGACCAGCCACAGCTTCTCTGGGCAACCTGTGCCAGGGCCTCACCACTCTCACAGCCAACAATTCCTTCCCAATATCCCATCTAACCCTGCCCTATGCCAGTGGGAAGCCATTCCCCCTTGTCCTGTCCCTCCAGGCCCTTGTCCAAAGTCCCTCTCCAGCTCTCTTGGAGCCCCTTTAGGAGAAGAGCCTTCTCTTCTCCAGGTGACACCCCCAGCTCTCCCAGCCTGTTTCCAGAGCAGAGGGGCTCCAGCCCTTGGAGCATCTCCAAGGCCTCCTCTGGACTCGTTTCAGCAGTTCCACATCCTTCCTGTGCTGGGGACTCCAGAGCTGGAGGCAGCACTGCAGGTGGGTTCTCTCCAGAGGGGAGCAGAGGGCAACAATACCATCCCTAGTCCTTATGTGCATGCTGTGGATGAGCCCAGGACACAAGGTCATCTCACCGCAGCTTCGCAGTTCATTCCTTTCAGAGAAATTTTACCCTGAATTATTCACACAAAAATCAGCTTTCTTTGCTCTTTCTAAGCAAAAGCAGCTCAGAGGCCTCCCAAACACTCTCCATCCCATCTCCGGAAGGTCCCCAGCACTTGGAGCTGCCCCCGGGGCCGAGGAGATGACACTGGCTGTGCCCATGCAACCATACAGGGTGTGAAATCATCCAGGTTTCATTTCTGTGCTCAACTCAAACAGCTGCTCCCACGGCTGCAGGGGCAGGTGCTTGATGCAGGAATGAGATTGTTGCTAAAAGAACAGGCCATTTGCTGATAACTTTGCTCGCTATAAAGCCGTATCAAAAATACTTTTAAATTCCCGAAAGTGTTCAGCTGGGAAAGGACATTAAACAAAAAAAATTGTATTTTGAGAAGAAGAGCAGAGAAAGAAATCTTTTTCTTGCTTGCCTTCCCTCCATGATGGTTTTTGGAGAGCTGTAATTAATCTGAGGGGTGTATGGAGCGAGGGAACTGTGTGACTTGAGGCCAAGGCTGGATGGCACCAGCAGAGCCCCTCCCCTGGGGGCTTGGGACTGATAAACCATGTCCCTATGGTGTAAAGCACAAGTGATAGTAGTTGCAGCATTCCCACAGGCTTCAGTCCCTAGGGCACAATGGATATGTCTGGAACTGGGCTCTGTAACATCAGCACGTCCAAGAGCAAATCGGGCTTGATGGTTCTTCACTGTGTTTTCATAAGAGATTTGGAAATACTTTTGGAACTGAGACGGGGAGTGGTGAGGATTTAAAAATGAGGCTGGGACAGTAGCAGTGCAGCACCTCTTGGTGACAATCAAATAGTGGATTTGTGGAAGAAAACAACCATATGGAAAAGCTCAGGGACACATTTAGCTTTCAGACAACTGGGAGTTCATTTACCGGATATCTCTGATCTTGCTTGTACAGCCTTTATCCGATAAATGCCTCCCTGCTGTGTGTATCTAAGGGCAAACACACCAACCAAACATCTCCTGCTCATCCCCAGAGTAGCCCTGGGTGTCAACGGCTCAGCAGATGTGCCAGTGCCTCTGCTCTGGTGCCCAAGGGGTTCACGCAGACACTTCTCACTGGGGGTTTTAGACCATTATTCAGACTCCATCAAATTCTGGCTCCCAAAGTAGAACACAGTCCTAAGCACCAAAACACACCTGACCTTACCCAGGTGAACTGCAAACCCCAGCTGGCCTGGGGGGTCTCCAGCCTGCTTGGGGAGGTTCAACTTTGACTGAAGCTTTTCACTGAGTAAAGCTGGTAACCAGACCAAATCCAACTGCACCAGGAGTGGTAGGAGCAGGTTTTGCCTAGAAATGATTATGTCTAGTGATGAACAGCAAACATGGGATGGTGAAGGCCATGAGCATCCGCTTGGGGCTTCTCTTTGTGGGCAGCAAGACAAGGGGGGGGAGGGAAGGATCCAAAAAGCCTTCAAGAAACACATTGGCCTTTGTCAACCATCCTGTGGCTGTTCCCCGTCCTCCCTCAGCCGTGCTGGAATCTCACACAGCTAGGACAAAACCATAATTCCTGCTATTAGAAACAGAACATGTCATTTTATCCCCAACATCGGTACTGCATATGGGATAACTTGGTTTTCATCTGCAATGGGAAAGAGAAAGACGAATTCTCTTTCCCTAGTCCATTTCTGAAGCCTGACATCCACCCCAGGTATCAAACACCCTGAGAGCCCCATGGAGACCAAGGATTTGTGTAGCACTTGGATGGCCATAGGATTTCTGCTCCTACAGCTCCTCTATAAAATACTGCATGGGATTTGTTTTGTTTCTTCCTTTATTTCTTTATTTTACTTATAGTGGAGCAGTTACAGAGAAGTTGCTCACATTCCTTATGAAGGAGGATACTGGTTAAACATGCACAAAAATGAGGAGCTTTGCTTTCCCAGATAATAAAAGTTCAAATACATCTCTTTTATACGCCTTTAAAAATAAAAAGGAAAAAAGGTAGGAAAATTATTTTTCTTTTTAAAAAAATCATGCCTCAAGCAAAGGAGAAAATAAAAAATACAGAGAAAAAATAAATTTCAATTTAGTTGAGAAAAAAAAAATCCAGAAAGCTGATCTATCAGTGCTTTGTAATCCCAAATTTCAATGCATTAAAATTCAGCAAATCCAAAACATCCCTGCAGCCAGGGAGATGCAGACCTCCTTGCTGGGCCAATAACTTTGAAGAATAAGGTTTATTTAAGAGTGTGCTGGAAACAAAACACAGCTTCTAACACTACACTGGTGGTGGTTTGGATCTACTGTCAGGAAAACAGTTGATCCCAGGGTAACTATGGAAAGGGTCAGAGAAAGTATTGGGCAATTTTAAACTGTTTGTGAAATTAAACAAAACCACAAATTATTTTTCAAAAAAAATGCTGCTACCCAGCTCTCCCAGAGAGAGAGCTTTCCCACCGTAGATCTCCTGGTGCAGCACCATCCCAGGGCAATGTGGGTTGTGTTTATTCCTCATTCATCATCGTCATTGTGATGTTCCTCATTCAGTTGTGTCAGGGCAGGTTTAGGTAGGATCTCAGTAAAAGGCTTTTCCCCCAGAGGGTGGTTGGGCACTGAACAGGCTCCCCAGGGCAGTGGTCACAGCACCAAGGCTGACAGAGCTCAAGGAGTGCTTGGATAAATTTTGGGGCACCTGGTGTGAGTCTTGGGTATACAGCTGTGCAGGGCTAAGGGTTGGACTCAATGATCCTTGTGGGTCCCTTCCAACTCACGTATTCTGTGATCCCCTCAGAGCGAGGGAGGTCTCTGGGGAATGTTTATGTGCCTCTAAGAGCTCCCACCTGAAATAACAGCCGGGACCGTCCCAGGGTAAGGGGGTCCCCACGAGCTCCCCGTGGGTGGCCAGAGGTGTCCCCGGGCTGGAGTTAATGGAGCTGCCGCCCGCTACCCAAACACCATTAGTATGTCTCAGCTCAAGTTCTCGGGATCAGAAGTCACCGTCTCCCATGGAAACAGGAGCTGGCAGGAGTGAGAGGAGCCGAGGCATCTCCGAGGCAATTAGAGGCGATCCAGCAGCATCCAGGATGTGAGCGCTGCTGAAGTGCAATGTACACACAAACTTTCCCCCGCTGCCCCCAACACAAAAGAGATTTATTTACGCTGTGGAGAGCAAATAACGTCCTTGCTCATGCCTTCCCCACCAAACCCATTGCTGGAAGCAGCTGGAAATTGCAGTTAAATACACAGATTTGTACATAACCAGTGTCCTTGTGCCCTGTCTGCCGGCGCTGGGAGAGGAGGCTTTTGCTGCATCCGACCCCCGGCTCTTCCCAGGAATTTGCCCGCTGTGCTCTCATTGAATGAGCAGCTCGGGAGCGCTGCATCAAGCCAACCGAGCAGTGTGACAACCTGGGAATCCTGGGACAACAGGGAATTCAAGCACTGCGATCACATCACCATCTGCAGCCCAACTCAGCCCCTTGGAAACGTCCTCTCCCCACTGCTGCTGTGGGCAGTACACAGCCCCCCACCCACCCACAGCCACTGCGTGGGATCTGCTCCCATTGCTGATCACAGTGAGCAATGATTCACTCCCCATGCCACTCCTTCCCCCACTCACCTCTGCTCTATCCCTGTTTTCTCTTTCACAGAATCACAGATTCATTTTTCCATTGGAAAAGCCCTCCCAGCCCATCGAGTCCAACCTGCGCCCGATCCCCACCTTCTCACCCAGCCCAGAGCACTGAGTGCCACATCCAGTCGTTTCTCGGACACCTCCAGGGATGGGGACCCCACCACCTCCTTGGGCAGCTCCTTCCAATGCCTGACCACACTTTCCAGGAAGAAATTCTTCCTAATGTCCAACCTAAACCTCTTAAGATGCTGTCCTCTTCCCCTGTCCCTTGTTCCCTGGGAGCAGAGCCCGACACCCACCTGGCTTCACCCCCCTCTCAGGGAGTTGCAGAGAGTGAGAAGGTCCCCCCTGAGCCTCCTTTTCTCCAGGCTGAGCCCCCCCAGCTCCCTCAGCCACTCCTGGTGCTCCAGACCCTCTCCCAGCTCTGTTCCCCTGTCTGGACATGCTCCAGCCCCTCCAAGTCTTTCTTTGTGCTGAAAACCTTCTAGAACAGGGACTCTATCTTAGATTAATTTAGATTTCTTCTAGACAAGGACCCCACTTCTCAGAGGTTATTTTGCCTGCTCTTAGGTCACTGCCACTTGCATCCCACCTCACCCTATCCAGCAGCCTTAGTTCCACCATTTCTTATGGAAGTTCACAGTCCCAAAGCAATATTGGATGTTGACAGAAGAAGATTCAACTTCAGGGGACTTTAAAGTATGTTAGTAATACTGAACAAGTTCTGAGATCTTGAATTTCTGCCTTTCACCTTGATTCCAGAAGTGATGCCATAGAATCACAGAACATCCTGAGCTGGAAGGGACCCACAGAGACCATGGAGGCCAACTCCCGGCCCTACACAGGACACCCCAACAATCCCACCATGTGCCTGAGAGCATTGCTCCAGGAGGAAGCAGCCAGCTTTGGTATCCAAAGGTTCCTATTAGAAAACATCACTAATTCAATTGGAAAATATCTAGAAATGCCCAATAACTGCTGAGTAAATCTCATTAAGAGAAGAAAAGTTCTCACATAAAGGAAAGATTCCCAATTACAAACTTATCTTACGTTTTATATAATGCTTCAAAGCTAAAGAGAGCTCATGCTGAGAGCAGGAAGATAACACAAGATATTTTTGTTGTCATCCCTTAATCATGATTAGGCAATGAGGGAAAACCTGGATCAAAGTAGGAGGTAGGAAAAATAATACTGACAAACAGAAAACAATCCAAACCATGCTGATAATCTGAAAGGCTCTGGGAAATCTCCTAATCATGCTCATAAAGAAAAGGGAAAAGGTGCAATAATACAGTGGAAAAAGCATCGTGTCAGCCCAAAACCTGATGCCAGGGTGCCCATCCTGCCTGCCCATGCACAATGCTCCCACTGGCACCCCCCTGCTAATGGGCACCACTACAAATCCATAGGGATCAGATGGGGGAAGGTCTGAAAGTACAAAAAGGAGTTGAAACAGTTGCTCTGAAGTTAAGCTGCTGTGAAGTACGATCCTGTTCCAGCCAGCTGCAAAACACAAGGACTGGGGCTGGCTCACAGCATGTTCCACCACCTGACCTCACAATCCCTGCAAACATCGTGTAATGGGAAAACACAGAAGTTGCAAGAGGCAGAGAGCAAAGACGGAGGAAAACCAGGATTTTCCTACAACCACAAACAGCATTCAGAGAATCACAGAATGGTCTCGGCTGGAAGGGACCTCAAAGGTCATTTCATTTCAGTGCCCTGCCACAGGCAGGGATTCATTCATGCTCCAAGATTCCCACTGCACACCTTCCACATGGATGTATTTCTCACCGCATTTATTTCTTTTGAGTTCTGATATGGATGGATTTGGTGCAGACTCTCAGATTTCTACCCAGGTGGAGGATGCTTTGCCCTGGTGTAACACAGAATGCACGTCTTTGTGCTTGGGATGAACAAAGTCCAGCTATATAAGCAAAAATGTGTCTTCTAACCTCCTGCAGCTTCACTGGTTGCAATGCAAGTGAAGACAGACATTTTCTAGCATCTTTTTTTTTCCTCATTGGAGATGATGCTCCAGCCCCTTCAGGATCTTGGTGCCCTTCACTGGGCTTTCTCCAATATGACTGCACCTCTTTTGTACTGGGGAGCCCAGCACTGACCCAGCATTCCCAGTGCAGCTCCACCAGTGCTGGGTGGAGGGGAAGGATCTCCATGGTGGCAACAACCACATCCCTGTGTTCCCAGTGAAGCCACAGCCCTGCACCTGCACAGACTTCCAGCTGCTTCTGCGCTGTGTAGGGGAGTGTCAGGGCATTTTGGAGGGACACCCAACGTGCCAACTCTCCAGACAGGCCAAGAGACCCTCCACAGGGCCTCCCACTGCCCTTCCTCATGCAGGTGTGAGGTGGTTCCTCCTCAGCCCTGCCTTGTTGGCACCCACAGCCCCTCTGCTCTGTTTCCGTCCTTTCCTGCCAGAGTTATAGAAACAAATCTGTTTCCTCATTAACAGTCTCGCTGTCACCTGCTCTCCCCCCTTTCCTCATCATAAGTGTTTGTGATCAAGGGGGGGAAAACTAACGAAGAAAACAAATGCAAGATCTCCCAAAATCCTTGGAGGAAGCCCCCACTGCAGAAAATCCAGTGCTCAGGCACTCACTGAGGGATTTGTTTCCCTGGTGTGTTCACGAGGCCATACAAGTGCAGCTCTTCACCCAAAATTAACAGTTATTCCTCAGTTCTGAGCTGTTTTGTAAATGCCAGTCAATGCAGCCTTTGTGCTGCAGCGAAACATGACATTTTCCTTTCCTGATCAGATTCTATTCAGGAAGGAGTTGAATTTGCACAGCAGGAATGCTCCATGTTCCCACCCAGTGAGTCATGATGGAGAGTCCTTGCAGCATCTACCCCAAGAGCTGTGCCCGCAGGAGAGACTGCTCTAGAGTTACAGGAAAAGGCCCACAGTTCCTCAGTGCTCTGTGTTAGCTGTTAAACATAGAAGAACCTAAATTATTAAAACCAAAAGTTCTTCTCTAGATTCAGCTGAGAAGCAGATAAAGATCATAAAAACATCTGGTGGTGCTTGACTGATAAATTTCACAATTAAGCACACAAGGAAGAAATTCTTCCCTGGGATGGTGGTGAGGCCCTGACACAGGTTACCCAGAGAAGCTGTGGCTGCCCCATTCCTGGAAGTCTCCAAGGCCAAGTTGGACAGGGCTTGGAGCATCCTTGTCTAGTAGAAGGTGTCCCTGTCCATGGTAGGCAGTGGAACTGGATGGGCTTTAAGATCCCTCCCAACACAAACCAGTCTGTGTTATTAACAGGCAATAATAAAACTGTCTTTTCTTGGACTCAGGAACACCTCTGAGGACTCTTCATCTCAGTCACAATCCAGGCATTTATATGCAGATAACACAGTTTAAAATGTGGCAAATTCAAATGATGGTATTAAAAAACACATTATACAAAAATAAAATGAGTGTGTAGGTGGTGAATTTGTGATGCCAGACCCCCGAGCTGCAACGCACATCTATCTCTTCCTCCAGCTTGTCCCACGCTGTCAGCAGAGCCTGAGTGATGAGCATCTCTGCGCTGCACACCAAATTCCCTCGCTCCATCTCAGGCACCTTCTCCTCCCATCCGCTCACAGAAAGCCCAAGGACCTGCTTATTTCTGGTTGAGTTGCTCAGGAACTGGCACACACAAGTTTCACCTTGCAACGCTCAACACGCAGGCACCCGACTGAGCTGTGGTACCACAGCAAGGCAGGATCTTCCTGAATGGAATTTACACTGACTGATTTTTGTGGGTGCCTCCATATCAGTATTTTACATTTTAGACTTATTGTCTCCTCTAAACCACTGAAACGGCCCTTGTTTCATTGACATCAGTGAAGCTTTAGTAAGTTCCCTCAGTCTTTCTCTTCATATTTATTCACTCACTGTTCCTCACTCAGTGCAATCACCAGACTGAGCGAGGGCTTTGCTGAGTGTTTATGGGCATGTCAAAAGCTCCTACCTTAAATAAAAAGTGCCAGACTGTCAAGTATTGCTTGTGAAATTAATTCAAGCAAATATAAAGTCAGATGTGCTGGTTCACTGATGCCACGCAATACAGGGTCTGCTTTTGGGCTCAGATGATAAGAATCAGCTGAATCTGTTCTCTTTAACTCTGATACAAGTCAAAATTTCCACTTAAATTACCAAAATTCACATTTGTATGGAGGAAATGGAAAATTCAGGTGGCAAGGAAAACAAGGACAAATTTCAGAGCCAGCCTTATTGCTGACATTTTTTTCTGTGCAGAGTACATTAATGGCCAGAATAAAAATGACACCTGGAGGGCCTAAAGGAAAAAAAAAAAAGGAATTTAAGAAGTGGCTACTCAGCAATGTTGACTAAATTATCATTGAAATAGCACAAACTAGTCACTCAGACAACTCTTAGAAAGAGAAAAAGGTGTCTGACTTCATCTTTAGGCAGTGAAATAAACTCTGGCCACTTCTGTGTGCAGGAGCAGAGAAGGGAAAGTCAGTGAGAGCCAGGGCTTGAACAGCTGTAGCTCAAGGGCTATAAAATCACTCTCAGTGTATGGAAAGCCACTCATAACACAGGGTGTTCCCCATGTCTTGTTTTGCTATTAATGCATAGAATGAGTGAGAACTCATCAGAAAAATGCAAGAGGGAAATCAGATCTGTTTTCCCATTCAAGACCAAACCCACCCATAAAGCATCCTGGAAAGGTGGGCTAGCTCCATGACTGAACTTCCAGAGTCTTCTCAATAATTTATTGCACTGTTTTGACTGTGGTTATAAAACAAGTTTTCCTTCCTGCTCTTGACACAATTCATATTTCCGCTGACAGTAACTGCAAGAACTGACCCTGGCTCTGCTGGCACCAGCTGGAGCAATCCCACTGCCCAGGGCAAGGTCTGGCCCTTTCCACAGAGGCAGAGCACACACAGCACTTCTGGACATTTCTTGGAAAAAAGCACAACGAGTTTTAACACTTAACCAAGGACAGCAACAACATTCAGTCTCAACTGATAAAATGTGGTGCAGCTGCTGTGAGACTGGCCACAAGCAGGCCTGGACATCACATTCTAGTGGAAGGGTTCCCTGCCCATGGCAGGGGTGGAACGAGATGAGATTTAAAGCCCCTTCCAACCCAAACCAGCCTGGGATTCTGTGACATCAGCATGAAAACAGGGTACGAATTCATACCTCTTACACCTTGATAAGCATCTGCTGCATGAAAAGGAAATTCAGTAGTTTGCTGGACAAGAAAACTGTATGGATTAGGACCACTGAATAATTCAGGTTGGAAGGGACCTCAGAAAGCCATGGAGTCCATCCTCCCCTTCACATTGACTAAATCAAAGCTCAGAACAATGAGAATCACAGAATTGTTCAGGTTGGAAAAGCCCTCTGAGATCATCAACTCCAACCATTCCCCAGCACTGCCAAGGTCACCACTGATCCATGTCCCCAAGTGCCACATCCACATGGCTTTTAAATCTGATGGGGACTCCTCCCCTGCCCTGGGCAGCTGTGCCAGGGCTGGACAGTCTTTTCCAGGAAGAACTCTTCCCAATATCCAACCTAAACCTCCTCTGGTATAACTTGAGGCCGTTTCCTCTTGTCCTGTTTTGGTGTGAAAGTGAAGGCAGAAAGGAGGATGGAGGACACCACCGGGCATCCGCCACCATCTGTGAAGGGCAGAGGAGTTGAAGAGCCCTAAAAAACCAGAGTTATGGCTCAGGCCCTGGTTACTGAACATGTCCAGAGGTGACAGACACATCAACAGACACCTGACCATGCCCTGCCCACCATGGAGACAAGAAGAGTGTCACCAAACTCCTAGAAAGCTGTCCCAGAACTGCAGCGATCACCTGCAGGACACCGTGTCATCACTGCCCATGTTCCTGTCCTGAGCATCAGAGCAGGGAAAGCTGCTGAGGCAGGAATTTCAGGAAGCCAAAAGAAACATTCTGTTCTTTCATTTATAAGAAAAATTATGGCTCTGCATTAATGTTGTATCCCTTTACTCTTATTTTTTCTTGGAGAAAGCAGGAAGAGGTCTGATGATTCTTGTGGGTCCTGTCCAACTCAGGAGTTTCTGTGATTCTAAATTTGGTATTTTTGTTGTATACTGCATATACATTATATACAGCTCCTGGGCATTCATGGATGACAAGCAGGAGGGAAAAGTTTCCATTTTTATTTTTCTTTAAAGACTGAAAGCCCATGAGTTTCTAATCTGAGTAACAAAGACTTCTACAGCTTATAAAATCTGAAAACAAAATCCTGTGCCCTCTGATTTCTATGGCATCAAGACTTCACCATTTCAAAGTTCAGAAAGGGAGAAGACTTTGATTATGAAACACTGATTTTATATCACTGGCACAAGCCTGTGATAGAAATCAATTAATGAATACAAACACATTTAAGTGTATCTGATTTAAACAACAGAACCATTTAAGGATCACTAAAAGAAGTGTCTTCAAATGGTTCAGTTACCTATAAAATTTTAAATTCCTAATGGGAAAAATAAGTTTCCTTACTATGTGAAATACAAATATTGTAAAAGCAAAAGCATCATAGTGGCTTTCCCTCCTTTGGAAGTGAAAGTCAAAACTCTCTAGATTTTCAAAGTCCTATTTGATTAAAAATACATGACAGCTTTTGTGCTATAATGAGCAAACAGCCTTGCAGCCACAGTACCAGCTCCTGCCCTGGACTGCTCCCAGACTTTTCAGCCTTAGTTCCTTTTCCTTGGATTGGAAACAGGGATTTTTGCAGCAGCACAGTCATGTTGTTCACTTGCCCACGTACAGGATATGCCTGCTGTGTCCTGGGGAGAAGAGACACCTCAAAAAAAGTTGAAAATTCCCTTTTTTGCAGTGATGAAAGTTCAGTGCCTCAGCTCTGGGACATCTAGAGGATCACCTACACTCACTTGTCTTTCTAACAACATCTAGGGAAGAGATTTCTTTACAATGACAGAAGTTCTGCCACAAAGTGAATTTCTCCCTCTGTCAAGAAGCCCAGGTATCTCTCAGAACTTTATGATTAAGGTTAGGAAATCATTTTCCAATTCACTAAATAGGAAAATATTACTCAGAATCCTTAGAGGAGCAACCTCAAACAAGCAAGAAAGGCTTTCAAAAGACACAAGAAAAGACAAATTACACAGGGATGCTTTGAAGATGAATTATATTTAGTGTGTCTTTAATTACTCACACCCATCATCTCTTTTAATCAAGGGTCAGATGCTTTGTTTGTCAAGAATTGTGGTTTAAATAATTTTCAATGCAAGATGCAATAATTGCATTTTCTGCTAATGAGTCCTTGTGCATATTATTTGTCACTGGGTTTAATGAGGAAGCTCTAAATACAAATTTTTGTTAAAATGTTGCAAAAACTAAACAAGCTGCTGTAGCAGGGTGGTTTCCACCAGCTCTCCTGGCACAATACCACACACAGGGAGCCCCGGGAGGGGTGGAAGGAAATCTAGGCCAGGCTTCTACCCAGGCAGGTGGGGCCAGCCTGCCCCAGAGCAGCATCAGGGACACGTGTGTGACCTCCAAACCAAAGCTGGAAATGACAAAGGATGGGATTGTGCCACAACTGGTCACCAAGGGGAATCTCCCAGTGACACGCCAGCAGGGGTGGGTGACTTGGGACCAAACTGGAACTAGGAATTGGTTTTATCTTTTAAATTGGCTTAGTAAGAGTAGAGGCTTAGGTTCAAGGAGTTACCTTTTTTCCTGGTTATACAACTAGGAATTGTAGGAAACTTTAAATTTCACCTTTGATCACAGAAACCCCGAATAGCCTGGGTTGGGAGGGACCTTAAAGCTCATCCAGTTCCACCTCTGCCATGGGCAGGGACACCTTCCACTATCCCAGGTTGCTCCAAGCCCTGTCCAACCTGGACTTGGACACTTCCAGGGATGGGGTAGACACAGCTTCTCTGGGCAACCAGTGCCAGGGCCTCACCACCCTCACAGGGAACAATTCCTTCCCAATATCCCACCTAACCCTGCCCTCTGGCAGTGGGAAGCCCTTCTCCCTTGTTCTGTCACTCCAGGCCCTTGTAAATAGCCTCTCTCCATTCTCTCCCATTGGCTCCTTCAAGTACTGGAAGGGACAATAAGGTCACCCTCAAGCTTCTCTTCTCAAGGTTGAACACTCCCAGCTCTCTCAGCCTTTCCTTGTAGGAGAGGGGCTCCATCCCTCTGGTCATCTTGGTGGTCTCCTCTGGATCTTAATGACAGCAGTGGCTGCTACAAAGCGACATGCTGTTTTTGGTATATGCACCAGCACTCTGGCTCTGTTTGCCCCCGGAACGTCCACATGGTGCAGAACAGCTTTGGATCTGGCTCTGGTTCCAGTTTGTTTTCTAGAACTATCCAGAGTGCACCATAATTTTCCCT
Organism: Neopelma chrysocephalum; assembly: GCF_003984885.1. Classification (NCBI taxonomy): domain Eukaryota; kingdom Metazoa; phylum Chordata; class Aves; order Passeriformes; family Pipridae; genus Neopelma; species Neopelma chrysocephalum. The sequence goes on from NW_020897760.1 coordinate 2,893,857, forward strand.
CTGCACTCCAGAACATCCTCAGTACGAGGAACACTGAGTAATTTCTGTGTGCAGTTTAAAGCTTGGTCCCTGAATAAACAGAAAATCCCAACTGCCTGCGTGCATTCCCAATGTTCATCCAGCTGGATGAGCAAACAACTCTCATTTCTAACTGTTGTGCTTTGGGTAATTCTTGGTTTTCACCGTTTGCTGGAAATGAACAGAACAGAGAACATAAATTCTTCCCAACCCATTTCCAAGTCTAGAGCAAAATAGTTGATTAATGTTTTAAAAGGAACAACTAAAGAATTTGGCTTCAAGGAGCCACAGCAAAGCCTGCGAATGCGGATTTACACTTCAGACGCATCCATTCTCTTAGGAAGTACTGAAGACACCATTTATATTCATTCTGTGGCACTGGCAGTGCTGATTGATGTGAACCTATTCATATTTAGATAACCTATGAATCAACAAAATTAAAATCCTAGGATTAGGAAGAAGAATAGACGAGAGACGGTACCGACTTCATCTTTTCAAAGCCATCAGCAGCACCTACAGACTGGAAGCTGTTTCCTAGCCCTCCTTTTGCACAGACACTGCACCCCATGTATCCCAGCCCTTGTCACCTCCTTGGCAGAAGGAGCACAGCCCCACCTGCTCAGTCCAGGAGAGGGGTCCCAGTGTCACCCTCAGCATGGGGATGACTTGCCCTAAGGAGCAGGATGTCCTGCAGCCCCTGGATCAGGTGCTGGTGCCATGGAGCATCCTGCCCCCCACAGCCAAAGCCAGCCAGAATCTACCATATCCATGCACCAACACTGAGAAAAAAGCAAAATTCCCAGAATCAGGAGGTAGGGTCAGCACAGGGCTTGATGGAGCTTGCAGTAACAGGAAAGTAACAAAATCCAGAAGGATGTGACTGAATAAGAATGTGATATAAAATATTCACCAAGGGTTGAGTTTTGTACAGGTACTGGATAGGCACATGTTTTGCAGTGAAGCCTGGATTTAGTCCCTCTTTCCGGGGCAGTGGATTTCAGAGCCCTGAGGAGAGGTTTCAGTTCAGATCAGTCCCAGGTCAAGAAGTTGCCATCACAGGTTATTGCTGAAAACACCTTATGTAGCTCTGGAGATGTAAAACCAGAAGTGCTCTGGCAGCTGATCCACAGCCCATCTGGTCCCTCCAGCAGAGCTGCCACCCAGCCCCCCCCCCCCGGGGATGCCACTGGCTCCCTGGGACACCATGCCTTCCCAGCCGAGGCTGCCACCAGAGGAGCCTGCTCTTCTCCTGCCCTGGAGTGCCCTCCCATCGACAGCTCCAACTATTGACTTTCTTATTCTTTAATACACTGCTGGGAAGCTGCAGCAGCCGAGAATGGATCACCAAGGTCAGGAGAGGCTGAAAGCCGTGGGGGACGCAGAGCTGGAAGTCCAGCCCTCCCACAACCAGATGGATTTGCTAAGCATGCTGCTGGAGCACAGTCACTGCTGAGCTGAGCCCTGGAAAACCCTCATCCCCAAACCGGAATTCAGAGCAAAGGCAAATCATGGGGTTTGCTTTGGCTTTCCTGGTCTTAAAGCTTTTTCAAAGCTGTACTTGGTTCAAATTGGGAGCATTATCTTCCACTCATGGATTTATCCAGAGTGCCATAAACATTACTGCAGATACCACCAGGCTGTGACTGGCAGAGGTCACTGTGTCACGACTGGAGGAATATTCCTCCCAGAATTAATTTGCATTATCATTTTGAACCCTTTTTATAGACCTCGTATTGATTTGCTGCATTGAGCTGCTTGCATTTTAAATCACAACTGTATGTGTTTCATTTCCATCTCAATGTACTTTATTATAAAGTTGCAGTGTTAATATTTCCTCATTTTCACAGGAAATCAGCTATTCAAGATGATCTTTCCCAGAGTTTGTCACCCCAAGCCCTATCTGCAGGGGGACAGTAGGGTTTGAACTGGTGAGTTAGCACTGCAAAAGAACAGGATGGTTTGAGTTGGAAGAGACCTTAAAGCCTATCCAGTCCCACCCCCTGCCACGAGCAGGGACACCTTCCACTAGACCAGGTTGGTCCAAGCCCTGTCCAACCTGCCCTTGGACACTTCCAGGGATGGGGCAGCCACAGTTTCTCTGGGCAACCAGGGCCTCTCCACCCTCACAGGGAGGAATTTCTCCCTAATATCTAACCCATCCCTGCCTTCTGGCAGTTTAAGGCTATTCCCCCCTGCCAGGCTCTTTCTAAACTGGTTGTTTCTCTAATTCTCTGTTCATCCCTCCAGCAATGACGGGGTCACAGCGGAGCTGGAGTGCAGTTGAAGCCAGTGAGTTTGTGCGAGAGCAGGACCATGTTCAGGTGCTGCCCTGGCTGAGGCTGGATTTCCAAACACCATATGCACTTATGAGGATCACAGAGTAATATGCTGGGAGAACACTGCAGGAAGTATTTGCCAGTTTTCCCAAACCAGCAGCTCGCAATTCACACCATCACAGGCTGCACAAGCTATGAGGGGTGAAAAGCAGTAAAAGGCTCATCTCTGGTAGGTTTTGCTGGCAGAGACATTGTCTCGTGAGGTTAAAACCCAGGTACCATCCCATACCTGGCTCTGCAGTGACTGAAACCAGCTGGTGCAGAGGGTCCCTGACCCCCTACCCCAGAGCCGCTGCTCCGCCCAGAAAACAAGCAAGATCAGGAATCAAGTCTAACTGACCATATTCATTTTCCCTTTACACCAGACCCTCCACACACCCACTTTTCCCATGTTCAGTGAAGATCTGCTGTGCAGATTTCCCTACGAGACATTTTCTTTAATAAGATAAAGTGCTTTAACTTGTCTGATTTTGTCTGAGTAGCATGTTGCAATTTGTACATTGAAAATAATCATTAAAAGTGTATTTTTATCCTCCTCCATATCCCCATATAGATCTCTACCCATCTCATTCCTCAGTAGCAGAAAACATATTTAAATGTGTGGCAACATCAAACATTTCCATAGTGAATAAGCCAGGCCATGAACCGCACGAACAACACAGAGGCAACAACTCTGCAACACAACATTCATTTGCTAAATTCCACATTGTAGAAGAAAACACAAAAATATTTATTTCTACTATCAAAACTGTATCTATACTTTTCATTCTGTCAAATGAAAATCACTAGCCCAGTCCACTTGACAACATGGCACACCCAGATCATCACGTGGGTAAGAAGATTGTGCTAGCACCTATAAGATACGACCTGTAACATAGGTCATACTTCAGCAATATATTTATCCATAAAACTGTCTAATAAAATCCACATAGATTTATTGTTTATCTTTTTTTAATATATACAAGATAAATGTGAAATATCGATAAATTTTTCATCTCAGAATGTTGGATAACCCCTAGGGACCCATCTCAGTGCTTCAGGTACCTCCTGTACAAAGAATCCCAGAATCTTTGAGGCTGGAAAAGCCCTCCCAGACCACTGAGTCCAGCCTGTGCCTGATCCCCACCTTGTCACCCAGCCGTTCCTTGGACACCTCCAGGGATGGGGACTCCACCACCTCCATGGGCAGCCCCTTCCAACACCTGACCATTCTTTCCAGGAAGAAATTCCTCTTGATGTCCAACCTGACTCTCCCCTGGCACAGCTTGAGCCCATTTCCTCTTGCCCTGTCCCTTGTTCCCTGAAGCAAAGCCCAACCTGTCAGGGAGTCCTAGAGCAGGAGAAGATCCATCACCCAACCTGACATCCACAGTCCCACCACCTCTAATCATTGGCTGTAACAAGTGTAAATTCCTCAGCATTTCCTTATCCTTGTGTAAAAACCAACAATAAAACTTCATGTGCCAACAACTACCTCTGTATTGTTGGAGGACTTGTCTCACATCTCATTAGTAGCTTCCCTTCATCTTGCAACTTTAATTAGCAGCTCCAGTGTGGGATTTACCTACGACTGCCATGGGTGAGGAGTGCAAGCTAATGAATTATTCAAAGTAAATTAAGAGACTGAGGGAGTTCTCTACCTGTCTCACACTAACATACACTTCATTAGCAAATATTTTCACCTGTGACAGTCACAGATACCTCACAGGCTGAGTTTTTGTGCTCACCTGAAATGGATTCTGTCTGTGTCCATGGGAATGTCAAATGTGGAGTTTTACTTCCAGAGATTTCATTACCAGTGACAGTCAGAAAATTGGATCCTCAAGATTATGGGAGTCTTCATTAAACTTGGGCCATGCTAGGAATGGTTACACAGGTAGATTCCCATCACCCCAGAAATACCCCTGTGGGGCCTGTCAGGACCCCACACTGATCCGTCACTCCCCCCCGACCTCCTCATGTATTGCCTGAAACTTTCTGAGGAATTTAAGCAACATTTTTAAATCTAAAATATGGAGAAATCTTCAAGCCTGTTTTCCCTGACTTGACCCATGATGAGCAGGGTGAGAATGTGCTCTCTAGCAGTTCATCCTCTCAGCAGCCAGTCAGGAAACCCTTCTCCACCAGCATTTCCATTCATCAGGAATTGTAGTGATACGACAAATGGGAATGGCTTCGACTGCCAGAGGGCAGGGTTAGATGGGATACTGGGAGAGAAATCCCTCCCTGTGAGGGTGGTGAGGCCCTGGCACAGGTTGCCCAGAGAAGCTGTGGTTGCCCCATCCCTGGAAGCATCCAAGGCCAGGTTGGATAGGGCTTAGAGCAACCTGGTCTAGTGGAAGGTGTTCCTCCCTGCCCATGGCAGGGGGTGGAATGAGGTGAGCTTTAATGTTCCTTCCAAGCCAAACCATTCCATGATTCTATGATTCTATTGTAACACCAGCAGATCAGTAAAAGCAGAATTTCATACACCTCTGGCAACCCCAAGGGCCGTGGCTCCAGCACATTGGAGTCAGCAGAGCTGTGTGTTCCTGCAGTCCCTGGGGACACCTTCCACTTTTCCAGATTGCTCCTAGCCCCATCCAACCTGGCCTTGGACGCTTTCGGGGATGGGACACCCACAGCTTCTCTGGGCACTTGGTACTTGAATCTTTAATGTAGTTTATTGTATGAACTGAACCTGTTTTCTATTTAGATATTTCTATTTCTAGTATTTATTGTATGAGCTGACACTCAGGAGTTACTTAAGTTAAAGCAAATTAATTCCCACTAGCAGTGGTTGCATCCCAATCTCTGTGAGACACAGCCCTGCTCTGGCACGGATTCCCAAAGGACAGCAAGTCAGCTCTCAAGGATATCGATCTGCTCCGCTGTTCTACCTCCTAATTGCCACCAGTGCAGTCCCCTCCAATTAGCAGGGACCTGGTGACGCTGCCAGGTTTGCTGGAATGAGGCAGGAACCATCACTCGGGAGTAGAAAGGCATCATTTTTTTGTTGTTGACAGAAATCACTGGTTCTCAAAAGTACTGACTTTCACAATGTACAGATAAAACTGACTATTAAATTGAACTGTTTACTTATAGCACAGATTTATGAGTTTATGAGCAGAGGACACAGGAGTAAATTGTTTGCTAAAGAACTGGGGGGGGAAAGGCACAGAAATGCTTTGAGTTAGATAGTTTGTCTCCACAAGTAGCTCAAATCAGCACCATTGCCCTTTGCAGCCCTCTACCAGCGGGTGACCACAACAAGGCAAAGGTGAAGCATCTCTTGAACATGTTTAGTATTTTTTCCATACCTCCATCCTACATTAAAAATTCTCAGTGACATTCCTACACACAACTGATTTCATTTAGGCCATTAAAAAAAAAATCACAATTTTTTACATTAAAATTGAATAATGATTTAATATATCTTAAAGAACAGAGTTAATTACACAGAAACACTCAATAATACACTGAGAAAAAGGTTTGGATAGAGGAAATCTTCAAATGAGCAAACGGTCGTTCTCTGCTCTGACACCGTGGTGCTGGTGGGGGGAGCTGGGGCTCAGCAGAGCCCTGGACCCCCTTTGGCCTGGGTAAAAGGAAATTTCTGCCAGAACTCTGTCGAAGAACCACCTTTCTGACATTATTCAGCTCAACAAAGGGCCTAAATGTATCTTGTGGAGAGGCGACCAGCCACAAGAGATAACCAGTCCTGCACTTCTTTGATAGCTGATTCCAGCAGTTAATTGCCTCTAAAACACTCGCTTCACATTTATGTTGAAATTGCTCACTTTCAGCTTTTAGTCATTAGTTTGCATTATGGGGTTTTTGCCAAGATTGGATTTTCTGAGTTTTTTGACATTAAAACGTTCTTCAGCACAATGAGGTTGCCTGTTGCTATTCTGCTAAACTAATTAGCCAGAGTTCCTCAAGCTTCCCCCTGTAAATATTTTTATTTTCCAGACAATATTTTTCTCTCCTCTGCCCCTTCCTGCTCTGTCAGCAGCTTTGAGAAAACATGCCCCAGAACTACCCATCATGTTTCCCTGCCCGTAGCAGCAAAGCATTTGTATTCCTGTTCATGCCCAGCTGTGCACACCTCTGGATCCTGGCCCTGGGGGATTTGCCATAGTGGTATATTAGAGCCCAACCTAAACTATTTTTAGAATGGATGCAGCCCCCTTTGAGCAGCTTTTCCACCTTCATTATCTCCTATTCCACTCATCCTTGTGTCAGGAAGAATTTCTTCACAGAAAGGGTGGTCAGGCATTGGAAGGGGCTGCCCAGGAAGGTGGTGGAGTCCCCATCACCTGGAGGTGTCCAAGGAATGACTGGGTGTGGCAGTCAGTGCTCTGGGCTGGGTGACAAGGCAGGGATCAGACACAGGTTGGACTTGATGGTCTGAGAGGGCTTTTCCCACCTCAATGATTTTGCAATTTTCAAATGTCATCCATAATTTTATATCCAATTTCAATGTATGCCTGCAAACAGCAGAGTTGCCCTCTCTCCTTGCTCTCTGCTGAAGAACCCTCCTGAAATACTCTTTTCAACCCCACTCAGTGTTGATTCCACATTGTTGATTTTTCTTAGGTCTGTGAGAATCATAGACTCACAGATTGCTTCTGCTACATAAAGATCAAATGAGAAACCTTATTACATACCCCAGGAAAATGAGCTTTCCAGTGACATGTGACATGACCTTCACCTGCCAGGACTCATGGCAGAGTCTGCACTCAGCCAGTCATACATATATTCATACATTTGGAAATTGTAAATTACATTATGGGATGGATTCAGTCCTAGTGAATGCTGCATCCTTTCACTTATGCACATCTATCACAAATAAATATTTACCAGCAAACCCAGAGTGTTTTCTTCAACACTCACTCACCTCCCGATGAAATGCAGGGGGGTTCATCGATAACTGCTATTCAAATTCAAAAATGAAGTGATTTAGGAAATAAATTATGATTTAGAAATATATTTAGGGTCACATGTCTTAGTCGTCTCAGTCAAATCTAAAACCTCCTCTCTGTCTTCTTTGTTTTCCATCCCATGATGCCAAACTTTGCAGCCAGAGCTGCAAACAAGGAGCTGGAGTGTTCCATCCCAGCCCAGGCAATGAGCTGCCTTTGTCACTGTCACATCAGGGCAGTGGCCAAATTAAAGACATTCATTTTCATGGCTGGTTATTACTACCTGATAACCTGCATGGTAAGATAAATGCATTATTCCCAATGAGCTGGAGAAGCTGGAAGCAGAGGATACTCTGAAGCAGGACACAAAGAGGATGGGCTGAAAAAACATTTGTCACCAAGGTCCAAAGAAATGTCAGAAAACAAAGTGGTGTCTTTTAAAATCAGAAGAAAACACAGTTCATTGATCAAGATTAAAAAGTCCAATTAGGAATTTTCATAGAATTACAGTCACTTATGTTGAAAAAGCCTCTGAGCCCATCAAGTCCAACTGTTTCCCAGCACTGCCAAGGCCACCACTGATCCATGTCCCCAAGTGCCACATCCACATGGCTTTTAAATCCCTCCAGGGATGGGGACTCCAACACTGCCCTGGGAAGCCTGTGCCAGGGTTGGACAGCCCTTTCCAAGAAGGAATTTTCATTTCACAGGGATATTACACACAAAGAATCAGCAAGGTTTGGAATGAGGATGGACAGAAGAGCCAGGAGAGGGGACCAGGCTGCCAACTGACAGCAGAATGGTGAGTGGAAAAGGCCTTTACTGGGGACAGGCAGAACTGTGAGATAGGAGATTTTTTGCCTTTTTTTTTTTAAGTTCAATATAATTTAAATTTCAAGTTTAGTGCTCCTCGGTAGGTATCTACAAGGAGATTTCAGAAGATAAAATGGTTTCAGTTTGCAAATCCAGGATGAAAATCTGAAATGGAAACACATCTGTGCATCACCTTCACGAAGATCCCAAGTTAAATGTGCAAGAGCAGAGAGATAAGAAATGAGTGAGTAACTGAGGGGATCCAGAGTTTGCTTTCATAGCAAAAGTGTGGAATAATAGGACTTTTCAAAAGGAAAAAAAACATTTTTTTAAAAAACAGAAATTCTATAAGCTTTACCTAAGAAATGCATTCACAGCCATATTTGTGAAACCATCCTGTGGGAACAGATGGTCAATAACCTAAATAAATTATTGGGTCCAGCTTTCCAAGAAATCTGAAATATTCTGTTAACTGCTGAACAAGTCTTGCCCTGGAAAGAGAAGCTGATTAAATGAGTGTAGAAATAAATTTTAAAAGATCTTGCCTGGCCCCTTTTCTGCAGGACTTGGCACAAAAATGGTTCATTCCAGCTCCAGCATCATGGAAAGCAAAGAGCTGTGGCCCAGTTCCCTAACAGATGCACTGCCAAAGGGAAGTACCTCTGAAAGAGCACCTGAGACTCTATTTTGCTAGAGATCACTTCCTGTTGGAAAATGGAGCATTTGTGTAAAATCGCCCTTAAATATTACCTTTGCAAGTTCATTTCTCCCCAAATCCACATACTCGGGAATGTCTTGCAATGTGGAGCCAAATTTACAGCCCAACAGCTGCTGAAGTCAAAGATGATCATTAAATCACCTAATTCTTCATTTCATTCTGCATCATACCACCAGGTCCAACAGATCTTGATGTGGTGCAAACCCTTTTGTTATTTATAACCACTTTTAAGGATTTTACAGTATGGATTTGAGCTTACACAAATGAAGATGATGAAATTACCTCACTTCTTAAATAATCAAGCTAGTCTACTAATTTAGAATTAATGGGATGGAATGAAAATGTTGGGCAGTTTCAAAATAAATTAAGTGTGGAAGCAGGTTACATTTAATCAAGCTGTCATGCAAATTAGCAGCTACACTTGGTGAGTGCTATTTAAAGAACTCTTTGCTAGTGAAAATGGTTTTGGAACCATTACAGGAACAGTCTCTGTTTCGTTAAGGCTGAGGAATGCTAAAAAGCACAGCTCCCCCAAACCAGGGTCAGAATGTCAATACTGCAAAGCTTTGCTAGAGAGGGAAAGGCCACATGGGGCTGAGGGGGCAGGGGAGACTGAGTCAATATTCTCAACACTCACTGTTAATCTGTGATGTTACAAACAGCTGCCAGAACAAAACAAACAGCCAAAAAAGAAAAAAAGGAAGGGAAGGAAAAAGCAAAGAAAGAAAGAAACAAACAAAAAACTCCAACAAAACTCAAAGCAAACAAAATTATATAAACACAAGTTTCTTACAGGAAAATTATCACAGGATGGTTTGGGTTGGGAGGGACCTTAAAGCCCATCTCATTTCACACCCCCTGCCATGGGCATGGACACCTTCCACTAGACCAGGTTGCTCCAAGCCCTGTCCAACCTGCCCTTGGACACTTCCAGGGATGGGGCAGCTACAGCTTCTCTGGGCAATCTGTGCCAGGGCCTCACCACCCTGGCAGCCAAGATTTTCTCTTCCTCACCCACACTCTTTACTAGGAGATGTGCTTTAGGTCTTGCAATTTATCTGCTTCTAATTTATGAATAATATGTCAAGTGCTCTCCAAATACAACAAAAATCTGCACAGAAACTGCATTCCAGGTGACACAATCTTTGATCAAGAGCAAACACTGCATAGTGTTTGCTACTACAGAAATAATGTGACTTTGTCCTATTAGAGTGTCTGATCTTCCACCTGAGAATTCAAAAGGTTTGCAAACAATGGTAAGACTTAAAGTTTATTCTGCTTCCCAAAAAAATCACAGGAATTGAGAGGCTTTGGACAAGGCCTGGAGAGCCAGGACAAAGGGGAATGGCTTCCCACTACCAGAGGGCAGGGTTAGATGGGATTTTGGGAAGGAATTCTTGGCTGCCAGGGTTGTAAGGCCCTGGCACAGCCTGCCCAGAGAAGCTGTGGCTGCCCCATCCCAGAAAGTGTCCAAGGTCAGGTTGGACAGGGCTTGGAGCAACCTGGGATAGTGGAAGGTGTCTGTGCCCATGGTAGGGTGTGGAACAAGATGGGCTTTAAGGTTCCCTCCCAACCCAAACCAACCTGGGATTCTGTGATTCCAGGAAGAGGAGGTGAGGCATCACAAGCACCCCAGAGCCTTTACCTGAGTGTGACATGCCAAAAACTGCTCAAAATTTAAAATTACACTTGGAGAACAGGCGTGGAGTAACGATCCCAGAGTCTTTAGAATAGATATGCTAGCTGAATTTTGAGATTTCTTTCATTTAGAGCTGCATGTTCTCGTCAGGAGATTAGAGAATGTGCAGCTTTCCTGAGAGCGTGGCCAGAGTTGGGCTTGGAGGGACCGAGTTGGGCAACCTGGCACAGCCCAGCCCTGTGTGGGTGATGTCCAGTGACCTGGGGTACACTCTGGTGCTGCAGCATTCCTTACAGATGGCAGAGTTGTTTCTGCATCCTCTCATCCTTCTTCATATGTTATATTCACACATCTGATAGTGATTGCTTTGTTATGTTTTTGCCTCTGATCAGTAACATGCCTGTGATCCGCTGATACTGATCTAATCACCACATACTGGACTGGAAACATGTCTTGGCTTGGGAGGTGCAAAAGCTCTTCCTGTGCTCTTCACCCCACTGACTGCAGTAGTTTTGTGTGAACGTTCCCAGTTCCTGTGTGTGCTTTGATAACACCAATACTCCTTAAGTGGCAATATCTGATATCTCAGGATGCCTGGTCTCTCTAAATATACGTCCCTGGAATGCTGGAGGAGCTTCACTACCTGCAGGTTGGTTTTCTCTGTACCTCTGGCTTTTTCTCCCCAGCAGTTCACCTTTCCACCCTCCTGTCTCTCTCAGCATTAACTGAGTTTACTGCAGTGAAGCAATTCCTGCCCCGGCAACACATCATTCTGCTGGGGAAAACAGCAATAACCCTCAACACTGTGTATGTACTTGGGACTTAATTTAAATAACTCTTGAAATATCCCATTTCCAATGGACTGTGCTGCTTCCTGCTCTCTTTTATACTAACCAGGCAAAGGGAACAGTGAAGAAAAAGATTTGCTGTAACAAAAATTATTTTTAATTCTAGGGTAATACTTCTGAGCTGACTGCCTTGAAAAGCTTGATTTCTGTGAATTTCATCAATTCTTTGACTCGGTGATTTTTTGTATTTTATACACATCCAAATCTATTTTCCTTTTACAAGATTAACCAAGTGAGGGATCAGAAGGAATATTGTTTTGAAGTATTAGTGAAAATAAAAAAAATGGAAGAGAATGTTAAGGATGAGTCAGTGCATTTATCTCTGTGAACTGCGGCTGTGGTAACTCATGAAAGAGCCAGGTCAGCCCAGGAGCCAAGACTCCAGTACTGACGATGGGGAAGAGTCACTCACACAGTTGCCCATGGAGCCCCAATGGTATTTTGATGGCAAATGTATAATTAGTTGATCTGCTCAGTACAGGTACAATAAATCATGAGGAGAATCCACCACCTCACTAAGTTACAGCTCAGGATAAATATTTTGGAGGTGCAATGTTTGGAATTGTAAGTGCAGAAGCCAAACCCAACCACCAAACAAAACATCTGTATAAAGTGCAGAAGGTCGCTAAATGCAAGTACATCTGAAATCCACAGAATCACACACTGCTTTGGGTTGAAGAATTTCTTCCTAAATATCCAATCTAAATCAACCCTCTTTCAGCTTAAAGTCATTCCCCCTATTCCTGTAGGACACAGGATGTCCTGTCATCCCATCTTCCTCCACCCTTGTCCCTTCATGCCTTCACACCCACTGCAGGCAGCACTGACCATTCTGCCTCTTACTGGGGAGAACAGGCCAAACTTCTCCCTCTTTTGCCTTGTGCTAATCCACCATTTCCTCTTATAGCTGGGTTGGAAGAGGCATTTTCACTCACAGCTCCCTGCAATGTCCCAGGAAGGCTCAGCCCAACATGTCCCTCCAGCCCGGGGCTGCCATGAGCTGCAGTCACCCCAAATGACCCTGGGATCCACAATGAATTTGCAAGCTGTGTATATCTTTAGCCCATGCACCTTCACATGACCAGAAACATAACATGAAAAAGGTTTATACAAGTTTTAAAAAAGCCACAAATTAAATACAATTAATTAAATTAATTTTAAACTGATTTCAGGCAACGTGCAGGACTCAATACTAAAAAAAAAATAAAAATAAAGAGCCGTGACAAAAGCTATATTTGTTCTCTCTTCTCTCGCTCTTTAATAGTCTCTGAATGAAAGGTCTAGTACAATTTTCTAGTCCACTTGTTCCAGCCAGGGGAAAACTGCTTGTCGTAATTAGGCCACTTTCATAACAGATTTCCTCCTCCCCCGACCTCCAGTGGTTGTGACCAAGGCTCCACACCTGGAAACTGGTGACCTATTCCCTCCCCTCTGGTTGTTCCCCCATCATCTTCTCTCCTCTCCAGATTTTGATCCCCTATGCTCATGGTCACAGGTCAGGGACAGAGTGGCAAAGTTAACGAACTGCAAAAAAAATCTACCAGAGAATATTTAGGTTTGTGACCATGGAATCTGTAAATTTTCCAGAGGGGCTTCCCTGGGTGACCTGGGATGGTGCCCTGTGTCCAGGTGGGAAGCCCCAGGACACATCCAAGCTTCAGGGTGGGGCAAAGCTTGGTGAGGAGAGGGAATAAAACCATAATATCTACACCAAACTGTCTCATGAACACTGCAGAGAGCAAACAGAGCTCTCCAATCCCAGGGAGTCTCTCAGATGATCCTTGTGTGATTCCCTGGAAGGGTGGTGAGGCCCTGGCACAGGTTGCCCACAGAAGCTGTGGCTGCCCCATCCCTGGAAGTGTCCAAGGCCAGGTTGGACAGGGCTTGGAGCAACCTGGGATAGTGGAAGGTGTCCCTGCCCATGGCAGGGGGTGGAACTGGATGGGCTTTAAGTTCCTTTCCAACCCAAACCATTCCATGGTTCTATAAGATTGGAAACAACACAGTGGTTTTTTAGCCACAAGGTTTTTACACATCACAGAAATATCTGAAAGAGAACCTTAGACTAGTCAGTTTTTTCCTCCCACTGTTTATATTAGCACTTCAACGACATTTTCAATATTTAATTTCAGATTTACTTAATAACTGTCTGACCAAGAATTATAAAAGAACTCCACTGCTGGAGTGGGAGTGTGATCAGGAGTCAGGACAGGCCTGGTGAGTCCAATCACCAAAGCCGTGCCTGAAGTGCTGAGATGCAATTTAACTTATATCCACATGACCTAAAGCAGCAGCTGGACAGTGAAACACTTCAACACTTCTCTGTGTACAACACATTTAAGGGACGTGATTTCGCCAGTTTCTTGATTTAATTCCTATCATTAATTCAAGATAATTATGACATAACACATCGAGATAAATGCATACATATTTTTAATGAATTAACCAAAATTCATAAATATTACACCACCATATTAAATTTATAAACAAGTCTTTAGCATGATTATACAGATAAATGTTTTAATTTTTGAATTATTATGTATTATTTTATTCCCTAAGCAACATAATACCTGCAGAACTCCTGTATCTTTAACTCCCACTGGTATGAAATTTTTCATCACATCTGTTAGAGTACACAACCAACTCACTGCTTCATAAGCACAGATCCCAAAATACGCCAATTTAATAATGTAAGTCCTTTCTGAGACCTTCATATCCAGTTGTGCTCATTTTTTAACTAATTTAGTTTGTCTGATCCAAATCCCCCCTTAAAACCTGCTCTGTTATCATGGGTAGAAAAGGAGTAACAGAAATGTTGCTAAGTGAGTTACATATTGAAACCTGCTCCATAACGGTGAGTTCATCTATTTACTCATTGCTACCAAGAGCTTTCAGAAGAGCAAGAGATGAAAAAACCTCATTCCAGCATCGTTTTAGTGTTCAACAAACGCTGTAGTGGAAGGTGCCCCTGCCCATGGCAGGGGACTGGAACAAGATGATCTTTAAGGTTCCTTCCAACCCAAACCAGTCTGGGATTCTATGATCAGAAAACACACAGACCAGAGCTGCCCAGCAGGGTCCACATGGGACCTTCCTGCCCTCACAGTCAGCCCCGAGACATCGGCTACACTCAGCTCTTACACATGGTGACAAGAAGAAAGTCATTTAAGTCTCTGTTGTCTGTTCATCAGCACAGCCCTTCGGAACAAATCCTGGTTTTCATTCCTTACTGACTCCTTGTTTTGTTAGCTCCTCTATATAACAGCTGAAACATTCACCATCACTTAAAATGATAAATTATTTTAATTTACGCCGAATTTATTTATTATTGTTGCACAGACAAGAGGCAAGTACCATAATGTGCTCTTTAATAATTGGCAGGGACTGGGAATAGGAAAGCCTTAAGCAAACAACTTCATTTTCCAGGGGGTGTGCACACGAGTCTGCACATACCAGGTCACGTTTCAGGAATGAAACTTCACATAGACAAAGAATTTGTGACCTTGAATTGCACCACAGTACCAAGAGTATGGGCCTTAAAACTGAACCTCTGAAAACCATAAAAAAAAGAAGAAAATATTTATATTTATTACACTCTCCATAAACACATCTGCAGGTATTCACGGGTGCACCCAGCACTGGACATGCACTGGAGGGATTGGGATTCTGGGATGCATATAGTGTCTCAAAATTCCAATATGCTGTATAAACTTGTTATCCACCTGCTCTTCCTACTACAAAACTTCCTTTCCAAATGCCCAGTTCTCAGTAACAGGAATGGCAACTGATGGGGAATGTTTGGCAGATGTGCCACCAGTTTTCCATGACGCTGTCACTTCCTGGGCAAAGACTCTCAGCTATAAAGGGTAGCTCTTTTGGAAGAGAAGGCAAAACTGGTAAATCCCAATCCCCGAAAGTCACTGGCACCCCAGCAATTTAAATATTATATAGGCACCACTTGGCACCCCCACCATCACAGTCAGGAAGCTCTGTCCCTCCCGAGGGGGACAGAATTCCCACTCACTGCATTTGGGGCAATAGCAGTCCCAGACACCAACAGGCACAGAGAGCTTCTCCTCCATTCCCTAGATGGTAACTGCTTCCACTAGCAGAAAATCTTATGGAAAAGAACAAGTTGAGAAGCCCTAAGAGCAGCCAGCAAAAGAGACAAGTAGTTCCAGATCAGCTGCCAAGGACATGCCCAAATCTATCAACACCAGTGAAAAAACCCAGTAAGACACACCCCTGGGCAGAGCTCATCCGCAGGTACAGCCCATCCTGCCTTGCCAGGGGCTCACCCAGTGTGTTTGGGGACAGCTCCAGATCCCTGCAGCCCATCCTGCCTTGCCAGGAGCTTATCCGCAATGTCTGGTGACTGCCCCAGGTCCCCATGGCAGGGGAGAGTGGACACAACACAGACCTAAAAGTCTCCAAGGTGCAGTGAGAAGCAGCCAGACTGCACACGAAGAATTTCCAATTCAGCAAACAAACTAAAAAGCCCCAAACCTCCTGAGCTGTGACCAAAAAAAGACATTCTCTATAATCACCCTCCTCAGGTGACCATCAGCTGCCCAAACCTTAGACAACATTCACGGGATGGCCAAAAGGGACAACTGTGGGCAAACACGTGGATCAGTTCATTGACCTGCTCACATGGCTGGCCTAAAAGTGATCCCTGGATTTCCCAGCCGGGTTTGACAAGACCCCACGTCTGCTCTGTGATCACAGCTGGACATAGATATCTGCTTTCCAGCTCCTCCTGCCAGCCTTTGGGAACATCATGGATCCCAGCTTGAGGTTTAACTCTTTGAAGTGAGTAATTCACAGTATTTTACAGACTGCAGAGCCCATGTTCCCTAAATTCCTCTATAATCATATACTGGTAAAAAGATCTTTTGCTTTTTTAAAACCATGACAACTTCTGAAGCTCAATTTGCTGCGATGACAGAACGTAAAGGTACTATAAAGATGCTACCAGGTAGAGTTGCCTTCATTATCCATGAGCTTTGAGAAAAACAAAATGCAGGATAAAAACATTTGCTTGCTAGAAAAAGCCCTTTTGATCATCTTCAGCACATTTTGTACATTCTGATATCCATGGGGACTTGGGCTCCAAATAGCAGGTGAGGTACACGGGGACTGCTAAGACAACATCCCTGTTTCCTGTGTTATCTAAAGCCATGGGGGCCACACACAAACACACATTGGCCGTAACTGGGATCAGCATCACCACAGGAAGGCAAAGAGGAATTCTTTTATTTCTCACAGAAGCAGAAATGCCTCTTGCTGCCATCCCAATGTGAGCTCTCCACTGTCCTCCCCACATCACCTGGAAGGAGATGAAGCCCTTCTCAAGTGGAAGTGTCTCATACCCCCTGGGCATCCAGCCCTGTAATGCCAGCCCTGCCCCTGACTCTGGCTGTGCCTGCATTCTGTCAAGTGCTTCACATTTGTCACCTCTCCTAAAACACTCCCCTCCTGAAATCTCCACTTCTGCTGTCAGTGAGATGGATATGCTGGAACACACAGTGATCCCACTCCTTACAGGAGGTCTTGGAAAGGGTCACGGGAGAAACCCAGCTCTGAATATACAGCTTGTTCCCTGCATTTCTAGCAGTCCACAGTGAAGCAATATACTCTTTTAATAAAATCATGGGTTTCTAAGTTGCTCTCTCCTTCCTCATGTGTTCTCATGAAATCTTAACAGGCTGCCTAGGAAGAACACAGGATGGAATAATACTGCTGAAAGTGAGCGGCTTCCCAACATTATTCTGCCATGAAGAACAACCACATTACTGACATGATTTCTTATAACTTAAATAAATACAAATAGTGTTGGGACTGTAAGGATCAATCACCAATTGAAATCAAACAAAAGGGACGTGGGTTTAATTACTGAGGCTACAGAAATAACTCATCACAGACAGAACTCCTCGGCTAACAAGGGCTTTTCTGTAAAATCCCCTTGCTGAGGGTGTTTCTCTACCAAAGCAGGTGTCCAGTGACATTCTTGGCAAACCTGCTCTTCTGTCAGTCCTTCATGAAGGGTCACATGGGTCCCGTGCCTCTGCCAGCATTGGGAATTGCTGGCCAGGGAGGCCACAGGAGAATCCCAGCATCCCAGTACCACCTGGGCACAGCAAAGCAGGACCCAGCCCCACAATGGTCCTGGCAATGGGGCTGAAGAGGGCACTCACCCCAGGGGTGCCATGAGGGTGAGGAGGGAAGGGGTCTAGATGAGCAAGAACAGCAGACAAGAGCAATGTTCCCAGAGCACCAGGCAGGGAGAGATGTTCCCAGAGCACTGGGCAGAGAGCGATGCTCCAAGAGCACCAGGACAGGGGGTGATACAGTGCTGCTTCTGCAGCACTAAATAGATGCTGTGTATTTGATACTAAATTAACTAATTACACTGTTATGAGTTAACTATTTCAAAATGAGGGAGCCAAACTTATTTATTTTACTCCATGTTAACACACAGAGGATTTTACTGGAAAACCTCAGCAGTTCCAGGAGCCTTTATTGCTCATCTTCAGCAAAGACAATGAAAACTTCATGTGAGAACTGGGGCTGGCACCTGGCCCACATGCCCCATACTCATTCAAACAGGCTATGTGCTTTCCTCTCTGATATATCAGCTCAAAATGAGACTCGTGAGTAAAAGTTTCTCCTCAGTTCAACACGAGCAACCCCATTTATTCACTCTCCTGGGGAGCTCAGACCATGGGGTGATGTGTAATACAGCTGTCCAAGGTCCTCAGCCCTATGCAGGGTCCGCACCCAAGCAAGGGCATCCGCAACGCCCCTTGCTGGGGGCTGGCTCCACCTCAACACACATCCCATAAATCACCCTCATCTTCTGACAGCCATGAAAATGCTGACTCAAAGCCATGGGAGTGCCGCCCATACTCCAGCTTTAATTATTAAAGCAGGATGCTCTTGGCACAGTGCTGCCTCGGTACCGAGGGGAGGAGGCAACGTTTGAAGCCCTCTCAAGACTGGTAAAGCAGAGAAGGTGGTGCTTAGGGGGGAATCAACACGTGCTGGCCACAGAGAGCCCATGGCCATCTTGCTACAAGAGGCTGGGGACTCCGGAGCGCAGCCAATTTTGGACGCTGCGAGGCACAGTCACTAGGAAGGGCTGAATTCAGATGGCTACAGAGCTGGAAGGAACAAACTCCTTTTCCAGCAGCCAAATGGTTTATTCAGCTCACTGGAATTTGTATTTAAATAAAGAGCCAGCTTCCAATACTTAGGATACTAATAGCAATTATTTTACTGTATATTGAAATTAGTTTACAACACAAATATCCAGTGAGGAACACTCCCAAAGGAGCTGAGACACTGGGCAGTGGGAGACTCGGGATAACAGGCTCTGCCTGGCTGCTGCACACTCAAAGTGTTTGCTCCCACAGTGATCCTGCACTATCCCTTCCAAGTTACAACACTAGCCTAAAACAAAATAAGCCCTGGTTTAAAGCAAGCCTGCTGAAGGCACGGGAAATGAGAGAAGTTAATCACAGGGCGTGAAGAATGAAATCCAGATGTAACACTCAAAATTCCAGCACCTCATCCCTCTGTCCCAGAGCTCAGCAGCGAGGTGAACATTTCCTGTAGCAGCACCTCTTTACAAAACACACACTCACCCTTCCTAGTGAGACCAAAGTGATGCTTGCAACCTAAAGCTCCCATTTCGTTTATGTAACCTATCCAGCTGCACCGACACCGAGTTCCAAACACAACCTTAGGCCTGGAAAGCTGGATATGTTCCAGCAGAACCCCACCAGTAGATAACACTGAGAGCAATCACACCTGTTTTTAATGCTGTAGTTTTAAACACACTTATATCTTAATAGCATTTAGTACTGACTATCTGTCTTAACTGCTTGTGAACCCACCAAGTTACCTTCTCTGCAACCTGTGAGCCTGAAGCAGTATAAATAAACCACTTTTTAAAATTATTATTTCCTTTGATCCTCCAATTGTGCTGACAGAAAGCACAAGGACCTGAGCACGTCTCAAAATACAGAGTATAATTGAGGTACACACAAAAACCACTTGTCAGCTGCCCTACATAGACATCTACTGTATTTTCAGGAGCTACTACAGCAGGAGTAGCCTGAAAATGCTTCATGCAGCATTTTACAGCAGACTGTAGGATCATTGAAAATGCTTATGGATAAAACACATTGCAACCTGGAGATTTCAGTGACAGTCCAACAAAAATAATACAGCCAGACTTCATAGCTGAGAAGTGCTGCTAATTAAAAATCAGAGATTTATCACCAGTGAGGAAATTCAACCCACTGCAACCATATTCCAGAGAAGGAGAAAATGTGGGGTTTTGGAACTACAGAAAGATCATGGCAAAAGTACAACACACAAATAAAAAGTTAGAGTCTAGGGGGCTGGGGAATAATCAAGTCAAGCAGAGGATTAATGAACACAAACCAGAAGGAAGGACTCGAGTAGATTAACTATGGTGTCGGACTGCTGGTAAACAAATTTTGCTCCAGTCAAGTAATGAGGAGATACGGGAACACAAGGTCCATTAGGAGAAACAGGAACATAATCTCCTATTGGCATAAAGCATGGCATTTCTCGTTGAGAAATATAGAAACATATCTCAAAATAAATAATAATACCAATGTTAATGCTTCTGGCAGGGTGTAATCGTCCTCTCCCTGCCACAGTCAAGCGCTGCTCACTCTGCAGAGCTCCCAAACTGCTGCCAGAAGCCAAAACTGCATCATTTCACCCCAACAACCCGTTTCCAAACTTCTAGCAACAGACTGGGCTTCCTAAATAGGGTTAAAACAGGAGAAACCGCGGAACGAAACCACCCCGGGAGCGGGCGAGCAGACCGGAGCTCTGGGGATGCGGGTACCGGGTGGTGATAGGGATAACTTCCCGCATCACCGGGGCACCCCACAAGCATCCCCGGGGGAAATTCCCGCCGCCGCATCGCCCCTGAGAGGGGTCGGAGGCTCCCGGCGGAGCCTTGGGCATCTCGGGGATGCTGCGGCGGCGGGGACGCTCCGTTCCTGCATCCCTCCCGCCCGCGATCGCCTCCTACCTAAGCACCGCCGTGTCCCCTTTCCTGACCACCAGATTGTCCACGGTAGCCCCGGGGAAGTCTCCGCCCGGCGCAGCGAGTCTCCCGGGAGGAAGGAACGAGCAAAGGCCGAGGAAAGCGATCGCCAGCCACTGGTGGGAGCCCCCGGCGCTCCGCACCAGCGGCACCATCTCCGCGCCGCGCTGGTTCTGGCAGCGGAGACCGAGCGCTGCTGCTCCCGGCGAGCTCGGCCCCTGGTCGGCACCGGCGGTGGGGGACCGGGAGCGGAGCGCGGCTGCTCCCGGGCGGCCGCCGCAGCATCCAGCGAGGAGGGCAGCGCGCCCGCTCTGCGCGGCGGCTCCGCGGCGGCGGCGGGCGGTCCCCGCTGCCAGCCCGTTGCCACGCAGCCGTCGCCTTGGCAACCGGCCCGGCGGCGGAGGGATGCTCGGCCCCTTATCCCGGGCTTCCCGCTCCGCCCTCCTCGGCATCCCGGCTCGTGAACCCACCCCCCCCGCCTCTTCCCACGGGCACCACGGACCCCCCACCCCCGCTTTCCCAGCCTACTGCTGTGCCACATCCCACCCGGCCCGCTCCTCTGGCCCTCTCCACACAGAATACTTCAGAAAAATCAGCCACTTTGCCAAAAGCCAGCGAGTCACAGCCTGTGCTGAGGTGGCGGTGCTGGAAACGGCACCCGCGGTTCCGCGGTGAGAGTCCCCTGGGAGCTGTTGGAATTTCCAAACAAACAATCCAGACCTTTCTGGAAAAACGGTCGGCCACTCTGATACTTCCATTTCCTAAAATTATTACTAGAAAAATTATTCCAGATAGAGATCTTCTCCGAAGAGCAAAAAACCCACTGACAGATTATTTCCCAAAATTCTATCTACCAGGATATCTAGAGATCTTCACCCAAAAGCAAAAATCCACTCAGATTATATCTTAAAATTCTACCAGGACGTTTAGAGATCATCTCCAAGGGACAAAATCTACTGATAGACTATTTCCCAAAATTCTACCAGGAAAGCTGAAAACCTTCAGTTCAAGGAGAAAAAAAAAAAAATCACCAACAGATGATTTCCTAAAATTCTACAAGGACATACATTTAGAGATCTTCACCAAGAAGCTAAATATTCACTGAGCTATTATTGCCCAAAATTATTCCAGGATATTTAGAGGCCTTCGCCAAGGTGTAAAAGTCCACTGACAGATTGCTTCCCAAAATTCTACCAGGACAACTAGAGATTTTCAGTGAGGAGCTAAAAACCACTGACTTATTATTTCTCAAAATTCTACCAGGACAGCTGGAGACCTTCACTAAAGAGTGATAAACCAGTGACATTTTTTCCCAAAATTCTACCAGGGCATCTGGAGACCCTTGCTAACAAGCAAAAATCCACTGACATTATTTCCCAAAATTCTACCAGGATATGTAGAGGGTTTCACCAAGGATTTCCTAAAATTCTACTGGAGACCTTCAATGAGAAGCAAAAAAATCCCCTACAGATTGATTCCCTGTAGACACCCAGGAATGAGAAACTTCTTTCCTCCTGTGGTCTTCTCCAACACACATACATACACACGTCATTTCCAGCCTCTGGCAAACACACTGAGCAGGGAGTTGTGATTGCTCCATTTGTTTACCAAACACCCACTTTCCAGGTTTATTCAGCACCAGAGCCCAGGCTGCAACTCACCGGGATCAGCCTAAATCCCTACAGGAATGACTCCCCTCTGCTGATCGAGAAAAGTTGCGTAAGCACTGCGCTGCTGTGGCACAGGAACTGCATGAGTGCTCCATTCGGGCAGTTCTGAGCATTCCCACACTAATTCACGCACATCTGGCCCACACAACGTCCGGATTGTCCCTCGCAGCAGCTCTGCCACCCCACGTGTGCCATTTCCCCACAGTTCTCTCCCTTTCATCCGCTGCCAAGGTACGGATTTTTCTGGTGCACCATTTTCCCCTACCCACAATTTGCATCAGAAGGATTTAGGAGTAGAATGCTCCAAGTAAAAAAATATTTAATAGTCACAATGCTTCCACTGCGTGCTCTGTTGGTGAAGCCGGATCCCCACTCCTGTAAGCTCTACCCTTCATTACTGCATTCCAAGAGATCTTCCCAGCTGCCAAAAGAAATTCTAGTGTACACAAAAGGGAATTCTTCTTCTTCGGCACACGATACTACAGAGTTTCCTTGACAAGGAAAGAGAAAGGGGAAGAGAGAGATTGGCTCTCACATGGTCCCTGGGGAGGCCTCGCTGGAACACAGTGATGCCTTTTTCATGTTAAGCACAACTGCACAGTGACACAATCCCTGTGTCACACACACCCAGCTGCCGCAGCCCGTAGTGCCCAGCCATCGACCATGGCAGCAGGAGCCTCCTGCAAGTACAACTGAAACATGTATTATCCAAAACATTGTTAGGAATGCTTCTGAAGCAGCACCGTGCCCTTAGGAATGGGCTGGGCACAGGACATGGGAGCTCTCACTAACAGGGAGTTGTTACTGGCAGGTGGAGCTGTCCCACACACATGCTGCCACCTCCCCATGTTCACAGATGTGCAATAACCTCCCACAGGGCCTTTCCAGCTCCTTGAGTCAGCAACCAAAGCATATCCCATGCCAAACACCTGGAAACGTAAATGTCCAGTCCCTAAAGAAGGCTGGAGAGGGTCTCTTGTCTTGGCATCAAGAGGAAGGCAACATGGAACCACATGGGAGTCAGTTTTCAGATGCAAAAAACTTCACAGGGCTGTCGCATGTCAGAGGCCCTTTGAATGTTCTGGTACATTCAGTGCTCAGATCATCCACAGAGAGATGAGATATAATAGTCAAGACCTAATTTTAGGGAGAGCTCTGTAACCTTTAATGAGTCGCATGATGTTGCTCTTACTTGACCTTAACAAACAATCAAATAACTTGCTCTTCTTTGAACAAGAAGAACAAAAGACATGTCCCCAGCACCATTCTATTAATTTTGCAAAAGATCAGATAAATCTCAATCAACAATAGCTAAGATGAAGCTTTTTATTTTGTTTTGTTCATTTTTAGATTCATATCCCTGCCTTTCAGACTATTTGCAGATCAATGGAAAAACAAACAGGTCAAAAGTCAATAGCAGTTACGGCAGTCAAGGTTGCTCTAGGGACTGAATCCTTTCATCTGGATCTCCCGCACCTGCCAAGTCCAGGAAGCTCTCAGGGAGACAATGAGTTGAGCCCCCCCAGCTCCCTCAGTCACTCATGCTGCTCCAGACCCTTCCCCAGCACTGTTCCCTTCCCTGGATATGCTCCAGCCCCCCAATGTCTTTCCTGTTGTGAGGGGCCCAAAACTGGACATAGGACTTGAGGTGTGGCCTCACCAGTGCCCAGTACAGAGGGAGAGTCACTGCCCTGGTCCTGCTACAGGCCATGATGTCATTGCCCTTCTCGGCCACCTGGGCACACACTAGTGAGTGCACACTTCCCATGGAGAGAAGACAAATCTTCTTGCCTTGACAAGAATTTCTTGACAGAAATCTTCTTGAAATCCTTGTTATTCAGCTGCATATTTTTGTTTAGAACCATTTCAAAAAGCTAAATTTAGTTGTTGTTTGCAAGTATTCCTTCAACAGTTTGCACAAATACTCAAGACTGATTCCCAGACTTCACACTTGGCTTTTTGCTTCGTTTCCTTCTGTGCGTTTAACTCTCCTGCACCCGTTCCTTCCCTCTAGTGACAGAAGATGGAAGTTGAACAACTAAAATAATCTCCAAAGGAATTGATGCTTTTGGTCTGCATCACAGAGCCAGAATTCCACACAGAAAGAGGTCACAGGCAACAGAAGCAGGGTATCCATGAGTTGGTAGTCACTTACAGGCAGAACACTGGGGCACAGCGCCCTTCCTGTTTGTATCCAAGCACAGGATACCAGTGGAATAATCTGCTCAAGGAAACCCCTCTCTGTAACAGAATGGTTTGTGTCAATTGCTGGTTTTCATTGAACCCTTCAGTTTTTGCCATGTTCCTTTTAATTCCTTGTCACATTGACTTCCACTAGCTTCTTTTGTTTTTGTTTTGTTTTTTTTTTTGTTTGTTTTTGTTTTTGTTTTTTTTTATGGTTGGATTCAAGGTCTTTTCCAACCTAGATGATTCCATGATTTTCTGTGTACTCTGGACAGCCACCTTGCCCCTACATAAGCATCAGTCAAGGAATGGGCTCCATTTCCACATGTTTTAACATCTGCAGCCAACGTGCATGTCCTATTTTGCATTCCCAACATCCAGGACAGTCACATTCTCAAGGTATGCTGGAGCAAGTCCAGAGGAGGCCACAGAGGTGCTCCAAGGGCTGGAGCCCCTCTGCTCTGGAGACAGGCTGGGAGAGCTGGGGGTGTTCACCTGCAGAAGAGAAGGCTCCAGGGAGACCTTAGAGCCCCCTCCAGTGCCTAAAGGGGCTCCAAGAGAGCTGGAGAGGGACTTTGGAAAAAGGCCAGGAGGGACAGGACAAGGGGGAATGGTTTCCCACTGGCAGAGGGCAGGGTTAGATGGGATATTGGGAAGAAATTGTTCCCTATGAAGGTGGTGAGGCCCTGGCACAGGTTGCCCAGAGAAGCTGTGGCTGCCCCATCCCTGGAAGCATCCAAGGCCAGGTTGGATGGGGCTTGGAGTAACCTGGTCTAGTGGAAGGTGTCCCTGCCCACAGCACAGGTAGAAGGAAATGAGCTTTAAGGTCCCTTCCAACCCAAATATTTCAGGGCTTCTATGTCTCATCCTTGAACTCAATCCCACTGTGGGGACAGACAACATCCTGCCCTGATGTTTTGGTAATGGCTCCAATTAAAATATTTTCACACAGCTCTGAGAATGAAATGGGCAATTTCCACAGATGCAATAGTTTGCTTTTGAGATACACATTTCTCAGTGTTCCAGCATTCCCATCTAGTTGCCAAATCACTTTGGTTGGCATCACCCATGGGATCTGAAGGGCAATCTGAGGTTTGGCACAAGACTGTCCCTGAGAATAAGACTGGGGGAAACAACACACATGACACATAAGACAACAGGACAAGGATAGGACACAACAACAAAAGAACAAAAAAAAACCCCATCACAACACACAGAATTTTAAGAGTCGTGTTTTACGTCCAAAATCACAAAACTTGTTATTTTTAAACATTTTTACCCTGGCCAAAAAATGGTAGAATTATAGATGTAATGAATAAAGTGCTCCCAGAGATAAAACTAGATTTTAGATTTTAATACCTTTAAGAAGAAAAAAAACCCGTAATAATTCCTCTTAGCTTAGGAATTCTCAGGTAATAATCTCTAATATATCTGCATTTTGCTCTTCTCTTTTATATCAGAAAAATCATGAAAATAATGGCAACACTTTACTCCCGTGCTGTAGCACAAACTCTTCCAAAGAGCATCCAGACACTGCTCAGTGTTCTTAAACAGTGTCTCAAGTTGCCTAAAATTTGAACAAATAACTCAATGCACCCAAACCATTTGTCAGCTTTAGTTTTCAAAGAGCAATTTCTGATGGTTCTGCAGGAATTACGTAAATGAGCTCATCCAGGTCAAAATCCCACTGGATCATCAGTTACAGCGTGAAAAGGCTTTGCAAAAGGCATTCCCTGAAAATTTCACTCGGAAAAGGGGTTGAGGTGCAGATAAGTCGAGGGATAAATCTCAAAAAACACAGACCCAGCACTCTGACATTTTAAAAGACATTTTTGTCAGCCTCCCTTTCAACACCTGCTTTTTATTATTTAAATCTCTCACACACAAAAAATGAAAATAGTGACTTTATCAAGCATCAGAATGAACAGAAATTTCCTTTTAACTGTCTCTGTCCCAGATGACTCCAGAATTCCTGACACGAAGGTGGGGTTTTTTGTTAATAGGATTAAAAGCAAACACCAGAATCTCCATAAAACACATTTTCCACTTTCTGCATAGTCTATGGCATGACTACATAGAGAATTGTGCAGTAAAATATGAAATCATTTCCCATACTTCAAAACCTGGGAGAATCCTGGTGCAATACCATCTAAGCTGGCAACTACCACCTGTAAGCCAGGAATTCTCTTAGCACAGGGATGAATGAAGTCCTGATTTCCATAGGTTTGAGTCGTCATCGGATTTGAAGTTTTGAATTGACAGAACAAGGCTGCAGAACACGCTCAGCCCGTATCAGAGAGCAGAAAACACAGATAACAAGGAATCCTCAAAGGAGGAGCAAATCCAGAGGTGCCTATTTATAAAACACAGGCTCTAATTATACCATTCCCAGACACAAGGCACTCGGGACATCACTGCACTGGATTCTCTCCTGTCTGAGAAGACTTAACATCCCCACCACAGTGGGAACACAGACATGCTGCAGGAGCAGAGGTGCACACAGAAAGCCACGAGGCAGGAGCCGTTTCCATCTTATGCCCCTCATTCACAGAACCATTCCGGTTGGAAAAGCCCTCTCAGACCATTGAGTCCACCCATTCCCAGCACTGCCAAGGCCACCACTGACCCATGTCCCCAAGAGCCACATCCACACAGCTTTGAAATCCCTCCAGGGATAGGGACTCCACCACTGCCCTGGGCAGCCAGTTCCATTTGAGCAGGAAAATTCAACAGTGCAGGAAAAAAAAAAACAAAAATCACAGAATTATCGAGGTTGGAAAAGACCTCCAAGACCATCAAGTCCAACCTGTGACCAATCCCCACATTGTCACCCAGCCCAAAGCATTGAGTGCCACATCCCATTGTTCCTTGAACACCTCCAGGGATGGGGACTCCACCACTTCTCTGGGCAGCCTGTCCTAATGTTTAACCTTTTCCATGAAGAAATGAAAAGTAGTGAAACAATTCCTTCTTAAGCATCTATGGAGGCATGAAGGAGAGCAATGCTGTTCCAGCCCTTCATAAACAAGCCTTTTTAACCCAGGAGCATCATGGAAATGCTGTGCTTATAGAAGATATTCCTTCTAAAATCTGACGCTTCTGCCCAACAGAAGTGCCTGTGTGTCTTTGGGGTCGTGGTTGGCTTAACCAGCCCTCAGAGGGAGAGAGCTGCACACAGCATGAGGTTCTCAGCAAAACTTGAGTTGTATGTGGGTGAATGAAAACATTTTCTTCACCATATGGTGCACGATGAAAGTAATTGCCAAGTGGCAGCAGCTCGCTAATATTGGTGCCAAATCCACAGACAATGCTGTCAGCCCAGCCCACTGCACCCTATTTTAGGATGCAAGTGAGTGCAGTTTGAAAACATCCACCAGAAGCTTCAGGCTGAAGAACTCCACAGACAGAATCCCCGCATTCACAGGAAGTGCTGGGGTGTTCAATTGTTCAGAACTCTTTGATTCACAAAAGGGCAGAATTTGCTGTACAAAGAATCAGTCATTAAGGTTGGAAAAGCCCTCCTGGACTGTAGAGTCCTACCTGTGCTCGATCCCCACCTTGTCACCCAGCCCAGATCAGGTGCCATGCCCAATTGCTTCACCAGCACAGAGGGACAACTGCTGCCCTGGTCAAGAGTTGGCTTTAAACAAGTCCCAGGGGAAAAAAAGCAATAATTGACAACACACAAGCATCCCACTGTCCTAGAAATGACATCATCTTGTCACTGCTGTTCTGTAACAAGGAAACATCCTCCTTGGTGGGTCTGGGAGAGGAGCAGAGGAAGGAAATCTGGAATTCACAGTGCAACAATTTACAACTTTCCACACTCAAGACAAGTCAAAACATATCCTTTGATGGTGTGGTGTAGTGCTTATAAACAAAGTGCTTTTTGAGCATTAAGGAAGTGCACAAACACCTCTCCAAGGATCCTTGCAGCACATATAAGGCCATTTCAGAGCCTAAGGATTAAAGATGCAGGGTATCTCAAACTTACAAAACAAACCACAGTTGTTTCTTTGGTGTTTTTCAGCCTGGAGATGTGCAGAAAAGTCACTACCAAAAGTGATGGATTTTAAATTTTTTCCTGACAGACATTCCTGCTTTACACTGGCTTGGATGGGGTCCCTCACTGCAGTCAGAGTTTACGATTCAAACAAGACAGGATGTGTTGTGTCAAAACTTAACAAGTGTGGACAACGTGTGACTGTGCTCAGCAGCCCAGATCATTCCTCTGCTCCAGGATTTCATTTATTCATCAGGGAGCAATTTGTCTGAACAACCTCCAACATCTCACACAAACATTCCGCCCTTGGGAGAAAAGCCCCATATGCCCCTGTACCTGGAAGATGGAAGGGCCCAGACTGCCCATGCAAAGGGGGAGAGATCAAAAAAGCCCAGACAAGCTCCTGCTTTGTCTTAATGTGGACTTGATAACTGGGGAAAAAAGCCTCCCCTGCTATCACAAAAATAAACATTACCCTTTCTATTGCCATGAGGGGACCCCACCCGCTATTGTATGACCAACAAAACAAATGAAGGAGGGGAAAAAAGTTTTTTTGTGTCCCAAGGTGACTCACACGTGTTCCTTTGGGACAAAGTCATCTCCACCATAATATTACAGGATCTCTGTTTTTTTCTTTTTAAAGCTCTCTGAAGAGTACATGAGTTGTCTGGAAATTGGAGACCTTGTCACATTCAAGTCATGGAATCCCAGAATGGGTGAGGCTGGAAGGGATCACAGTGGCTCATCTGGTCCCACCTCCCTGCTCAGGCAGAATCATCCCAGAGCGCAGGATTGCATCCAGATGGTTCTGGAATACCCCCAGTGAGGGATACCCACACCCTCTCTGGGCAGCCTGTTCAGTGCTCAGTCACTGCATAGCAAAGAAGGTCTTCCTCGTGTTCATGTGGAACTTCCTGGGCATCAGTTTCTGCCCCTTGCCTCTTGTCCCATTGCTGAGCATCCCCGAGCAGAGTCTGGTCCATCCCCTGATCCCTCCCTGCAGACACTGACAGACATGGATGAGGTCCCCTCTCAGAGTCTTCAAGGCTGAACAGACCCAGTTCCCTCAGCCTATAGAAACTGCTCATCTAAGAGCTTTTTTCTTTAGGCCAATCAAAACAAACTCTTCCCAGCTATACTCAACACACCAATCACCCTTGTTGATGTCTTCTGGAGCATCCCTGGCTCTTGGCAGCGCTCCTTGTCCCTGACAGCCTGGGCTCTCTGGGTATGTCTTACTGCACCACTGAGACAACCACAAGCCCTGAGCAACCTGGTCCAACTCCAGATCCATCTAGTGGTACCAGACACCCTGGAAAGGGTCCCCTGAGCCAGGGGAGGTTTAGGTTGGATATTAAAGAAAATGTCTTCACAGAAAGGGTTGTCCAGCCCTGGCATGACTGCCCAGGTGGAGTCCCTATCCCTGGAGGGATTTAAAAGATAATACAACATGAAATGAGTTTTTAAAGAGGGGAGAAGGTTTTTTACTCTTCATTTTTGGTATGCAGCACAGGGGATGGAGGATGTGAAGATTGCTGATCACAGCACATCAAATAAACCAACCTGATAAATTGATTAATGTGCTGACTTCATGTTATCCCACTCTGTTTTGTTTGATTTACATGTATAATTTACTTACTCATTTAATCTCATTAATAAAATATCAGATTGGGAGACTGTGTGGACTGCATGTTTTCTCCTAGGGTGTTAAGATTAAAAACCTGAGGAATCTCCAGATAGTGCCTTTGTAAATCTCTGAGCAATGGTACAAAGCCGTGCCTTATAGCGCTTCCATAATTGATGCTGGAATCACAGCACCGCTGGAGTTTATGGAAAACAGTATTTGCATATCAGTCATTTCTTCTGACTAACAACAGGAAGCTGCAAGGGGTGGATAGAAAGCAACCATCAGAAAGGTTGATCACTGTTCCTAAAAATCAATCTCTGCTTCTCACAGGGCTGGCAAGGGAAAAGGCACCTGCTCCACTTCGAGTCAATAACAACAATTAAGTTAGAACCACAGAATCCCAAAATCACTGAGGTTGGAAAAGCCCTCCCAGACCACTAAGTCCAACTTGTGACCAATCCCCACCTTGTCACCCAGCCCAGAGCGCTGAGTGCCACATCCAGTTGTTCCTTGGACACCTCCAGGGGTGGGGACTCCACCACCTCCCTGGGCAGCCCCTTCCAATGCCTGAACACCCTTTCCAGGAAGAAATTATTGCTGACCTAGGACATTATTAGTAAAAACACACGAATAAATGAAAATAAAGTCAACTTCGGCCATGCTCATAGTCAAGAATAGAAACTGAATTTCATGATCACATCAGAGACCAATTATCCTTCTGAATACAGAAGAGTTTGTGTGAGAGGAGGTGTAAGAGCAGAACAAACAGCCCCAAACTAGGCACCAAGAAACACAGTTAAATCTCCCCAATCTCAGGCCAGCAGTACAGCTCAAGGTTTGAATATTCACACTCCATCCTCAGAGTGGCATTTGAAAAAGAGACTGTATCTGTCAGAGAAATTGAATAACAGGAAGAAACAAACCACAATCTGCTGGGAGATGATAGACTTACAAAATAAGCTTAATTCATCAAAAAAGTACACCTTGCCCTGCACACACTCCTGATTTCTCAGACATGAATTATCTGCACACACAGGCCTACGCATACATTCCGCTGCACACAGGGAGATTCAAAAGACACAATCTTAACAAATTTCCTTCCAATGCAACAGAGACTATGACTAAAGGTGGCAGAGATAAAGTGATCTGCTTCAAAGGCTACATTTTGAAGAGAAACTTTTCAACATCAATTTAAAAATAATTTTTAGGTATTCCAAAACCCCCTCAAAGCTCAGCTCTATAACACCCACCAATGAAACAACCCATTTGCACATTTTTAAATAGTAAATCTAAATTCCAAACCAGAGAAACTTTAAATGAGTCAGTCAGATATTACTTCCCCAGAAGTTAATGTCTGTTGAATTATTTAATTATTAATTTTTCAAATTGAATATCAATAAGGTACCTGATCACAACAACACAGAATGTTTTACATCAAGCATAAACCTATTTATTAGGTTTCAGCATATTTTTATCCTTTTTTTTTTCCTTTAAGCAAAGGAGGCTGATGTCCCCAGCTCCATTTGTATTTGTGTGCCCAACCCACTGTGACAAGCTTTGCAACTGGCTGAATGATTTCAATCATGTTTGTCTCACAGACAAAGGTCTAAATGATAATACGCTCCTACCAACATTATGAAATTAAGTAACCAGAGATGCTCTATTAGTGCCCCACTGGGGAGAAATCTTGCAACACGAGCTTGTCGTTTTATTAGCCCCAAGAATTCCATCCTGTAATGCTGAGTCACAGGACAGGGGACTTGCCAACACAGAAATTAAATCTAGATTTAAAATAGATTTAAAAACTGTTATGTCTGAGAATCTAAGATGTCCCTGGGTAGGTCAGTTACATGGGAAATGTCAAATGTTCCCAGAATTTTCTGAGATGTCTTTGCAGCTGGCAGTCTCCTGGCAGGCCTTTCCATAAGGAATCACGATGCCTGCAGAAATCTTGCCAGGTAGGTCCTGGTGGGCAATAATCAACTCTTCACCTCTAACCTTGTTATTGCAAAGGCATGTTTTTCAGACCTTGAACCACTCTTTGTCACCATTTTTTATATGTTTCCAATTTTTTGTATCTACTCTCAAGTACACAACCCCACCCCATGGCCCAGCATTCCGAACTGTACCAACCATCACAACACTGCTGAATCACCTCTTGGTGCTTCACGTTTCCCACATGGACGTCCAAAGAATGGCTGCCTTCATGTACCAAAACAGCAACAACCTGCTTTTCTTTCAGAGCTTTATGGATTTAAATTAGAAAGGATGTTCAAACTCAGCATTCACTTCACATATTTGGCTCTAAGAAAAAGTTACTGGCTTTCACAGCGAGAGCTTTTGGGAAGCACCACAATAGGATCTTACAGCACAAAGAGTAAACTCTAATATGCAGGTGAAGTAAGTCAAGAATCTAGTATAACTTAAGTTGAGTCAAGAATAAAACACATGCAATTATGATAATGGTAAACTCTAAATAGAAAAGTAATTTTTGGGTCTGCAGGCAGAGACATTCTACTTGTGTGTACGTGCATAAAGTTGAAATGTTTGTGTCTGACATCAGCAAGGAAAAAACCATTTTAAAGAATGCAAAAAATATTATTTTAAATAATCTGGGACATGATTTCAATCCTTAATTGAAACCCCAAAACTGACTGCGGAAAGACAGAAGAATGAGCAACTACAACAATTGCCAGCAGCATCTGACTCCCTCCAGGAAACAAACCACAGAAGAGTGATGAAAAGTGGGTTTGCCTAGAGCAAAGACTGGGAATTGATGTTCAAATTCTCATCATTTGTTGGTAATTAGTCATAGCTGTTTGAAACAACATGTCTTGTACAAGACTAATGATGTGTCACTCACATACTTCCCAGAGGTTCCACAAGTACAGGAATCCTGATGTGCTGGGTAGAAAATTAGGGATGTTTATTAGTGAAATTGCAATAGACAGCACCATATCACTGAGAAAAAACAAACTGTTGTGCTGGTGGAGAAATCAAGGCACATGACAAGGAAAACCATGGAAGCCAGAGAAGATGATTGGCCCAGACCTGGCTCCTACGTGTCTGAAGGCTTTACTGACACTCTGCAGCTCAGCAGGGACAGGCAGAGAAACAGTCCCAAATTACTCCATCTTCCATCAGAGTGCTCATTTCCACTTAATAAAGTGCTGGATCAAATGAAATCAGTGCAACAAAACCATACCCAGGACTGCAAAAAATTTGCAGATTGAAAGAGTGTAGCCATACTAATGAAATAACTGACTCAGCAGCTAGAAGAAAAAAAATCACTCCTCTTATAGATGAAAATTTTCATAGTAATGAATAATCAGAACATCCAGAGGTAAAATACATGGGTGCACCAGCTGGAGGACAAAGGACAGGAAGGCAAGGAAGTACAAAACTTTGGAGGACAGCAAAGAACATCCAAATAGGAGTGTTAGATACTAGAATAAATGTGCCATGCTACTAAATAATGCTACCAAAAAGATTTAACTAACAAAACCCAGGAAATAACTACTTTCAACAATGGAAATGCACAAAGAATTTCACTGTTCCTGTCAATAAAACCCAGAGATTGCAATCCCCAGCCTCAACACACAGTAATGCAAAATAGGGACACAAAAGATTTCCCTTCCTCAAAGAAACACAATAATACACAAACTGTTGCGTGTTACAAACTCTCACAAATGCACCAGGCTTGGATGTGATTGCAGCCAAAGAACCTGTGGCTGGGATTTCCCACCACATCCATATTTCAATTAAAACACAGAATCCTTCTTGCAATTTAAAAAACAAACAAACAAACAAACAAAAAACCCACAAAAACCTCATTCATTCATCCAATGAAAGTACACCAGTTGTCTGCATATTTGGACCTTTTTAAAAGCTCCTTGTTATGAGTCAAGTTTTCCCTCAGTTTTTAAAAGATTTAAAAAAAGTTGTGATTGTCTTAAAATATAAATTGCGTTTTTCTATAGAAAAGGCCTCATATAACCACACCATCACCTTTCCACTCATGCAAAGGGATTGTTTATTTTGCATGACATGTTATCCAGGAGCTCCATGACTACATGACTATCAAGGAGCTACATGACCTCTCCTCAGGGTGTATTTTCAGTAGACCAGCAAAGGGTGGAGCAGCTCCTGACCATCCCAGGAGAGCAGTGCATGGAACACAGCACTGCTCTGCACCAGGGGTCAGTGTGAAACCACTGCACCACAGCCTGGGCTGGGCTGGAGCTCCCCAGAGCTGTGGCTTCAGCAGAGCCTGGAGAGGCTCAATGACACAGTGATGGCTTTACAGCAGCCTCACAGCCCTGAGAGGTTTTCCTATGAGTAGGACACAGACGGAAAAGTGTTTCCTGAAAGCACCAGCAGCGCCAAACTCAACGAGGTTCCTGCTGTGTGTGGCAAAACATTTCTGAAATACTGAGTCAACAAGGTGGTAAATCAGGCTCCTTACCTCAAGGCCAGGCACAGTGACCACAGTCTCCTCTCGGATGGTGGGAGAAGCAAAGCAGAGAATAGCAGCCTCCCTGGAGACAGGAACTGATCCTTCCCTCTTTGCTGAAAGCCTGGATGTTTTTTGACATTATACATCTCATTCAGCAGCCTTCCCAGTCCAGCTGTGGCCAGTCTAGAATGGTCCACTGGCAGCAGATTTGGTATTCCCAAAAAAGCTGCATTTTCATAGAAAACTAGCTTGAGAAAATTAATTCAGACCTATATAGTCACTAATATAAAGAAGTTTCACTAACACAAATTTTCAGCGTATATTGATGGTTTTCTTCCAGCTGTTATGGAAATTTTATTATCTGCTTACATTCTTCTCCCCTCCTCCCTGGCATACATTTACCTTGGCTTCTATTTTTACATGTATTTCAAGAAGACAACACTCCTTTAATTTCTAATGTTTTAGTCAGGTAAGTAATACTGAATGGGAAACATTCACAGTGTGTGTGGAAATCAGGAAGAGATCAAAGAAGCTCTAATCCAGTGCTCCTTCCAAAGCCTTTGTCACTAGAGCTGGGTCTATGGAGGCATATCTCAGGAGAAGAGAACAGACTCTAAAACAGCCCCAAGTCCAAAATACACATTTTCAGTAATTTAAGTATATGCTGCTTCAAGAAAACATTATTTTTAGCCCCTCAAACTCAATTCTAATTACTTCTGAAACTTAAAATAGAATTAATTTGGAAAAACAAACAAACCAGAGAGAGAAATGTCCTTGTAGTTGCACATTCAGTGTATTTTCTTACATCAAACTGCTGAGACTTTGCCCAGTCAGTGCTTTAAACCTCCCAGTGAGTAAACAGACAGAAGGGGTGTTTCATCTTCACAGATAGTTTAAACAGCACAGGTAAAAATAGCTCTGGTTTGGCATACAGCTGAGAGCTGAGCAGGGAAAGGAATCTAGGTTAATATTCCAGCATCCTCCAACTAGTCAGTGGCCATCAGTCAGGCAAGGACTGAAAACCGATCCAACAGAAATTCTTGCTCACTTAGTCCTAGATTCAAAGGTCAATTTGTTCTAAGGAAGCGTCTCACTTCTGCTTTTTGAGGGACAGAGGATGCCAAGAGGAAAACTCCTCCCTCGCTGACACTAATCCCACCGCGAGTAAGGACACTGGGAGCCAGGTTGTGTAAGGAACACAGAGGAATCAGACAAGTGAAGCACACGCCCCCCAAACGAAGCTGGCAGCAGGGAGTACAAAGAACACACAGAACGTGAACTCCAGAAGCAGCATCCTGCCTGCACGCGGTTCTCCAGGGCTGGAAATCAGTATCCTGTTACTGATTTCAGTTATAGAAACATGGGATCATTAGCATTGGAAAAGACAAATGAGATTAACAAGTCCAACCTTCAACCCAGCACAACCACGTTCACCACTAAACCATGTCCTCAAGTGCCACATCCACGTTTTTTTAAACACGTCCAGGGATGGGGACTCCACCTCTTCCCTGGGCAGCTGTGCCAGGGCGGGACACCCCTTTCTGGGAAGAAAATCCCTAATAGCCAACCTAAATCTCTCTTGGCACAGCTTGAGTCTATTTTCTCTCATCCTGTCACTCATTACCTAGGAGAAGAGAGTCCAAACAGGCTGAAGCAGAGAAGTCCTGATTTTATACACACTAGTGTTTATGAAAAGCAAATGTTCTTGTAAAAGAAATCCAAGGCATCACTTAATAACTGAGCCATTTCGGTCAAGGAGTTATTTCTTCTTACCAAGTTCTTGAGTTGCTTTTGTTGGAAGAGAGACATTATTCAAAACACTCTTTGGTGCAAAAATCATTTCACAAGAAATTTTAAACCAGACTTAAGCCCTACAGTGCTTAAGTGTCACCTACAGTGACAGCTTTCAGCATCCTGTTTTTTTCCTAGAAACACAAACCCTTTGGTCTTGGGAGCTGTGTGACCCTTCCCACTGCAGTAGCTCTGCACCTCAGTGTACATCTTCGGTGAGAAACAATCATCCTGCCCTGAATTATTGAGAAAGGCACATGTTTCATTCTTGTGTTTGTGACAGTAGAAGGAAGATCAAACAGAGCTCCAAAATTTGTTCCAAGCCTTTTGAAAGCCTCTGACAACATGAAAGCCTTGACAGTTTAGTTACTTAATTTTTTATGGACTACTTCATTTATTAGAAGGAACGATGCCTAAAACTTCAGCATTAGCTGCTTTGCTCCCAGGAGAGGATAAAGCCCATGTCACAAACATTATCTTATATGTGGCATCCGATGGATAAGGAGTGACGTTCCTTTGGAGTGGACTGAGCATTTAAATCAACCTCAAAACCAAAGCTCATCCCTGTGACTTTGCCACACAACCACTACACACATTTCATGCAGGATTTTAAAGTAGATGTGAGTAAAGCTTAAAGAAACCAAGAAGTTCAATCCCTCTCCAGACTGTTCAACATTTTGAAAAAGAACATGAAGAGAAGCTCTGGGGATGTGGCACAGCTGGGCACAATTACATTACAACTCTTCTCTGAAGGGTCATTTCTCTTCCAGCCAAAGCACTTTCCTTATCCTTAGTGACCACATTCCAGCTGGGTGAGGAAAATCTCCACAGGGGGTCCCTCTGCTGACAAACCCCATCCAACAAATTTAGGAGCTTCTGTGCCAATCAGGGCAGGTAGCATGAATTTATAGAAAGGCAGGAGTTAAACACATTTGAGTGACGCTCAGACAGCTGAAACTGGAAGACAGTCACTGACCATTTTTGTGGCTTTAGCTGTTTGGGGCTGTTGGTCCTTGCTGTGTAGTTCCTCTGAGGGTGGAGGATTCCAGGCTGGGTTAAGCTTATGTTTCAGAAAGCAGCAAGATGCTTCCAGATCCTGCCAGAGGACCAATGCGACCAACACTGCAGGTGGTCCTTCCCTCTGGTTTGCATCTGCCAGTGTTTCTAGGGAAAGCAACAAATTCCTACTGCCCAATTTCCATAGCAATGTCTATGAGGCCAACTGACTTCCTCTCCTAAAAACTGGAATGCTCATACTCTCTGGGATGAGGAGGTTTCCAGGAACACCATCTCTGTACTGGGCACTGGTGAGGCACCTCAAGTCCTGGTTCCAGTTCTGGAACTGTAAGAAGGACATTGAGGGGCTGGAGTATGTCCAGGGAAGGGAACAGAGCTGGGGAAGGGTCTGGAGCACCAGGAGCGGCTGAGGGAGCTGGGGGAGCTCAGCCTGGAGAAAAGACGACTCAGGGGGGACCTTTTCACTCTCTGCAACTCCCTGACAGGAGGGTGGAGCCAGGCAGGGGTCGGGCTCTGCTCCCAGGGAACAAGAGACAGGACAAGAGGAAATTGCCTCAAGCTGTGCCAGGGGAGGGTCAGGTTGGACATCAGGAGGAATTTCTTCCTGGAAAGGGTGGTCAGGTATTGGAAGGGGCTGTCTATGGAGGGCGTGGAGTCCCCATCCCTGGAGGTGTCCAAGGAACAGCTGGATGTGGCACTCAGTGCTCTGGGCTGGGTGACAAGGTGGGGATCAGGCTCAGGTTGGACTCGATGGTCTGGGAGGGCTTTTCCAACCTCAGTGATTCCCTGATTCTTACCAGTGACATTTTTGGCATCGCTGCAGGACAACCCCATCTCAGTTTTTCCTACAGGAACCTGTTGGATGCTCCAGAGCTGGAGCACCTTCCTTTTCTGCCTCTACTCACAACTGGTAAATACAAAGCAAGAATAACATTTGCCTTTTACATTCTGGTAACGACTCACTCAAAATAAGCAGATCAATCACATATAATTAAGTTGTCAACCCTTAATATAGGGTGTTGAACTACTTTAAAAAAGGCAAATATAAATACCAAAGCAAAGCAACAGGAAACAAGAAGAGAGGTCGAACTGACTTTTGTGGCCAACAAAAACCCGGGCCTCTGATTTTTCCCATTATTCCAGTTAAAAGCTGAAATTTAGCTGTTTAATATTTCAGCTGGATAAATCTCAACCATATTTAAGGCATTTAAATCTGCCATTTGTGGATATGTAGCTGACCCTTAGCACAGTATAATCCCTGCAATATATTTATGAAATATAAAACCACCCATGATGACCAGCATCCATGGTCACTTATCCAAGAAATAAAATCTCTCTTCCAAGGAGCACAGAGGTAAATCAATAGGAACGATTTACATGAGCAAAAGGCAGCTCCAACATAAAATAGAGGTGCCTTGCCCTTTTATGGAAAATGTCAACAAAAATTGGCATTTTGATGAAGACTGTTCCAAATTTTAGTGGCACATAGAGAAAAGTTGTAATAATTCTGTAAAAAAACATCTCGAGCAGTTGTTCTAAAAGGCTGATCGTGCCCTATGCAGGTAAGACCACCTTGTCCATGTGTCACACTCTGGGGACATGGCCCCAGCTGAGGATGGAACTTCACCTTGTTCGATGCATTGTGATTTCTGCTGATCAATTTAATTTGCTGCAAGTTAGCAGCTTCCAGCATAAATACTGATTATTTTTTTAACTTTATTCAGATCCTGAATGGTATTTCTTTGGCTGCAATATCATTTATGAGCTGTATTATAAACCTGTGAATGGGGTTTTCTTCCATACAGCCAACATTATCTTCTTCTTGCCTTAACATTCCATCAGTTCTATTTGTCTTTGTGCATGAGGTGTCTAAACAGAAAAAAAAAAAACACACCATTTTTTTTTTAAATCTTGCTCAAAATTGTCTTCTCACTTTGATTAGTTCGGGATTGACATCAAGAAAACATTTTACTGTTCCAGAACAGGTGAAATGCGTTTCCTGTCTGAAGCATAACAGTCATCCTTTTGAATATCCCTTTGGGCATCAAGATTGTGATACAGTATACCTAGGAAAAATTCCACAGCTCAAAATCCAGAAGGATCGATGCCCGAATGCCTCTGGGAGTCAGCAGAGGTTGTTCCTGCCTCTCCCAGATGCCATTTAGGTTAAAATCAAATTAAAATTCATAAGTCTGAGATTTTACAAGGTAGGAATGTCTGACAGGTTAAGTTCAAAATGGATTTCCCTCCCCCTCAAATTCCAGAAAGATTTTGATCTGTGGTATCAATATGTATTTCAAACTTGAATAAGTGGTAAAACCTATTCTAAAAATCCATCATTTACTAAGCTAAGTGATGAGTTATTTCCTTTCTTTTGATGGAAAAGCATTCTCCAAAGAAGACAAATAATCTGATCCAGTGATTTTGGTCATTTCTAGAAAAATGATGAAAGATCTAGAGTGACTTTTCAGTAAAGCAGTAAACCACCTCACTTAGGAAGTATCCCAGTGAGAGAAAACTGAAACCAGGGGAATTAAGCCAAACGCTATATTCAGTTCAGCACTTTGATGATATTTTCACTGCAGGACATCCAAGAAATAAAGCGAAAGGAGCTGGAATTATATCACTTTTTTGTAATTGTAGTTGCATTATGGACCTGTAATTATATCTTTCATTTATTTTTTGTTTTGAAAGAATCACTTTTGTGAAGATGAACATGCCTTTGCAGGTGGCCACATCCTCTGCTCAGCACCAGGTACACAGCACATCCCTCCTGGGACAGGTGGGAGCCAGGCCAAAATTTCCAAAGTGTCCTCACAACTGTGGGAATGTAACCATGGCCAAGAGTCTCTGATTGGGATGGATTAGGTCCTGCCTCCTGTGTCCTTTTCCAGGCTGGTCTGGTAGAAAAGCAGCAGCACCAATCCAGGGGAAGAGCACAGGATGGACAGGAGGCACTTGAGTATCTCTTCCTACCAGGGAGCCCTGGCACAGCCCCAAACAGTCCCAGAAGGAAAAGGCAAACCCCTGGATTCCCAGTACAAGGTACTGCATTTCTAATTCTAGAAATAAATACTATGGGGTAGAGATCCCTCAGTGGTTATATTCCAACACTAATCTTGGCTGCCTTCAGCAAACCACCTTGTTGTATTTTGATATTTTCAACAATAAAAGGAGAACCCTTCCAAGGAACACTGAAGCGATCACATTTCTTTGCAGAATATAGAAAGAATCTTTGAAGAATCCATGCAAAGCAATAAATTCTGGAGCTGCACCAGGGAAAATAGCGTAGAAAAGAGAGTAAAAAGAACCATTAATAACATATAGATAAGATCACAACACTGTCACAGACTGTTTTCCACAGAAGCAGCTTGGATGGAGTTGGAACAGTCAAGCTGGGACCTGATCTGGTAGCACAGTTAATAGCAGCTGTTGAAAATTATTTCCATAAAATTCAAGTCTGGTTTGTTGGCTTTTATTGATCAAAAAGTCTGTGTCAGGTGGAGCATTTCACAACACACTTCTTTGTCAGCAATACCATCTTTCAGAAGGCAATGAGGCAACAAACATCTCCTTATCTGTACTGGAGGCACTGGGGGAAAGAGATGATCTCTTGGCAAGGGACTGACTACACATAACAGGCAGATTCGTACTGGCAACAGTGTCTGTAAATTGTAACTAATGATGGTTTAAACTGTTTTGTTTACTGGGAAAAGAAAGGTTGTTAATAAAGGATCATAGAAACATACTTGGTGACACTACATCGTGTCAGTATTTTGACATCCAGATCAGAGAACCGCAGAATGGTTTGGGTTGGAATGGACCTGCCCACGGCAGGGGGTGGAACAAGGTGAGCTTTAAGGTGCGTTCCAACCCAAACCACTCTGAGTCTAGAAAGGGCTCAGGCACAGGTATATTTATTAAAGATTTTCTTATGAAAATCTTCCAGCCCTCAGCAGGAGCAGCACTTTTCCCAAGCCCATTCTGCAAATGGCAAAACGAGACAAAATGCAGGAAACTGATTACCTGGACTAAACTCCAGGTAAGCAGAGTCTGGGTCAGCTGAAACTAAAACTCTTTACAAACCGTAGCTCTGAGTCATCAAATCTGTCACCTTATTAAAAATATATTCAATTGGGGTATTTTTTCGCAAGTGGGTGCATGGACTAGAGTTCTATTTAGCAAGCAAGTTTAATTTTTTTTTATTAGAGATCACACTGTAAGCCTCTTATTTTTGCTATAGGTATCATTTCTTTAATTTGTCTGCATGCCTGTTAATGACTGGCAAGTGACTTTTCCTTTAAATTCTTTTGCTAGAAGTCTGCTGTGAATAATTGATTAGTTGTAGCCAGGTTGACTTGCAGCCTCGTTCTGTGCTACCTGCTTCAAGTGTTACATACCCCAGAAACATTTGCCTGCCAGAGGCAAGGCAATATGTGCAGATTCCACTTTGCCTGCAGCCACAACACTGGATCTAGATAGTTAAAAGACATAGTTTAGGGGAAAAAAACCCACCCTCCTAACAAACAGATGTGTTTCTATCTTCCACATTTGAATGATTTTGCTCCAAAAATCATCCATGTTTTGTTTTTCCTTCAGGACTGACAAAGAGTTGTGATGCAACATCAAGAGTTGACAACAGGCTTTTCAAGGGAGCCTTTGATCATTTAAAGCCCCGAGCTCATTACACTTCTCCTGGGACACTGATCTTTCAACTGCTTCTTGCTGGGTGAACTCTGACCGCTAAGAGGCCTAAGGGACTAAAACATGCCCTTTTGTGAGCAGCCTTTACTCATTATCCATCTCAAATAGTTTTGTAAAATTTGATTTACATATTTCCATGTGTGTAAGTTGCCCAGAGAAGTTGTGAGTGCCCCATCCCTGGACGTATTCAAGGCCAGGTTAGACAGAGCTTGGAGCAACCTGGTCTAAGCAGAAAGTGTGGGGCTGGGACTGGATGAGCTTTAAGGACCCTTCCAACCCAAATAACTCCATGATTCTCTAATTCATAGGGGAAGAGGTGGGGGAAGTCAAATACTGAACTCCTTTTCTCAACCAAACACCAGCAAAGGTCATCAGAGCTCCACCAATAATCCTTTAAATTCATCTTGGATAAAGGTGCTCAAAGTGTAACAGAAAGGTGTAGCAAAGGTGCAGGACACATGTAAAATAACCATCCAAAAACTTGAGCCTCTGGGTCCTGGGGAGCAAACAAGCCACAGTAATGCTGTGCCAGAATTTTTTCCAGGAGGAACAGCCAATCAACCAGGGAGATGAAAACCTAAAATTGTCTATTTTGAGGCTTCCTGCAAAGAACTTGGACAGGGTACATGGAAAATTTTCTCCGTCTCTAACCCTGACTCCATCATTTAAGCTATTCTTAATCCTGGCAGGCTTGCTGTGAGTCCTCAATTCCTTCTGAACCTTCAAGCAGGCACTTCAGCCTCATCTCAAAACACAACGTGAGTCCTGAAAAATCCCTGCTCCAAGAGACAAGAGAAACCCCATGCCTGCATTTATGTCCATAGTTCTTTCTCCTTTATCCCCAATTTCCACCCTGAAAGGCAGTCATGCATACAGGGAGATGGTGATACATCTCAAAGGATGAGCTGGCTTCTCAGCATGGCTCACAGCACAGAAGGGGAACTA
Organism: Neopelma chrysocephalum; assembly: GCF_003984885.1. Classification (NCBI taxonomy): domain Eukaryota; kingdom Metazoa; phylum Chordata; class Aves; order Passeriformes; family Pipridae; genus Neopelma; species Neopelma chrysocephalum. The sequence continues at coordinate 2,936,621 of NW_020897760.1, forward strand.
TCAGGGGAAAAGGAAGCTCAGAGAAGACACTGACAAACACTGATGGGGGCAAGGAAGCTTTGAAAAACAACTCAGCCTTAGAAAAATGAGCACTTGGAGACTTCTGGGCTGGCCTGCTCATATATTTAGAATCACACAATCATTAAGGTTGGAAAAACTCTAAGATCATTCTGTCCAACCATTAACCCAATACTATGTTCACCACAAAACCATATCCCCAAGTGCCACATCCACATGTTTTTTAAACACTTCCAGGGATGGGGACTCCACCAGTGTCCTGGGCAGCCCCTTCCAATGTCTGACCACAATTTTCAGCAAAAAAAAATTTGCCTAATACCCAATCTAAACCTCGCATTTACCTATGAACCCTTAGACTCAGATAGTAGCAAGGTCTTGATTTTCTACAAAAGGAACATTTGCAGTAGTGTGAAAACTTGTGAGCACATGGAGACCAAGACTATAAGGAGAGGAAATACACACTATTCCTTAGCACACAGCTGGAGCTGAAAACATCTGTGAGCTCAAAAAACATTTGAACATAAAACTTAAAGTGACATTTATAACTACAGACATTTGTAAATTATTGAATACAGCTCAGACACAAATGGAAGAGGTAAGAAGTACATGGGTTCTACACATGGGGCAGGGTTATATAGTGAGCACTGGAAAATACCACCTATATTTGCATTTACTATCATGCTACTGCTTTTGCTCAGCAGCTTCTTGGTGTGCACAACCAGACACCACACACTGAAATTCAGGAGCCAGGTCTGCTCCCGCTACACAAGGTGGAAATAAATGTGATAATCCAAATAAATCAGGTAATGAGATGTAACAAAGACTCAGATGAAACCTTGCAATTAAATACCATTTAATTACTTTAATTAGGGGGGAAAGAAACCAAATCTCTTTGAAAATAAATTGCTGTGTCCCTTCCTTGTGCCTGAAGCACCTGCAGAGCTGCTGCTGAGCTCAGCAGGTTTGGTCACACTGGGGCTGCTGCAGCAGCTCTGCCTCGCTGGGAGCCTTTGGGGGTGGCTTCACATAAATCTTAATGTTTAATACTTCCTAACAAATAATCACGAAGGCTACCAGGGAGCCCTGGCACAGATATGACAACCCACCTTACCGTATATACTTAAAAAACCCCAAACAGGTCAGTACTGACAGACCCCAAGAGCAGTTACTGACCAAAAATGGGCAAGGAATAGCTCAAGCAAAAGATCCATCATAACATAAAACTTGTCTTTGGCCACAGAAAATTAACATGCTAGATAAAAAAAACATTTAAATATATGTAAGTTTGAATATTATTCAGCTGAGGACAGTCTGCTTTCCTACAATGCCTGAGTACAACTGTGCTCTCTAATTCACATCATTCACCTATTCATATTTGAGGTCTAAATGCTGCCTACAAAATCTTAGAGAGAAGAGAGGTTAAAATTGATAAGCATGATTTTATACAAAATCTTCAGAAAAAGGAGACTAAGAATGACTAGACTTGCAGGAGAAAACAGGGTGAGCTTTTCAGAGGTGTGCTCTCAGGTGTTAAAATAAAGCCCAATAAGTGATACAGAGCAGAGAAACTTGCACTCTTCAGAGTATTCTTTCAGCTGGCAGAGGCTGTAATTTGGCTTGATTTTTAACGGCAGCAAGGGAAATCTTGGACTGAAAATGTAAGCCTACAACTGACTTTACCCTGCAGTCCCCTCCCCCCCCAAGTCTGGATTTTGAGCAGCAGACATCATATACTGCTACCATTACTTTTGCTTATCAAAAGCAAATATTAAAATCCATTTTTAATAAAACCTATTTTGAGAGGAGTAAATGAAGAATTTACTCCCTGATTTATTGCTCAGCATTCCTGTTGTTCTTCATCCATGTGGGGAAAAACAAAGCAACACATTTGTAATGACCTACATTTATCTTGGCAGGTACAAACCTGCTTCTGTTTTCTCCTGATCCTAACACAGGTTTGCTTAATGACTAATACAGATCTTTAAAAGGAATCACACACTCCTTTTGTGATTCCCTATACCAGAGATTCCTCCACAGCAGGGTTGGGAAACACCCCCAGGGCCATTTTTTGACAGGGCTTGTAGAAAGGCACAAGTAAGAGTGTGGGAGGCAGGTGATGCCCCCACTTCATATAGACCTTGGTCTGTTCAGCCTGGAAGAGATAAGACTGAGGGGAGACCTCAGTGCAGTTAAGTCTCCTCTTCTATGCACTGGATTGAGCTGTGGCTAAAAACAATACAAGTGCCCAGAAGACTCCACCTTAAAGCCAGTGTGTTTTACATCAGACCTGTTGAATGGACAGAACCAAAGACAGTACCTGCCCAGGGAACACAACCCTGGCTGCCGCCAAGCACCTAAAGAACAGCTCAAGGCAGCACAGGGACATGGGGCAGGAGGTGCCCTCAGAACACACAAAGCCAGTGATGGACACAGCACTGCAGAGTCCTGGAAAGGTGGGTGAAGTTGGATGTATTTTACCAAATGCAGAACAGATTTAGTGCTGTGACAGCTCCACCAGATTTACCACCACCTCGTCCTCTGATAAACCAGGCTGTACCCACAGAGCTGAGCACAAACTGTGCTACACCCAGACCACGAGCACTGTATCAGGTCCATACCTGCTTCATTACCTGCAGCGTCCCCACCACGAATGGGGAGAAAGAGGCACTTCAGTGCCAATTGTGGGTTTGTTCACCCAAAGCATAGGAACAGTTTGTACCTGCTCAGTTCAGCTTCAGCACTTGAGGGGAAATTATACATTTGGGTTTCAGTTTGCAGAGTGGGGCTGGCAAAAGGCAGAGCCCAGGACGGGACACCTGCACCCTCATCCTCCAGGAATGTACGCAAGGCTTTCAGCAGGGTAGGGGGGACACCCTCAGCACACTGTGGCACCTCTTGCTAAAAGGGATAACCCAAGTCCTCCAGGTTTAACCTCATGGCTTGGAATCAAAGCAGTTGAAAAGAACCAATTCTCAAACATAAGCAGTTATTTCTTCTACTGTTTTGAGGAGTTGCATATTATTTCAGTAAAACGCAAGATACCTCCATTTCTTATTACCCTGTTTATGAGATTAACTTCATTTTCACTTCTGTAACACCAAGTGAGCTTTTAACAGGAGTGTTTAACATCAGCAGAATCAGCTGAGCATCCTCCAGAATTTTCAGGGAAATACATCTAAAAGCAGCAAACTGGCAAGTTTACATTAAAAAAAAAAAATACCTTGCAATAGATAAGTATTATTTCTCAAAATTGGTTTAAAGAGAAAAAAGATTTTAACTGGTTCACGAAACGTAATTTAGCCTTAGACAGCTAAATTAGGCTTTTAGTTCACATCAGCTTTGGAGGGAAAAAACTTTTCCTTCAGCATCCTGAAACAGATTTGAAGAAGAAACACATACGAATGATGAACACACGAAGAAGTGATAGCAATTATCATTCAAGAGATCAAACAAAGATACTCCAGGAGATACAGAATGACATGCAATCAGGGTAATACAGTAAAATTATCCTGCCACTGTAAGGCAACAATTTCAATCCTGGCACGTTTCCATAAATTGTTAGAACAAGATGATGTAACACAGCCGTCAGTGCAGAGGAGAATCTACAGATTAAAGAACAAATTTGGGGAAAACTGTACCACTTTCCACTACTTTTGTTTTTCCTTTAAGTCAGACATGCAATTTTTTTTCAACGTGTGAAGGCACATGATTAGCACAGGTATTGGTTACTCCACGGGAAAAACAACTGGAATTTTATTAGCTGGGAAGATGAAGATCACAGATACAAATCCTTTCACTCACAGTAGGCAAACCCAGCACTTCACTAAACAGAGAGCAACATCCTGCCCTGAGAATGCTTATTTCCATAGAGGGGGGAGGACTCCAAGGCTGAAATCCAGCAGGATTTTTGAGAATCCCCAATAAAATGAGGAAATCCAGATGTACTGTCCAGCCCAGGTGCGTTCACAACAGAGGGGAGGACCAGAGGGAACACATTATCTCTGTACTCTCTCCTGCTGCCACAAGCCTGCTTGTGATCCAGGACAGAAAAGGGCAGACATAAGGAGCTTTTTTTAAGACACTGATATTTGTCGGTTCCCATTTCAGACTCAAAGGATTTTTGCTGTAAGTTGGGAGCACAAACTGAGCTGCCTCAATTACACAACTGCAGGTGAGAATGCAAAGCGCAGTTCAAGCTCTCAAGGGACTTCAAAGAAACCAGCCCTTTCTGGGTTTCTTGCTGAATTCATGATCTAAATTCCATGAACTATCTATTAAAGAGTCATGTCCAAATAATATATGGCCTTGTCACACCTTCAAGCAAATGTGGCAGGGGAAAATTGCTCAGGACATTCGTACTGCTACAGCTCAGTCCTCTTGCTCCAACGTTACTCCTAAAGCTGTAAGACAATATCTCATCATGGAGTAAATGCACCCACTCAGACTGTAACACTTGTCTGGGTCTTGCTTGTCAACACCATTTCAATAAGCTTCAGAATTCACAGCCCACTCTGGTAGGATTTAAAAGCCAGAAATACAAAGTCATCACACTATTTCATAATAAAAAAAAGAATTATTTATCAAAGCATTACAGCAACATGGAAGAGCTATTTAAAAGCACTCTGTGAGCAGTTATCTTTCATGCAGTGACTCCTCATCACAGCAGGGCAACCCAGGCAAGTTTCTGTGTGTTATCAGCTGCAGGAAACCTTGGGCAGCTCTGCAGCAGCATCCAGGATATCCCAGACTGATTTCCCCAACTGGCTTTGTCCCATCACCATGAGGGTCCTCCCCCAAGGAGGGAGGAAGGCAGCACATGAGTCCTGCTCATGTGATTTTCCCCATCTGGGTTTATGAGTTTTAGCCCCCGTCGCACAAGCTCAGACCATGAGCCCAAAATTGCACCTTATCAAGGAACTGGTATCCCCTGTGAGTGCAGGAGCCATCGCCACTCTGCTCTCTCCTGACTTTTATTTCCAAATGGCTCTATTTGAATTAAAAGGAAAAAAATACCCACAACCAGGCCAACTCCTCACCTGCCAGATGCACAGTCGCTTGTAGGAAGGGTTTGAGTAACTTTTGTCAGTTCAAAGGGGTGTTTAAATTCCACTACTATCACTTATTCATCTGGAATTGAGTAAATCATTAACCATTAAATACTTGCTCATTAATTGCTTAATACAAAGCCACTTGGACATCTTGGCTGAGGTGGATGGGGATTCTTTTTCATGAAAACACAAAAAGGTTTTGCTAGTAAAGATATAAAGCATTTGATGAATCAGCCCACACAAATTCTAGAGGTTTTTATATAATTCCTTCACTAAGCTCCCAACATGCCTTCATTGGGAGAACATCATTAGCAGAGATGCAAAAGCAATATATCATTCCTATAATATTTCAAGTTATTGACTATATATAATAAAATGTGTATATCTACTTCTAACCACCAGCTTCTGCTCTGGAATCCAGCAGAAGCCCAAACCTCCTGCCTCAAAATACTTGCTGGGAGCAGGCAGATTTAAGCAAATCTCAATTTGAAAGCCTTCTATAAAATAAACCCATCAGTTTTCTCCTCAAGGCTCTTATTTGTGTCCCATCTTCATAAAATCTTTAATGCTTCAATTTGTAGGTGTCACATGAGGAAGTCAATCATTGCCAAGACTTCGGTAGTGCTGTGTATTTTCTACCCCAGAATATTTTTCCCTTAAAATAAGCACGTTAGTGCTATTTGGTGCCTCTTCACAACAGCAGGGTATGTAAGCAGCACCACCCCTGAGCAGGGTGTAATGTGCAAAGGGAAGCACATTACCTCCTACCGAGCTCCAGGTAACTGAGGCTGTTTTGCTTCTGGTGCCTAAAATTACTTACTTTGGAATTGTGAACATCTTGGAAAACAAAAATGATGCAAAATGTAGGTCTACTCTTTCCTGCAATATGGCTCAGAGAGGGTTAAAGCAACCTGTACTTTTTTAATGTAACTCTTCATAAAAGAATTGTGGACCACGACCAGGTGCATAATGCAAATCATTTACTTGCAGAGGTCCAGCCTCCAACCCAGATTTGGTAAATGAAGTTTGAAACACACTAAGTATGCCTTGGGAGTCTGAAGACATTCACTCAGGGTCACAAAGTAGACAAACAACTGCAGAGGACAAGGAAGGTCACAAAGGACTGAAAGACAAAAATATCTGTGATCGAGGGGTGGAGAAAGACAGACCCTGGAAAGCTGGAGACAGGTCAGAGCAGCACTCAGCTTCGGAAGGAGGCCAGGAGTTAATCAGCTGGTTTGGAAACCCCTGCTGGTTCCTGATGAACACCACCAGGGAGCCCTCAACAAAAAGAGTCAATACTGCTGTGCTTATCTCTAAACCCAGCCCCCCCATAGAAACAGGGATGGAGAGTCAAGCAGTGCTTGTTGCTGCCTATTTCCCCAAGGTTTGTCATGTTGGGTCACACTAAACCCATTTAAATGTACTTTGCATTAAGGTATTGTTCCAAAGAAAAGAAACCTGTATCTCCTACATCCAATTCATTAAGTAGCCATGACAAGCCATAGTGGAACCAGTACTCCTGGAAGTGTTCAAAAATCTTACGGATGGGGCACTTGGAGACATTGGTTAGTAATGGCCTTAGCAGTGCTGGGGGAACAGTTGGACTCCATGGTCTGAGAGGGCTTTTCCAACCTTAATGGTTCTGTGATTCTATTAGATCCTCTTATATCTGTTTTGGGGGCAACACTGTCCTCATGATGCTCAAGGCAGGTGGATAACAAAAACAGAAGAACCTGCAAACAAGGCTCAAAACGTAAATTTGTTTGGATTGTTGATTTAATGTAATGAAGTCTTAAAAACGCAAAATGGAAAGCACATTTCAGGCTTTCCTCTCTCCCATTCCCTAGTTTTTTTGTCTAATGATTATGTCCACAGTCAACAAAGCTGCACAGCCAGAAAGATCCTGAAAAATAGAGTTGTGCCTGACAGAGTCTTGCACCCCAACAGCGATAGAAAAGCATCAAATCAGCAACACTGTTTGGATCACAGATGCTGTGGAATATTTTTACAATTACAGCTGATTTAATGCAAGATAAATAAGGCTTTAGAGACACATCTATTGGTTCATATGAAAAGGAGCGAACATAAAAAGATTTATTTAATTGCCTTTGCATTTTAAAAGTGTAGGTTAGAGCAATTAATCACCAAGTGCAGACATGAAAGTGTCCCAGTGACACAGAGCGTGTCAGCACCATCCTCACATAGGGACAGCTCAAAGCAAGGTCAGTGTGGAGTCTCACATTCAGACTTAAACACTGGAAATTAGGTACAATGTCACTGTCATGTGAGGGTTGAGTGCCCTCCTTGAGGAGCACAAGACACACACACACACACACCAGGGAGGAAAACCAGCCACTGCCAGAGGTCAAGCTCAGCATCTACCAGACATCACAACTGTCCCACCATCCCCCTGCAGACAATCCCCCCCCCAGACCTCAAAGCTCAGAGCCTTCCAACAACTTCAGCAAGTGTTTGAGATAAACCAATTCCATGAGCAGCTTTCTCCTTGGGAGCTCCCCCAACAAGGTCTAACATCCACGTGGCATCTCTGGTCCCCTACATTTTTTATTTCTACTTTATAATCATCCATCATTACTAAACACACAGACCACACTGAAGCCCTGTCCCACCTGGGGCCGAGTCACTCACCAGTTCTGGTGCAGCCCTGGGCTGCAGCGTACAATGGGCTTCTGGGAGTGGTGCTCAAGGCCAGGTTGGACAGGGCTTGGAGCAACCTGGTCTAGTGGAAAGTGTCCCAGCCCATGGCAGGGGGTGGGACAAGATGGGCTTTAAAGGCCTTTCCCATTCGAACCTTTCTTGGATTTTATGAAAGCACAGTTACGCAAGAAGTTAGAATGCTCTGATTCAAGAGAGAAGACAAGAGTCCTGCAGCATTTGTTTTTATTATCCCATTTTTCATTATGATTTCCAACTGAACAGTACACTAACCCACAGAAAAGGCTTATTTTTCAGAAACCCTTCCCCTTTTGCCATCAGTGAAGAGGAAAGGCAGTAGTTCCTCCAAATGCCTTCCAAGTACTCAAATGGGTAAAAAGGAGTGACCTCACCCTGGACACAGTACCTGAGCTCATTCTTACACAACACTGCTCCTGCATGCACACAAAGACACCCCACAAAACACCACTAGCTCCTGCCAACACTGGGGGAAACCCTCTCCAGCTCTTCGGGGGAGGTGGGGTCCATGTCACCTGCACCAGAGCCCTGTCCCACCCAGCACATGCCACCTCCTGATGTCATGTAGCTGCAGCTCATCTGACCCCACTCCAATGGAAACAACTCCCTGGGTGCTGTTTGAAAGGGTTGGCAAGTACTGATAACTAGCTAATTGCAAAAGTACACTGCTTGCAGTTCATTAATAAGCATGAGTAATTGCAGGGCATTTTTAAGTGTCATAACAACCTCACATTAATGCAATTTATTGCTTCATAGCCCCATTTTACACATGGTGTTGATTACAACAAATGTTTTATCTTGCCAGAGGATAGATATCCCACTCCTGAAACCATCCCAAATTACAGGTCTGCTCTGACAGAAGTTTAGTCTCAGGAAACCACAGAAAGTGCAATAGCAGCCAGGATTTCATCCCCCAGAGAAGTTCAGCACACTACAAGAGTTACACCATATAAAGCCCTGCTTTAGGGGAGTCTCTGAGCCAGCCCCATGGGAAGGCTGAGAGAGCTGGGATTGTTCAACCTGGAGAAGAGGAGGCTTGGGGTGACCTAACTGGGGCATTCCAGTACCTGAAGGGAGCTGACAAGAAAGATGAAGAGAAACTATTTATAAGGGCCAGAAGTGACAGGACAAGGGGGAATGGCTTTCCATTGTCAGAGGGCAGGGTTATTGGGAAGAAATTCTTCCCTGTGAGGGTGGTGGGGCCCTGGCACAGCTTGCCCAGAGAAGCTGTGGCTGCCCCATCCCTGGAAGTGTCCAAGGCCAGGTTGGACAGGGCATGGAGCAACCTGGTCTACCGGAAGGTGTCCCTGCCCATGGCAGGGGTTGAAACCAAACGAACTTTAAAAGGTCTCTTCCAAGCCAAACCAGTCCAGGATTCTGCCAAGTGCGATCCTGCCAAATGCAGACACTGACTCATTTAAATCACAGCCCAACCTGCAGCTGGAGGACCAGAAGGCAGGCTCTGCTTGCAGCAGAAAGGGGCCCACAAACACTTCAAGTACACAACTTTTAATATATCCTGGTTTTAAAAAAAGTTCTCCAGTTTCACTTCTCTATGCCAAATATGCAAATTATCCTGATTACTACTAAGTCATTAAATCTAAGATATGTAAAACATTGCTACATCAATTAAATGATAACAAGGAGATGGATGAATAAGCTAATAGTCTCCAAGTTACACAGATTTACCACACAGAGCAGCGGCTGTTTTCTGAAAACACGAGGGGCACACTGTGAAATGCATCCAGCTGCTATTTCTGTTTTTGCAGTACTGTTCAAAACCTTTATTATTTTAGGTCTCAGCTGCTATGCCTGACCTTCAGGAGCAAACACAGCCTTATCATTTAACACAAATTAGATTTAAAATAAACATATAAAAAAAAGTGCGGAACTGCAGGTATTTCATACAACTTCTAGCTGTAAATTGAATGTTAACCAGAGCACAGATTTGAGCTGCTTGCTGTGTTCCTCTGTGCTTGACCTCACATCATTCTCCAGACAGGTGGAAAAGAGTTACATTTCAGTCCAAGTCAGAGCATGAGTGCAGAAGAGAAGATGTAACAAGAAAAATGAGGGGTTTGCCTATATAATGATTTGAGGGATTTTGTCATACTCAAATTTCAGATGAAGCGGTTTGACCATTGAAAAATAAATTAACCTAAACTATAGTCCTTTCCCCACCTTTGGCATCACTTTTCAGCTCAGAAAAGAGTTGAGTCCTTCACATGATGGCCTTTTTCAGATATCTGGAACAGCTCTAATGAAGGAGGCAAATGCCTTCCCATCAATAATGTTTGGATGACAGGAAACTATTCCCCCTCTCCCCAATTAATTTTTTAAAAACACTTTGTTTCATCTCCCCTCCACTGAGCAAAACCTTCAGACACAGGATGGAGGAGGAGGCAAGACCAGTAAAGTTCTTTTTACATGTATTCAAGTATTATGCAGAGTAAAAAGCTTTCCCATAGAAATTGTACTAAAACTAAAACACTAACAAGAACAGAAGTGCTTTTATCATATAAATGTTGTAATCACACAGGTGTTTTGTTCCTTTTCCCATTTTTTTCCCAGTGTAGTAGAAGTGAACTAAAATTAGCACCACTCCCATCCCTGGTCGCTGCTGGGAGTGGCCCTGGGGGCACTGTGCTTCAGGGGTCCAAGTTCATCAGGCACAGCTTTTGCTGAGCCAGAGAGGGGATTGACTCCTACAAATTAGAAGGTTGTTTTCATGATCCATCTCATCTGCTCCATCAATAAAAATAGACCAAACCCTTCTGGCACAATTCATTTCTCACTCTCAAGTGGGCTCCAAACACAAGCAGCAACACCTGCCCGATTAATCACAGTACTGAGCATCCCCAGTACCTGGGGAGATGCAAACCCACCACTACAGCAAATTTTAATTTAAGCACTTGAGATAAATTAAAGAGTACTTGAAAAACCAGTGGCAGTTGTCCAGTGACAGGTAACAAACTCATCTCCTGGCTTTTCCTGTGTTTTTCTTTACAGTTTCGGATAAGAGAAGTCTGTCAGTTCCTGTAAGGCTTTGAGTCTGGCTGATGCTCCCCCTTATTGAGGAGGAAAACGAAAGGAGAATAAAATCCCCTGGTAAACATTCAAGTCCCAAATTATTTTGATTTACACCCCAGTGACACAACCAGGCTTTCACATATGGTGTCAACATGTTCCCCAAGTTCTCTCCACCTTCTCCTGTTCAAGCACAATGCCAACTCAGCAGTCCTATGGCAAAACAGCTGAATGTGACACACCACGTTCATGCTGCACTTTGGGAATTGTCATATTGCATCTGTGGGATTCAATTTTTTAAGGAGTTGTCAAGTTTAATTGGAGAGTTCACACAGTCCCAGCCCTGGTGCTATGATTTATCCAGCAAGTGTTTCTCTTTTATCACTTTGCACTAACTCACAGAGCTAAATAAAGCCATCTGTGAACAGAGCCAGAGGAATTCGGCAAACAGCTCCAAGTGGAGCGGTTTTCCCAAGGTTTTGGTCTGTATGTTTTGTTGTTTGCTGAGTGTTGGGTTGTGTTTTAACCTTTACTGCAGGGTCAGTGTTTGGTGATGCAGATGGAGGTTGCTCCAAGCCAAGGGAAGCCTACCAACCACAGCTGGGGTGGTCCAGGGTGTCACCACACAGCACGGCTCTTTTTGGGCCACATTGCCAAATTTTCTGCAGTCCTGGACACGAGAAACATGAGGAGTGATGCACTCATGTGGAAGGAAGAGTAGCATTATCCACCCATATCCCTCTTCCCAGGATGCACAAGGAATGGCCAGTATTGTTCTCACTCTCTCCTAGCATTGCCCTCTCCCTCCCCAGCAGCTGCAGTCACAGCCCTTGTCTGCCCCTGGAGCCCATCACAGCCTGAAAAGACTATGTAGAAGCATATACACACACTTATTTGTATTATAAAGTTCCTGCCCGGAATAACATTTGATGAATTTCAAGCTTGGGAGCTGAGGAATAGGCATGCAAGCTGGGATCTGTACCAGGCACAAGTAGGCTAAAAAGTACTTTACCACCTCCCAGGAAAAGGAGCTGATGCCACATTAGTTCTCTGCCCAGTGGCTGAAGATTACTGCAGCCTAAACTAATCAAAAATGGGTTTTTAGGAAGTTAAATAGGCTATGGCAAAACTCACAGGGCACATCAGGGCTGAAAAGGCAGATGCACAGTTCAACACCATAAACTCACCTCTTACTCCTTGTTTTGGGGCAATATACAGGGTATTAGTAAGTTTGATGGACTCTGAATCCCCCAGGCTTAGCATCCTGCTCAGTGGCACTGCTGGAGATGAAGGATGGGGGTCACAGAGCACCCCCGCAACCACAGCCTCCTGGGGCCAGAGCAGCCCCAGACAACCAGTCCCTCTTTGGAGGGGTGGGGGTTGTTTATTCAGCACCCCTTTGACTGGTATGTGCTTGAGATTTGTGCAAGAGCCTTTTCTGTCTGGCTAAAGACCAAGAGAACTAAAACTAAATATCTGCATGTGCCAAAGCCCCATCTTACAACATGAGAAATTATTATTGCTGCAATTATTCCCTGGAACTGATTTGAATAAGTTGCTCTATTATCACCAGATGCAATGAAACTGATAGAAAACATCTTTTCATAGAACATCCTTAGTTGGAGGGACCCACAAGGATCATGAGTCCAACTTAGCCCTTCCCAGGACACTCCAACAATCCCACCCTGTCCTAGGAACATTGTCCAAACGCTTCTTAAGCTCTGTCAGCCTTGGTGCTGTGACCACTGCCCTGGGGAGCCTGTTCAGTGCCCAACCACCCTCTAAGGGAAGAGCCTTTTCCTAATATCCAACCTAACCCTCCTCTGGCACAGCTCCAGCTGTTCCCTTGGGTCTTGTCACTGCTCACACAGAGCAGAGATCGGAGCTGCCGCCCCAATGAGCTCTGCCCTCAGTCTCTGCTCCAGCTGAACAAGGGAAGTGCCCTCAGCTGCTCTTTGTACAGCCCCTCCAGACCCTTCCGCATTTTAAATTCACCTAGAAGAGGGGAATCGCTCAGAGATATTCTTCTTTTCATCCCTCAGCAGCAGATGAGCTCCCAGGGTTGGGGTGTGGAGCTGTCCTGGGTTCAGGGCAGTGCTCAGGGGCTTTTACGTTCAGAGAGTGGTTTGGGCTCTGCTCCCTCCCACCTGCCCTAATGCAGCTCCTGTTTGTTTTGCCTCCAGCACTTACTACCTGGAGCCTGTAAACTAATATAAAGTGCACGATGAGTTTGCTGAACCAGGGATTGAGTCATAAAAGCCTTTTGTAGCACTTTACCCTGGAAAATACCCACACACGTACCCTAAGTGAGCTCCCAGACACATTATGCAGCAGCATCCAGGGGTGTTAACCCTTCTCTTCTTCTGTCACGAAGAGAGTCAACAAGGAGGATGACACAGCCTCAAAATGCATTTACAGAGAGAAACTACTCTTAGAGAGCAAAGTCAGATATTTCAGCCTTTCAAGCATTTAGAGCTTTCATCTGTACATATTTATTCTACTTCCATAAAAACATATGGCTGGAAAGCCATATACCAATCCATAAACATAAAAATGGGAATTGAAAGCCTCCACTTCCTGCAGCACTGGTGGGAATTACCCCAGCAGAGATGAATAGCATATATGGATTTATAGAAAATACTGATAATGGGTCTAAGTTAAGTGTTTTATACCAAAGAACTGTTTACAAAAACAGCCCTGGAAGTACATAAAAATGTCTAATCATATACCTGCCTTTGCAAAGTCCCCTTAAAAAGCATAAATTGCAAGGATCAGGAGAACTGAAGGAATTTGTACAGTGTCTGGAGACTTTTAAAGAGACATCACTCCACAACAGCTTCATTATATTTGATCATGCCTTAGGGCAAAACAAGATGACTCCAGGCTCATTTTAGTGCTTATTATGTAAAGCTTATGCAATCCAATAATATTGTCTCATTAACATGAGCAGAAATTTAGAGGACCTGACCCACTCATGGTCAAGTGCTCAGTTTGCAAGAGGAGGAATTATACACACACACATATTTTATAAAGAGAATAAAATAAACTCCATTACAGCTTAAAACAACTAGCAAACTTTCATCTGAAGTCACAAGTTTTAGCCCACAGAAGCCAATATATTCAGCCCAGCTTCACCTTCCTAGTTTTCCATTACTGCTCAGTGTAGTGACTCAGACAGGGATCAGAGCACACTGGAAATAAAGTCCTTGTTCTCAGAAGTCCATGATCCAGCTAAAAATGTGCAAACAGCTTTGACATGACAGCACCTCGCAGATGCAAAGCTGAACCATGCCCTGTTCTCACGGTCAAAGTGCCTGAACTGGAGGAAGCTCTCCCAGTCAGAGCTCCTAGGCAGTGCTGCTCCCTTCCCTGGATGCTGTCCTTTAGCACAGACAATATTTGCAAAGGCACAACACGTTCTCCTCGCAGTTTCTGGGGTTTGGGTGTAGAACAGCAGCACAAACAAAGGAATTTCAGCTGTGTCCTGCCTGAGCAGGCAAATTGAGTTCCCAGAGTCCTATGTCTTGAGACCCACTCAAAGCTGCACCTCCTTCTCCAGGTCAAGGCAGAGGCTCAGCCAGTCCTACAGGATCAATACACAGGTGAGCTGGTGCTGCTCTCCCCAACCTCTCTCCTGTCTCTCACCTTCCAGCTTTGCTCCAAAGGGTACCACCTCTGTTATGGACTGAGGGGATGCCAGGTGGGGAGGTTCTGGCACAGGTTGCCCAACGCCAGGTTGGACAGGGCTTGGAGCAACCTGGTCTAGTGGAAGGTGTCCTTGCCCACATCAGGGTGGTGGAGCTGGATGATCTTCAGGGCCCCTTCCAGCCCAAGCCATTCTATGAACTTCCACTCCACCAGCACATCCATTACCCAAATGTGACATTTAACAATCCCCAGGTAGACTCTTTCCCATGGAACAGACTCAAGTGTAGGATGAGGAGCTGGTCACCGTCCAGGCACAAACACAGCTGTCCCAGTACCTGCCTTGGGTCAACACATCCTGGCTCCCTGCCAGGACAGCCACCAGCCATAGGCACAAGTGGTCACTGACACCCCAAAGATGAGCAACTCTGAACTTCTCAGTCAATTCATACAATGGTTTGAGTTAGGAGGGACCATAAAAATCATCTCATTCCACCCCCCCACCACAGGCAGGGACACCTTCCGCAAGACTTTCTGCTTTCTGTGCTTCACAGCAGTGTCCAAACACTTTAAAAAAAGAAGTTAAAGTTCTTCTGAAGATAAATTCTCTCAATTTTAAGAAACTCTTCCCTAGATTCCCTTCTAATTTAAAAACCAATTGACTAGACAGGAAGAAAACAATCTTTGTACCAAAGAATAAAAACCTCATCATCCAAGAACCATCAGACTCCCCTGACCTCAATAATTATGACCATATGGAACCAGGAGAAGAATCCATGGCTGATCGTGGGCTCAGCTTGAGCCATTTAACTCCTAACACAATGTTTTCATGTCTTCCTTCCTGCAGCAGGGAATTGCACTGGATGAAACCAGCATCCAACCCTGGCATCCAGGTTTTTGTTATTGGCTTTAACCTTAAACCTTCACCGATTTTTCCTTATGGTAAAGCTTTAAGGAATCGGTTTCTTCGCCTAAATGATGACTTAGAAGATACACATTTTATTTAAAACATGTACAAGAGCTCTTTTCCTGTGACACATTCTCATTTCTCAACATAATTGACACTTTTATTCCTGAGTGTAACAGTCTGAAGACGTAGATGTGAAGCAGAGCTATAGTTAGCACATAATTTGCTCTAAACTTCCTCTTCTAAAATAATGAGATACAGGGAAGAGAAAAAAAAAAACCTGCTGGACTGAGAGAATGGATAGCAAAGAGCTCCTGAATAACCTTGGTCAGACTGCCGGCTGGTCTCCTCCAGCACTTGTGGACCAGGAATTTAGGAGGCTCACAGCAGTGGTTTCCACCACAGGGGCCTGGAATGGCTTAGTTTAAGCCTGCCACACTCCCATCGACCAGCAACCCAAGGCAGACTCCTGGGCTGTTCTAAAGTGGAGGGAATGCTGCTCCCGTGGTAGCTTTGGGATGCAACAGCAGAGACAGGGGACATCAAGAACAGTCATTATCTCCCATTGGCTCTGCACAAGCTCCATTCCATCCCAAAAGAATCAAGCAGAGGATATTGACCTTTTTATCTTGCTACTGGGGTTCTTTTTCTAGAAAAGCCAGGTTTCCCTCCACATCCCTCTCCAGCCAGTCCTGCAGTACAGGCAGCCTCACTGTGAGGAGAGATGAGAGCTGCTCATGAATTACCAGCGAATACAATCTCCTTAAAGATAAGGGGAAACCACAGCTACAGCAGCCCATTACACTTGTTTTGTCAGCAATTTTTACATCTCTATATGTTCCATATTAGTTATGCTAATGCCAGTGGTCTCTGAAGCTAACCAGGTGACAGCCCAGAGAGCAGAGGACACGGGGTCCTTTGCAGAGGCTGAGCTCCACCTCCCCGTGCTCAGGCACACATAGCCTAAAGCAGATGGGTTTGGGCACTTCGGGAGCTGCTGTAAAGCCTTCTCACAGCTCAGCCGGGTTTAAAAGCACTCTGTGCTGGATAATGGCCTGTTGAAATCCCCAGGTTTTTGACTCAGACCAGTTGTTTACATCTAAATTGCTTTTCCTCATTAAGCTCAAACTTTAATTCCCAATATATTAAATTTATGTTGTTCAAAACAGTGACAAGTTCTTCTTTATTGGCTTTTTTCTGCAATTGTTAGATTAAGAATGTCATTACAAACTTGTCAGTACTTCTGTAGTTGTATTTTGGTAGTTATAAACCAACTAGGATTTTCACATCAATTTGGAAAGCAAAAAAATCCACTCTGCATTTGATGGCCCTGTAGCAGCCCATTGCATCTTATTGAAAACGCTGTTATAGGGATTGAGGGGACTCCAGGGAAGAGCAGCACTGAATCTGGTGACTCACTGGGGTTTGGGTTCTGTTCTCCCTCCCCTTTCCTTAGCACAGGATGTACAGCAGCAAATCTAAGGGAAAAAGCCTCGCTGTCTTCTCTGCTCACAGGCAGATTGCCTTTGCTTCTGCTGAGCATTAAGGTGAACGCAGGACCTGTTTGCAATCAAATGAGCAATCCCACCTTCTCCAAAAGGGTTTTCCTTGTATACCATCCTAGACTGGTTTGAGTTGGAAGGGACCTTAAAGCTCATCTCATTCCACCCCTCCCATAAGCAGGGACACCCGCTATACCCCAGGTTGCTCTAAGCCCTGTCCAACCTGGCCTTGGACACTTTCTGGGAGGGGGCAGCCACAGCTGCTCTGGGCAACCTGTGCCAGGGCCTCACCACCCTCGAAGCAGAGAATTTCTTCCCAATATCCCATCTAACCCTGCCCTCTGGCAGTTTAAAGCAATTCTCCCTTGTCCTATCACTCCATGCTCTTGTAAATAGCCTCTCTCCGTCTTTCGAAACGATTTTCCAGAGCTATATATGCAAAACAATACTCAACAGCTCATATAAAATAAAATAACAGTGCCTGTAAGGTAGGATGCAGCAGGAACCATCTTATGTTTTAAGTGGAGAAATTCCTGATAAATATTTATATTGAAATCCCCAAGTGCCTGAAAAGCTTCAGGGCCATGATTTTAATCCACACAAACACATGAGATGTACATTATATATACACACTTGCAGATTTTTTTAAGCCAATGCCGCAGAGGTAACGTCTGTAAAAGAAATCTTTAGGTGCTGTATTAGATCCAACTCCTCAGAGCCTCTCCCGGGCACGGCAGGAAAAAACATGAACACAAAAGGAAAACATACACCCCAAGTCCAGGGGCCAGAGAAGTTCCCTTCCTCTCAAAGCGCTCCTTAAGGTTTTCCAACATCTTTCGCACATCGGAACACACATCGCAGCAGGTTCTTTCCGGCAAGTGAAAGTTTCTAGAGAAACCCACCTAAAAGCAACAAGTTGAGCCAACAATTCCCTTTCCTCTCTCCATGGATTCAGCAGCTGGGAGGTCAGCACTGCCCGGAGTGCAGGGAACGGCTGGTGCGGCCCCTCCCGAGAGCCAGGGCACCCGAGCCGGGAGGGAATCCAGTGACCTCCCACCAAGCCAAGGGAACTTTTTCCCCGAACCAACCAACTGCAGGAGTCAGGTACCGCCCAGAACCAGCCAACAGCCTGAGAATTGTCAGTGCATCGCTCCCAGCCCAAGCGAAAGCACTTTAGGGAGAAAAATGAGCTAATTAGACCATTCAACAGGCCATTGGGAGCCTCCTGAGATGTAGATCTTATCTCCCAGGTGGAAACACATCGCTCATTTGCGGAGCCACTTGCTGAGGAACGGGGTTCAGACTGTTTTTCCTTATAATTTTTTTAGGTATGGGGTTTACTCTAAACTTTAGATTTTATTTCTTCTGGCTTAGGGCTGCTGCATCCCCCTGCAATGCCCTTCCAAATGCTTGGCAGAGCAGGACGCCAGCGCTCATCTGAGCCCCAGGAGCCGTTCCTACACCTCCCGAGTGCCCAAGCACCGAGTCCGACACATTTCAAGAGTCAAGTAAGGAGCATTTGAGAAAAGCTTCTTTGCAGCAGAGGTTGCAAAGCCCAGGGTGGATGGGAAGCGCGGGGCAGAACCGGAGCCGCGCTCCCTTTGTTCCCTTGGTGGAAGGACAAGGAGCACATCGCCCCAGCCATCTCGACGGGATGGCAGTCAGAGGCTGCAAATGCTACTGCCAGCACACCGCCCCAGGCACCAACAACTCCTTAATAGCCGAGAGATTGTTCCCTGGCTTCCCCCACGGGACAATGGGACAGTTCCCAGCTCCTGGTGGGGGGTTACAGCTGCCCTGGGGTGTGAGAGCACCACCTCACTCTCACACGAAAATTCTTCAGGAGAGTTGCCTGCATTTTACTTATATTAATAAATTTAAAAAATATTTTCTTTTTTTTTAATCAAAGAACATAAAACAGAATTTGCAGCAATGGGGATATAAGCACAAAATCGCCCCTTGGCCGCAGTTTTAATTCTAACTCCGCGGTCCCGCCCTGTTTTGCCCTGAGATCCATCAGCAACTGCTAATAAGAGGCTGGACAATCCCTTCTGCACTCAATGCCCAGTACATCTGCTCGGCGATCATTATTTATCCTTTGGGACACGTTCCCAGTAATGACTAAATTGAGAATATAGCACACGTGTATGCGATTCCCGAGCTATGCATCACCTAAATTCCAACCAACACATCTCTCACCCGGTTAGAGCAGGAAGGGAGCACACCAAGTGTTTTATAAACTTCCCAGCAAGGCGAACAACGTCTCAGCCAGCACACACCTCCACCACACATTCGTATAATACAACCATATTCTAAAACACAGCCGCAGACCTACTCTTTTTTATAAAATACGATAGTTTCCATTTTACTGATATTTTGCATGCACAGCAACAAAAGCTTCTTTTTAGGCGAGGAAAAGGCAATTTGAACATTATTCATTAGTTAGAATCCATCTGAGCCCCCAGACCACTCTAACAACAGAAAAGCAAATAAAAACACACAGCACTCACCCTCCAGAAGTTTGGAACAGACCCCACACCCTTCACTTCCACCATCGCCATTCGGTCTGGCTACAAATGCCCCAATTTATTGCACTTTCAATCATTGTTAATGACTCGCAGCTGATTCTCATTGGGGGTAAAGAGCTGAAGGAATAGAACAAAGCTCTGGGGAAGGGCTGCCCCCCCTTCTGTTGATGCACGGCAGCTGGGGGTGCGCGGCTTGACGCGGGGGTGAGGGCCTTCATCGGGAGTGTCGGGCTTCACCTGAGCCTGCAGGGATTCCCCTGGGTTGGCCCCTGGCCCTGGGGCAGCCCCCACCTGCTTGCTGACCCGGGGCTAAAAGCAGAGCATGGGGCAGGGTGGCCCGACTGGCTGCTGGCTATGGTCAGGACAGGACATGTCACAGCCCATGTCCACATTCTGCTGGCCATGGCCGGGACAGGGCATGTGACAGCCCATGTCCACATTCTGCTGGCCATGGCCAAGATAGGGCATGTGACAGCCCATGTCCACATTCTGCTGGCCATGGCCAAGATAGGGCATGTGACAACCCATGACCACATTATAGTGCCCTTTCCAGCCATTCCTGGGGCAGCCCCTGCAGACGGGGCCACAGAGAGAACGCAGGAGTGGTGGTGAGGTGATGCCATGACCAAGTGCAGGAGCCAGAATGTTGCGTGGGGGCTCTGGGTCAGCAGCTTTGCTGTTGGGAGGAAGAGGAGGAAGGGCAAAGGCCTGTCCAGGCAGCAGCTCAGCACATCTTTGGAGAGCAGGGTAGGAACAGGAGTCAATCTGGACAGGAGTAACCCTGGAAGAGTTAATCAGCAGCTGCTGGTCCAATATGTACCCTGAGAAAATAATTGTTATTTTAGCACTGAAGGTGCAGGGTGGTGACATAACACTTCTGTCTTCTCCCTCGTTAACTGATGGAAATGTTACACAGGTGTATTTCTGGAATTAATTGGACTGATCCCATTCTTTCAGCTGCTTGTGCAGTTTAAATAAAGTCTCACGTTAACTCAGCTGCTTCTTTATCCTGGTACGAGAGTTGTAAATGCTGTTACTCCTACACAGGACCAACTGCACTGCGAGTGGCTCCCTGGGCACATCAATATCAATAATGCGACTTAAGCCCTCGTGTGTGCACCTCCCATACCCCGACAGGCAATTTGAAAGGCTCAGGTTACTTGGAAAATAATTCAGTCAACAGAGGAAGAGAATTCTTTGCAACAGAGAAATGCAGCTGTGGAGCAGTTGGAGTCCCCTCTGTGGGTTGCTGGTGCTGTCCCCTCCCTGAGACACCTGGCTCTGCTACCAAGAGTTCCAGCAGCAAGGGCCCATCAAAGGGTGTGGGTGTCCCATTAAATAGAGATGGCAGATAAATAAAATGCTTAATGTGCTGTAAACTCCCCTGTTTATCCCAAAAGGCTGTAATTTAAACTGGACCCTAACAGCTGGATAATGAAAGGAGCAAATAGCAGGTCTCAAAAGCTGATGACTTGTAGCAAATTGAGCTCCCCGTGGTACAAGGTGTAAAATGCATTGTTGTTGTGTGTCTGCCAGGAAAAGAAAATACAAATTTAAAAACCTCCCATGGGCCAATGACTTCCCAGGCAGTGCGAAATGATGGTGGCTGCTGTCTCTCCCAAGAATGTCGACGTTCCTCAGGCACGAGGGGGATGTAGGTGTGGAAGAAGTAGATGATGAGCTAAAGATCTCATGATCTATAGAAGAAGCTACTTCTTCTACAGAAGACCTATAGTAGATCATCTAGAAGTAGATAAATAGAAGCTGCTGTTCCCTGTGTGAAATGCAGCCTGGAGGTTTTCCAGGCTTTTCACCCGCTTACACACCTTTTCCATCTGCTCAGTGGAAGCAGATGAGCGCTGGTTGTGGAATGAGCACTTGTTCCATTCAGCTCTCTGGCACATTCAATTCCCGGGAGGGCAGTGCCCACCACCAGGACCCTGTGTGTGCCCCAGGCAGGTGTCCCTGTGGCAGAGAGGAGCCCCAGCTTAGGGCAGGTGGACGCTTTCCGGGTGCTTGCATGGCATCGCCCCCCAATTCCTCATTCACAGTTTTCTTGGGAGCACTTTCCAGCCAAATCAAGAGATTGTTCTCCAAAGACAGGCAGCTGGGTAAATGTCAAGAGCTCAAAAAGTAAATTATAGTGCAAACAGGTTTGATATTTCTATGAAATGAAAGTTAAGCACGTTTCTTTTTAAAATACAGAATTTTATTTAAAGCAAGAGAAAACCTTCCATTGTGACCTTTATGAGATCCCAAACAGTGACAAATTTGGTCATTACAAATAACCTTTTCCTAGCAAGTGCCTCACCAATGGGGACTTCTTTGCAGCAATAGATGTAAATTAATTTCCAACTTACAAAACAATAAATAAAAATCTTTTAAGATACCGATTCTACAGTAAAATATGAATCACAAAAACCCAAGCCAAATGCACCTCAGTGGTGGGTTTTATTTTGTATGCAGCATTCTGGAAAGCCAAATCTGTCTCTCCTCCACTAGTCCAGCAGTGAATAAATATTCCAGGATTTGCCTTGCCATTTGTCTGTATGATAAACCCAACGGTGAGAATGAGATCATTAACCTGCGATTACTCGTGTATTTAGAGCTCTCATCACACCCGTGGTGCCTTGTTAGCCAAACTAAAAATACCTCCAATTTTTCATTTTTCTTTTAACTTTACACTGACAAACATTATTCTATAGATGTAAATGAGAAAGAAAAATCAATGGTCACTGAATGAAACCTGAGATTTTCAGTAATTAACCCACAGAGCACTAAACCATATCCCATGATGCACTATCAAACTAATGAGGGGCTTTTTGAGACAAAATGTTCCTTTAGCAATGGGTACTTAAATTTGTTGGTGTTTTTCAAAGCACGAGCCTCACAGTCCTGTTCTGCTGTGAACATGTAGAGACAGTGACGCAGGGGCAGCTTTGCCACTGGATCTGAGGCCACATCGTCTGTTCCTTATCAGGCACACGGCCTGCACAGCAGGGAAGGGTTATTTTCCTTATCAGAGTGGCTGTGGCAGCCCCTGCACTTCAGAGGAGAGCTCGGTGTAAGCCAGGGCTGAGCTGCTGCTTGTAGGTGGTAAATGCACAGGATTTACCCTGTTGGCTTTATCCCATAAAAAATGTGCCACAACTCTCTGCTCCCACAAAAAAGGGCACCATGACCCCGTGTTCCCACTCTGCTCCTAGAAGCAAAAGTCACTTTGGAATAAGCAGCGTGGGGAGGAAAATCAAGCCAAGGATGAGCACTGACCACCCCCCACCTCCCACTGCCCCATCCATGAGGATGCCCCTCTGTGCAGCATCCTCGATGTGCCCAGCCCAGAGGTGTCCTGGGCCCTGGGGACGTCACATAAGGAAATGTCTGAAGATGAGGGATGCAGACCCTGGGTGTTCCTGAGCCTTGGGAAGCTGGGAGCCCCATCTCCCCTGGGATGTGTGGGAAGTGCCACAGTGTGCAGGAGGAGCTGGGCCTTTGCTTGAATGGGACCCCAGACCCGCCCAGCATCCTGCTGGCTGAACAGCACTTGTCAGAACAGCCTTTCCCAAATATCCACCTGACTGTGTCACTCCTTTTGGGAGTGACAGGGAACACGGGTCCCACCAGGCAGCAAAGACGTAAAGGGGAAACAACAAAGGGGATTTCTTCCTCCCCATCACTTCACAGCAGAGCTGCTCCCACCCATCCCTGAGCCCACATTGCCAGCACCGCCCAGCCTGAACAGGGAGGGATGTCTCTCCCACAAGGGAATGGGCAGAGGAGAAAAGAGGGAAAACAAACTGATTTTTCTTCGTTGGGGTCCCTATAGTTCGAGTATCGTGTTGTCTCCATTGTCTTTTTGATGGAACTTGAAACTATTTTCAATATTTGGGATTGAAAAAATTGTCTAAATGTAACAGTGCATTTAAAAATATTGATAATAAATTATTTCGTCTTTCACACTGTGTCATAAGTCCAGACTCTGCTTCATGTTCCCTAACAAGGTGTAGCATTTGCTATTTAATTATATCTAAAATAGAAAATGAAATAGCTGCTCCACTATTGACAAACTCAGGATATAACAAGCAGTAACATGTTAAAACATTTCTGTGATAATTACAGGGAAGGGCCTCCTCTCCATTCCCACCCTGGACCTGAGGAGGTGTCCCGTGGCACTGGGAGGATGCTGTGGGACCAGAGCAGGGGCACGTGGTGGCTGCTGGAGATACAAGCCCTGCACAGTTTGCCATGCCTACAGCTCCATCCTGTAAACAAGAGCTCCTTAAACAAACAAGATGAAAGAACTAATCAGCACATAAATTTCCTCACACTAAGACATTAGAGGCAAAATATTTATTGAAGAGTCATATAGTTTTCTAGCTGGAGATGATGCATGGAGCACAGAGACACCTCTGGAATAAACACCGCGTGTGCATCTGCGAGAGCCACACCATCATTATCCGTCTGCATTCCGGGGCATGAGTGATGCCTCTGGCCAGGTGCTCCTGCTAATCACAAACCCCTCTGGGAAGCATTGAGCTTAAAAATAAATATTGGGACATTTACATCTGTGTGTTTCCATCAGAAAGAATCCCAGAATCCCAGAATGGTTTGGGTTGGGAGGGACCTTAAAGCTCATCTCATTCCACCCCATGCCATGGGCAGGGACACCTTCCACTATCCCAGGTTGCTCCAAGCCCTGTCCAACCTGACCTTGGAACACTCCCAGGGATGGGGCAGCCGTAGCTTCTCTGGGCAACCAGTGCCAGGGCCTCATTACCCTCACAGGGAAGAATTCCTTCCCAATTTCCCATCTAACCCTACCCTCTGTCCATGGGAAGCCATTCCCCCTTGTTTTGTCACTCCAAGCCCTCATCCAAAGTCCCTCTACAGCTGTCTTCACCCCTTCCAGGTGAATCAGAAATAAATAAGGGTGGGCAGAAGATCAATATCAGCAAGTGGTAAAAACTTCTGCTGGAAACACTCTTGGGGCTGCCGGGATGCTGCCGAGCCCTGCACACAGATCCCTTGGGAGCAGCATTAGTGCAGCAGAATCCTTTGATGCATAAAACAAAAATTGAGACCAGGTGAGGAAATAAGACTCTCTGTAAACACAGAGCCATTGCTCCAGAGAGACATTGCCATGGATGGGGAAGGCCTCCTGACCCCAGGCACAGCACTCCTGACAGGCAGGGAGCACGCAGCCGAGCTGCCACTGTGGAGCTTCTCCAGAGAGCAGGATGAGACCCATGGGAAATAAAAAGAGAAGCCAAGCAAAGCCGTCCACCTCTGTGTGGCTGTGCTCTGCCTGGAGCGTGGACGCGAAATGGGTTTGCTACAAACTGCCTAAAGATGGTGAAATCAAAGGATGGTGAAGAATTTGGGGGGTGTGAGCCTGGTCCCCACCCCAAGGAGGCCCTGAGCCCATGCGTGGGGCTCTGCAGAGGAGCTCACTGGGCACTGGGGAGGGTGCAGCAGTTTGGGCCCTGTGGGTGCAATCACAGTTTTTCTCCTTTGCTCCAGAACTCCAAGACCTGCAAATCCCTCCAATTCACTGACAACGTCACACACTGACAGTGATGATGCAATAGGAATTGAAACTTTCAGAAATCTGTGTCCAGTCTGCGTACCCATAAAATCAATAAACTGTAAGACAAGCCCCCCTGTTTCAGGTGCCCTCTGCACCCCATTAACTGCATTTTGACCCCCCTGAAATAAAGCTCTGCAATAGCTCTTTGCCTTTCCACATCAGGTGTTGCAAAGCTGCCAAGGCACTATCTTATTTCAGTATATTTTTACAACTGAGATGAAAAGAAATGTCCCAAAATCTGTGTAAAAATCCCTACTTTTCCTTTTGCAGTTTAACCGTAAGGTGAGAAAAAGTTCAGAACAGAGAAGCCTGAGAGCAAAAGGAATTGAAGTTATGTTTAGGGGAAAAGGAAAAAAAAAAAGAAAATCTGTTTAAATAGCATAATTCCTGCCTCTTGGGGTTGAAAAATTGATCTCCAATGGCCCAAGCCTCCCTCAGTTTGCTGCTGTCTAGTGCCCCCTCCTCAGGGCTCTGGCTGGAGCCCACCCTGAGGGAGGCTGGAAGAAATGATCATTACTTAGATACAGTTCCCTGATTTTTGAGTGCCAACCATGTCCTTGAAGCTGCTCAAAACCAATAAAGGAAATCTTTGCTGTGAACTCTGTGACTCAATAAACTGATGCACAGAGTTGTTCATTACTGAGGAGAGGAGGAGGATTAGAGTTGGTTTCCTTTCCTTGCATCACAGCATTATTGTTCCTGTCTCTGTTTCAGTTTGTGTTAACATTAGGGGAGAGAAGGGCTTGGAGAATGAGGAATTCCCCAGTTGCCTGGCTTCAGGCATTGCTCAGCTGGTTTTATTTGTTCTTCATCATTCTCCAAAAATATTTTTATTAGCCTCCTAATAACTCTTGGAGATGTATCTCCTCCACCCTTCTTTCTTCTCCATTCCTTCTTCTGTTTTCCCCTTAATGTTTTCTTCCTCTGTTTATCATCATCATCCTGACAAATAGAGTTTTACAGATTAAATTGCTTTTCTTGCTGTAATTTCACTACCACAAGAATGTTAATTAGGGTTGCCTATGTCTCTGAAGCTATTTAAAATGTACTGTAAGATCATCCCCTATTCTTCACCTCAATACACGACTCCCACTGTTGCTGGTAAAGAAATAGTTCTGAAGATTTGAAGACTGGATTTTTTTGTTTTACTTCTTTTTTTCTTTTACTGTGGGTAGTATAAAAAAGAAACAAAGTTCAGTTCTCCAACTTAGGGTCTGTCAAAGAGCCTCTGAAAGTCACAAGCACAAAAAACCCATCTTTTCCCACAGCTCTGCTGGAAATTTCTATCCCCGACTCCTCCACAGGAGCTCGTTGTCCCCAAAGGCTTTGTGGATAAAGGCAGTGGCTGCTCTGCAATTGCAGCGTGCCAAAACCTGGATTATTTTCTGGGAAGGAAGGGCTTGGCTTTTGGAAATATCCTTACTCCATGAAAATGACCCACACCAAAATAAACCCCCTGATGGCATTTGAGGCAAAGGGAATGTTTCATGGTTGTTTTGGGGAGTGTGGGGGTTACAAGTGACTTTTTTCCAGGCCAGGGAGTGTCTGTCTCTGGGTGCTGGGGTGGAAGGAGCTCTGCCCCAGCAGATGGAGCCAGTCCTGCTCCAGCCTGGTGTGTGCAGCCTCACTGCTCTCAGGGATGGATGCTGCTCCCAGAGCTGGATGCTGCTCCCAGGGACGGATGCTGCTCCCAGGGACGGATGCTGCTCCCAGGTAATGATGCTGTTCCCAGGGATGGACATCTCTGCCATGCCCTGATGGGATATAAAACGCTGTCCATGACCTTGCTGTGAGGGGTTTAACGTGTCATGCCGAGCCAGTGGGGGTTGACATAGTGGGAAATCGTCTTAGAAGTGATAGTGCTCTTCCTTGGCTTGACCAAACCATTCCTGAGGGTTGGTGTGTGGCACAAGCAGCCAGAGCAGAGAGAGCGAAGTGGTGAATTGTAAACAAACAAGCAGAAAAGATATAACGGCAGCAAATGAATTGAAATGACACCTGGCTGTTTCCATGAAATGGAGTGAGCTCTCCGTGGGAGCCGTGTGGTGCTCAGGAGCAGGGGAGCATTTGCTGTCATTATTCCCGAGAGCTGAGCAGCAGAAGCCAGGCTCCCCCCTCCCATGGCAGTGCTGTGACAGCTGCCAGCGCTACAGCAGCTCTCCTGACTTCACCTAAAATTAAAACACTGGCTTGGGGAAATCTCCTGGGGATTGTTCCCATCAAGTGGGAGAGAGGGAAGAAACACTCACCTGGTTTTCTCTTTCTTTTTTTTCCCTTCCTTTTGTTTTTGTGAGAGAAGACAGAGTAATGTTCTATGGAAAGGATGTTACTATGACACTGCTGAGATGTGCTGAAAAAAAGGACAGATTCATATAAATTATTTATGATTAATGTATTATACTTCACCAGAGCAATTTAAATAGAGAGATTTCAGTATCTCTTAACATTATGATAGAGATGTAAAAAAGCATTAGCAGCAAATACTTGCTGCTAATAAGCAGGTGGAACAGGCAGAGGAGTCTGTTTGGGTGAGAAAAGGAGGAGAGTAGGAAACCCCAGGGACCTGTTTGCAGCATCCCACTTGTGGCACATCCAGGGCTGTGAGCTCTGTCATCCAGGGAGCTGCCAAAATCCCATATACCCTCCTGGTCTGAACCTGTCCTTGTAGAAATATGTGCATCTCACAGCAACTGAAAAGGTTGAGAGGGTTAACCATAACAATGAACAATTTTTTTAAAGAGAAGAGTAATTAACTCCGTATATATATATATATACATATACATACGACTGCATTGTATACTTACCTACTTACAGGCAATTGCCTCTTTCCAGGACCTGAAGGGAGCCTACAGGAAAGATGGAGAGAGACTCTTTACAAGGGCCTGGAGTGACAGAACAAGGGGAATGGTTTGCCATGGACAGAGGGCAGGGTTAGATGGGGTATTGGGAAGAAATTCTTGGCTGTGAGGGTGGTGAGGCCCTGGTACAGGTTGCCCAGAGAAGCTGTGGCTGCCCCATCCCTGGAAGCATCCAAGGCCAGGTTGGATAGGGCTTGGAGCAACCTGGGATAGTGGAAGGTGTCCCTGCCCATGGCAGAGGCTTGGAACTGGCTGATCATTAAAATGCGTTCCAACCCAAACCATCCCATGATTCTATGATTATTTCAGGCAAAGTAAGAAATTATGTGAGCAAGGAGGACATGATTACTCTGCTGCAATGCCCTGTGTTCGTAAACAAAGAGAAAATGCCTGCACAGCACATATCTGAATGGACAGTAAAACTGGGGCATATGAGTAGGGAAGAAGTACCAGGAAGGAGCACTGGCCGTGCTCGCAGCAGCTCCAGAATGGGCCTGGAGGGCAAGGGATGCAGGCACAGCAGGGACAGGATGTGGTGCACAGTGAGCAGCTTGATCTCCAGCTCAATAATATACACTGAAAAATAGAATAAAAAGGCCAAAAAAGCACTAAACTTTGTATTAAATCTGCTTGGGAAAACTGTGACCCACATGGAAACCCTCACAGCATCCTTGCTGGCTGACGCCAGTCACATTCTTAATTTTTACTGTCCTGGTTGTGACAATTTAATAATGAGCATTGTCAAACTCCATCTTTAAATTTTAATTGCTAAAAATTCATCTTTGAAGGATATGTTTCAGTATCAAGAATGTAAATAGCAATAGGGCCAACCAGGAATAATATGAATAATTCAGCCTTGCAATATTTAAGTTTTATACTTGGAAATGAGTGATTCACTCCTCTTGTATGTTCAGTCATCACAGAGTGCAGACACTAAAATATGGGAAAAAAATGGGAATAAGCCATAATTATTTGATGGCGTAGTAACATTAGAATTTTTTAGATTGTATTTTAATTATAACGTACCTTAGAGCACAAATTTTATGTCCTGAGTTCATAAACAAGCCGGTTTACTTCAGAACAGGCAGTGCCTGGTGCCATCTCGCCCTGAGGGAGCTTTGCCGCTGCCTGAAGTGGGTCACAGCTCTCTCGGGGACTGTGATGGATTCTCTGGTGCCAGGCAAGGCTGGGCAGCATGGGCAGTGCAGTTGTTCCCTGGAGTCTTGCAGGACCAAGATCTCCTGGCTCCAGACTCTCCATGCCTGCTCAGCTCCAGTGGCATTGGAGGGCTTTTTTGGGGGCCCCACCCTGCTGGCACCAATGTGGGGACAGGAGCCAGGAGAGACACTGCTGCCCTGCTCCCACCATCCCCCACCTCCTCCAGGAAAGGAAAAGAATAGGAAAAGTTCCTCTCTTGCCTATTGGCCCGGTCTGGTCCTGGAACCAAACATTTGAGAGATTCCAGCATTTTCTAATATGGTAAAATTCCTTTTCTTTCTGTAACTTTGGAATATTTCCTTTTGTCCTGTAATGAAAATATCTTCCTTCAGGTTGGTGCTGGGATGGGCCCAGAGGCAGCACCCTGAGGGTGACCCTCAGGACACAGTCTTCGAATCCTCAGTTTTTTACTTACAAATTCTCTCTGAAAACAAACAAAAATACAGATACAGGTGAGCTACACCCTACGCTGGTTCAGGGCAGGTGAGGTGCTGCTGGCCCCATGCCCACTCCAGCAGAAAGAAGACAAACCCATGGACACCTTGGCACACCCAGTGGATTTGGGATTTTCTGAGCACAGAAAGAATCCATCGTGCTCCACATTGCACCTACAATTTTACACTTCAGCGACTTTAATATTGTGAATAACAGAGAGTGGCTCCGAAGGCGGCTGCGGGGCCACCTGGGACTCCAGCTACTTGCTGACACTCATCTCACACCTTGGATGGCAAACCTGTCTGAATCTTCATGTTCTTTAGTCCCATAGTTCTCTCTAAACACTGAAACATGGACCCAGGTGAGCTGTGCTGAGACATTTATGTGGAGTCAGCTTTACCTGGTGAGCTGCATAAGTTATTTCACCACCCTCCCAATACAGAATTTCTCCCTAATCTCTAAACTGACTCGCCTCTGTCCCTGTGAACCCCCTGCTCTGTCCAGGTGGAGCTTTGGGGGGTCCCAGCCTTGCTCTCCTGCCCACCCCTGCCCACAGCCACATGCTCTGGGGCAGCCAAGGTGTGTGAGTACCTGTGTGAGTACCACTGTGCACTTGGCCAGGTGTGCTGGATACCTGAGCAAAACCTCCTGGTAAAAGCTAATCAAGAGCCTATCAGAAATTAATAGTTCCCCTCTTTGATAAATATAGTTCCTCTCTTTGATAAACAATATATAAAGAATTGCTGCTGATGCTCCCACAGGGTCCCACAGCACATGTAAGCGAGCAGGGACAGGACAGGCAGGTATCTGAGGGCAAGTGACAATAAATATTCATATGCAGAGTTAATACTAAAACATTTTCTTTACTACTTCCACTTTACTTATTTGTAGCTGCTGGAGAAACAGGCGTATTAGAATATTAATTTTCCGCTTTACTGGAATGATTTCAGAGTCAAGTGCTGTCAGATCGCAGGATGCAAATTGGAGCAGAGAGGGTGGGACTCACAGTAATTCACTTCACAGCCTTGGAAAGAAAGGTCTGTTTATTTGCATTTTCCTTTTGGGAGCCTTCTTCAGATGTCTCAGAACTGTGTTAGAGAAGGTTGAAGGCACATATGTAGATCTGCAGCGCAGAATCTGCTGCCTGTCCCGCTCCTGCAGCCGTGTCTGCTCCGGGAGCAGAGACCTGCCCATGGAAGGGGTGAGCAGGGATCTGCCCATGGAAGGGATCAGTGGTGATTTGCCCATGGAAGGGATCAGTGGTGATTTGCCCATGGAAGGGATCAGCAGGGATCTGCCCACGGAAGGGGTCATGGGCTCAAAGAAAGAACCAGGCTGAAGGTTAAATTTGGCATTTTCTGCTGAATTTGCACACTGCTCCTTGCAAATTCCCAGCTTTACGCTCTCATTGAAATATGGATATTTTGCTTATTTGTTCACTTAAATTCTCCCTGGGATGAGGTATCAGAGGAAACAGCATTTTGTGGCTTCTCAAGGAATTCCAGCTAAGCTTGTCCCATGGGGAGAGACCCCATCCCTGGAGGGGGCACAGTGCGAAAGTCAAGGTCAAGGCAGCAGCAGCCGAGGCCTTGTCAGGGCTCAGCTGCCACACAGTTACTTGATATCAAATAGTAAATTGTGTGTTTTCCTCCTCAAGAAAAAATGAGCCGTCCCCTGAGCAGGGAGGAGAGGAATCTACCCAAAAGACCTTCCTTACAAAGGCAGCAATGCTGTGTGGGTAGCTATAATGTTTAATTTTAATTAGCTGTTAATATTTTGTGAGGGCAGTTGGGGTTTTGTACACAGTGATATTGGCAGTTTGCTCATTTTATGGAATTTAATATCGGATCAATTGGTTTAGGCAGCTGGGGAGAAGGGTCTCGGTACCGTTTGAGGTAAAAAATGCTGTCTCTTTCTTCAGTAAACCCAATCCAATCATTATTAAATCTTTTGGTAAATATCTTGGAGAAATTAGGTCTCCTAATGTTTGTGCTCATGGATCAAGGAGAGAAAGATGAAGTCAGATGGTTTCCAGGTAAGCAAACAGGGAGAGTTTGTTATTTCAGGTCGTGAATAGAGTGCTACCTACAGACAAATAAACCAGTATCAGCAGAAGCCACGGACACATGGATTATTCCCAGGTACCTGGAGCTGTGCAGGAACCAGCAGAAACACCTTGTGCACAGTGTGAAAACACAGTCCTGGAGATTTATCATCAGCCTGTGCAAAGGTGCTGGATCAGAGCCACGGCATGGTGGGGAGGGAGCCCTTACTGGGAACAGCACCATCACCATCCTCTCTGGGACATGGGGGCACAGCACCATCATCCTCCTAATTGAGGCACAGAGAGACAGCACTGTCAACCTCCTCACTGGGGCACTGACTCCCAGAGCAATCCCTGTGCCTGGACAGATGTGCTCCTTGTGCCATGTGGGTGTGCTGGCAGTGGACACAGGATCTGGGCCTGGGGCACAGGGAGCTGAGGCATGTGCCCAGGATTTGGCCATGAGGCATTTTAACTCCTATGAGCTCTTCTGTCAAGTTCACAGGATTCCCAAGGATGAGATTTAACACGATCTCGTGGATGGGGTCCTCAGTGACCTTTGACAACCTCAGCCCTCCCAGCCCACCTCTCAGATCAAAGCTGCTGTGTTGTCATCATTCTCTCCAAGGGCAGAAGCAAATGTGCGGAGTTTGTAATTCCAAGTGATTTGTTGTCTGCACCTTTAAAGGGCTGAGAAAGGCATTAATTACCCCTCTTGGCATTAGCTCCTGCAACCATGTTCCTCGATGTCTTCCTTGGGCCAGCAGTGCAGCTGCTGCTCAGCCTAGAGACGGACACAGCATTTCTGAATTGATACAGCAGCGTCCGAGTATTCCGCAGTTCCCTGGCACCTGTCACAGGCAGCTCTGGGAGAAATCTGCTGCTATTATAAGATCACATTTAAAATTTTGATATCTGCTTTAAAAGGGCAAACCCTGCCAGCTGACAAATAATAAGTGGCCCTTTTGTATTCCATTCCATTCTTATCCATTTTTCATGCCTTAGCAAGGTGAAGCTTTCCAATCAAGGAACGGCAGCGTGGGCAAGTGGAGATAATATATTTTGATGGAGGTCTGTAATGAATATGGTATTTATGAAGACGCAAGTCATTAAAAGAAGCCTTCCATGGTTGTTGCACGTTATTTTATTGATTTTTCTAAACGCACGGATCAAGGCGAGGATCATACTTTACAAGAAACGTTTCAATTTCTAATCTTTAGTTTGATAAGGCATGATAGTATTTGTTGATTTTTGCCATTGAA
This sequence comes from Neopelma chrysocephalum, assembly GCF_003984885.1. Classification (NCBI taxonomy): domain Eukaryota; kingdom Metazoa; phylum Chordata; class Aves; order Passeriformes; family Pipridae; genus Neopelma; species Neopelma chrysocephalum. The sequence continues at coordinate 2,969,397 of NW_020897760.1, forward strand.
AGGGTTGGTGGGTTCATTGCCTGTACACACACCATGAATCCTAAATTCAGGGTGTTCTCTGGAAAAAGAGGACTCGAGCAGTGGAGAGTAATGGGGAAAGTTTGGAGAATAAATGGAGGTCGTCTCTCCTCTTTTCAACCCTTTGTTCTGTGAGCGGGTGTGGGGTGAGCTGACTCCCCTGAAGTCAATTCTAACACTGCTTGTTATTGCGGCACTTAGCAAAGAAGCTTCTTGTAGACATGACAGATGTCAAAGGAAAGTCCTGGGGGATGAGGAATCATCTTTATCAACAGAATAAACACAGTCCAGGCATCAGTGCTGAGAAATCCCTCCAACCTCTTGCCAATCCACGTTGGTCAGGATGTATTGACCATCACTGGTGTTTGTATGTCAAGAGGAAAGTTTGGGTGGGGACGGTGCACCTGGGCACTCAGCTGGGGCTGTCTCCAGCTGCTGCACAGCTGGGCAAACACACTGCTCTGAGAACCTTCACTCCTGGAGATTGGCCTCGTTTATCAAGAAATTAGACGATGCTGGTGCTTATCACCATCAGTCACTACACTTTTGGGGGGGGCATTTAACTTAGTGATTGGTTTTACTTGACATCTGCAGTGCAGCCCCTTGATATTTTGTGTTCCTTTATATAAATATGTATATATATTTACCAATTTCGTATAATAGAATCTGCCAATTTTTTTTATTTAAGAAGATAGGAAAAAATAAACCTACTTGGGGACAGTGTGAGGTGGGGAGATGCACAGACAGCTTTGGCAAACATCCTCACTTCTTACACTTGTTCTTACTCTTGAGAGGAAAAAACAATTACCTTTAAAAGGCTGATTTTGTTCCCCTATTGCTCACTGGCACCGTGTTCCAGTGGGGAGATTAGAAAGGGCGAGTGACCCTTTTCTGGGTGACACAGAGTGGGAGACACAAGGTGGAAGAAAGGGAGGACACCAGCAGTGACACTAAGCCCAGGATCAAGGCCACACAGGCCAGTCCTGCTGCTTTCCCAGCCCTGCGGTGAGGGAAGGAACTGCTGCCAATCCCCAGTGGTCACCAGTGGTCACTAGTGCTGGTGTGCGATGGCAGTGCTGCCTGGCTTGTGTTGTAAGTACACAGATGGTGTTTGGATTTCTTTTAAGGTAGGCAAAAAGCCAGTGATTAGGCAGAATCTGCAAATAGCAGTTCAGATGAATAGGTTAATAATAGATTATTGTTTTCTGTATCTGATCAGCAAAGTCAGGTATAAACAGGTTTTTGGTGAAGAAATACAGGGGAAAAAAAACAACAAAAAAGAAGGAGTGTTCCTGAATCCCTTATCTCTGTGCAGAATAACCTCCATCCTGATGGGGATGAATTGCAGTTTAATGTGTGTCTACGGGCTTTGTCTGAGGCTCCTTCCTGCAAAGAAAGGGAAGCTCTTCACCTCTGCTTGCGAGCGGGGCTTGGCAAGGGCTGGGATGAAAGGAGGTAGGGAGTGCTTTGAAAGGACATTGACCCCCGCTGTACTTTCACAGAGCCCTGAACGCCGGGAAGATTTTTCTTCTCTCTTTGCAGTACCAAGTGATGGATGGCAGCTCCGCGGGCAGGGCTGCAGAACACCGGGAGTGCCTGCGGCTCAGGAGGACGGGAAGCCTGTGGGTCACTGTAAACACGGGGCAGGCAGAGCACAGTGAGCAGCAGCCATGAACCACAGGAGGGAAGCAAGGAAAGGCTCCGTTCTCCAGGCTCCGGACCTCCTGAGGGGGCTCCTGCCTGTTGTCCTGAAAATACAGCGAATCAAACACTCTGGGCATTTTAAAAATTAAACTCATTGGTCTATGAAATGAGTTGAGCACGTGTATGCTATTTTTCCATACTGATTTATTAATATTGATTATCTGCTCTCTGAGTCTTCCTACTGTCACCCCACACTAACAACTGCAAGTCCCTGCAACTGGTGTGGGTGTTTGTCAGGATGGTGTTGGGAAAGGCACCCAGACTCCATTGTGAATAGATCAAGGTGCTGTTTATTTGGAGCTGTTAGGGAAGAGCAGGCAGCATGAGAATCCTCTGTCCCCTCAGCTGCTGGGTCCCCAGCTGTCCCACGGCACATCTGAGGAGAAGCACCTGCAGAGCTCTTATGGGATTTTCCTAGGAGCGAACAACCCTATCCATCCTCCCTACTGCCAAACAACAGGATGTTCACAAGAGACCATGCATCCTCCTCGTCAGGCAGGCAGTGTAAGTGCTGGTGGCAATGGGAGCTGCTGCAGGCTCCTCCATCAGGATCGGTCCATCCCTCAGTCACCAGGGTGCTCAGCAGTGCTCCAGCCCACATGGGGCTGTTCCTGGTCACTGATTCCTCCATGGACTGTGGTCATTTGGACAGGACCATTAGCAGGGTATGGGCCGAGACTTTAGCAAACGGGATCCATATGGATGAGGCAGTGCATCTACTCCTTCTGGATGCTATTGCCTTCCCAGCAGCACTAATGTAATTTCCAATGAATTTTCATGAGACAGAAACCTTTCCTACTCCCTGTCACACTCAAGCAAAATTCCTTCGGGTCTGCGATGTCTGCATTAAACACCAGGTGACTGCCTGACTCCCGAGAGTGTTTTATGATAAATAAAATACTCCTTTTGTCTTGGGAGCCATTATCCCCTCGCTGCATAAGAGAGGTCTGTGATTTTGGTTTGTGCTGCTGACATCCTGCTTTCCAAGAACAATGTAGATTAGTATCCTTAAGTGGAGGAATAACAGTGCTTAATGGAAACCCAGATCTCTTACTGAACCTGAGATTTGTTGTCCCAAATCTGTAGTTTCCAGATTTTCACTCCATTAATTTCCTATCCAATACTGGTTTTCTGAAGCAGCTCCTGCTCTCGGCTGTGCTCCTGATCTTGAACACCGTCATTCAGTAGCTCTTGTTTTATCATTGTGAATAAATATTCACTATTGGGGCTTATAGTTTTAAACTGTTGTTCCTTTGTTGTGCTCACTTTATATAGACTATGGAATGCTCCACGTTACACTTCCAGGACTGGATGTGTGAGCTCACCAGTGCTGAGTACAGATGGACAAAGAGGGATGTGCAGGGCTGGGATGAGGTGCCCAGGGATGAGGTACCCAGGGATAGGGTGCCCAGAGATGGAGTACCTGCACAGCAGTAGGATGCTCTGTCAGGAGGGAATTGGTGACAATTGGAACAGGTAGTGAGTGGGATCTCCACAGGGAAGTGTGAGAGCATTGCGGGGGTATCAGGAAGGCACCTGTGGGGGATCCTGCTCCAGGAGCTGGGAATGCCTTGTGAAACTGGCACCTGCTGAAGAAAAGCTAGTGGGTGAAGGGCTGAGAACCTGGAAAAGTGTCCCAACTGCACCTGGAGCCCCAGGGACAGCTCAGGGCAGATCTTCCCATTTTAATGGTTCCTCTATGCAAGGAAGCATGAGAGGGAATATGCCAAAACTGCCTCTCATTGGGGCACAGGAAAAAGCATTAAAGGCATACCTAGAAACAGCCCCTGCCCCTGTGTGCTGTCTGTCACCCTGAGCCAGAGAGAATTAGACGGAATTTGTGACCAAAAGGCGAGAAATTATATTGTCGAGGTAGCAAATGCCTCAGTGGGATTTTCAATTGCACCTGATGGAATTGCAGACGTTGCTGGGAGAGAACAAGTACCTCCAGGAGAGGGGCTGGCTGGGCTCCAGCATGTGAATGCTCACAGGCACAGGAAGTTCTTGAACTTTATGCTGGGCTTTGGTCTCCGTGTACAGCCAATAAAACCCTAAGGAGTGCTTTGGAGTTTGGGCTTGAGCTTGCCAGATCAGTTGGTCAAGGATATGACTGTTGCTGAATGCTCAAGGACAGTAGGAGTGAGTGTTGTTAACAGAAATACCCTGATGTGATGGTGGGTGCTGCTCCCTGCGTGGGTTTGCCTGGTTATTCATGGGGAGTGGAGAGGGAGTCTGAGACACAGCCAAAGCCATCAGGGAGATCATTCAGGGCATTGGGGGACTCCCTTCTTTGCTTCCTTGCTTTCTCCTTTCCTCCCTCCCTCCCTCCTCAATGCTCCGGGAAGCCGTCCCAGCCCCGCTGTGTCAATGCTGTGTCACTGACATCTCAGCATCCTTCTGGCAGCACCCTGTGACCTCTGCCTTCACAGCAGTGATGGCAATAAAAGGACCTTTATATTTGCTCTTTTAGGTTGCAAATGCCTTGACCTTTATAATTAGTTTGATCACATGATAAAGTTCTACTGGAAGTTTGAACACTGAATCAAAGATTATTTTTTTTTAGTTAAGTTGGTTTGGGCCATGGCAGGGAGCCACCTCACTACTCTCTGCTCCACGTTTCTCTGCTTTGCTTTCTTTGCGCTGTGAAGTTGAACTTCACCCATCAACTTGGAGGTGCCTCTTCCTCAGCTCCTTCAGGCTGGAGTCCTCAGAGGGGAACCAGGTACCACTGACTGGTACAGAGGGCAAGAGCCTTCCTCCACCTCCTCTTCCTCCTCCTCTTCTTCCTCCAGAACAAACAGTAGTTGAGAGCATTTATACTTTGGCCAAAACCTATAGACAGGAGCAGTCTTTCCTGGCTTGAGAAAAGTGAGCAACAGCTCTGTGAGAAAGAGCAGGAAGAGATGATTTGGATGTGGGACAAAGAGACCTCCACTCCTATGAGGAGTTGGTTGAACGCAGGCTGAGGGCTGTGTGCTGGCTCTGGGAGTCTGATGCTCTGTGCCACCACAGTGATCAATCACTTCCTTGTTCCCCGTTTCTGCACCCTGACACATAAATGCACTTGAAGCAGCAGATCTGCTCTGGAGTGTGGGTAACACAACAGCTACAGCATTCAGAGGAGGGGGGGACAGTGGGGTGGGATTGATCCTGTTACCCATCCCATCCTGGCTCCTCTGACTGCAGGTACTGAGCCCACCTTTCTGGGAGCACACATTCCTGCCCACAAAGGGGTGAGGGAGGGTGTCTCGTCACTGCAAGACCTGACTACAAATCAGTCTTGTTTTGCCTCTGCTTACATCAGGTAGAGTGAGGGAGGTGTTATAAAGCTTGAAAGAAACTGTTGAAACTAATTTTTGTTGTGCTGGGTGGATTAGCATAAGATTTTCAACTGCATTTTAAGGAGGTTGTAGAGTAGGAGAAGTAGCCTGGAGGCAGGAAAGTAATCTAATCAAGGGACGCAATAGAAAAGTTAATTAAGGTGCCCTGAACCCAGTGGCCTTATAAGGTGGAATGACTCCATCTGTGGACAATGGAAGGCTACAGATGTCATCTGTCTGAACTTCTGTAGGACCTTTAGCACAGTCATCCAGAACATCCTTCTCTCTAAACTGGAGAGAGATGGATTTGATGGGGGCGCTATTTTGTGGATATGGAATTGGCTGGATGGTCTCATTCAGAGGGTCAGAGTCCCCATGGACTGATGTGCCAGTGGTGTCTCTCAGGGGTCTGTACTGGGGCTGGTGTTATTCAGTGTCTTCATCCATGACACAGACAAGGGATCAAAGGCACCCTCATCACATGTGCAGATGACAGGAACCCAAGTGGTGCAGTGACACACCCGAAGGATGGGGCCATCCAGAGGGACCTGGGAAGTTTGAAAAGTGGCCCCATGAGGTTTAACAAGGCCCTCAGTACCAGCACAGGCTTGCGGGTGAACAGATCGAGAGAAGACCTGATGAGAAGGACTTGGGGGGTGACAGTGGATGAAAAGTAACAAAGGAGGGTCCTCATGGCTTAATATTTCCTAATTGCACATTCTGTTGCCATTTGACCTTGCTCCATCACTGAACCTCCAGTACACAAACATTGCATCTCCTTTGCTGGGACCATGAAGGGCTTTCTCTGCTCCCCCAACTTGGGCTGTTCTCCATTCAGCTGAACCAAAACTGGCAAAAAAATGGTCCAGTGCTGGAAACTGATAATCTGATCTGGACATCATTGATCTGATTTGGACAATTTACTCGTCTGCTGCTTTTTTTTAACAGACACCCTTGAAAACAGCCTCACCATAGCAACCCACTTCATTAAAGCACATTGTAAATCAACCTAATCTGGCAAAAGTGAATACACCGAGCTGGTCCTTAAACTGCAACAGGGATTCACTCAGGTTCATCTCCCAAAAACACAGTGAAATCAGCAGGATTTTAGATATGCTCATCAAGAGAAGGTGGAGAGGGAGGAATGCAGATGCTGCAGCTGCCTGGATGCTTGTTCAAGGTGTGCAGTGCTCTCAGAGGAGATTCAGGGACGCAACTGGCCCCTGACCCCTGTCACTCATCCCATGTTTCGCTCATGTCCCAGAGCCACCGCCTCTGGCCCACAGGGGAAGTTCTGGTGATTCCACGTGAATTCCAGGCCCACGTGAAGCCCACTGGACTCCTGCTCCTCATCTCATGGCCAGAGCAGATCCCATGGCCAGAGCACCTTGCACCAGACAACTGTCCCTTCTCCCTTCAGTTTTCCATCTATGCTCACAGCCCACAGCTGTATGCTCAGGGAATGTGAACTTCCATAAGAGCCTGAGAAACTGTTTCTGCATTATTTCAGATTCATCCTGAGCAAACAGACATTTGCCTCTAAGAGCCTCTTCTGAGTAACAACATCCTTTCCTGCATTTGAATGTGACATTTTGGGGAATTCTTTATGAATTATTCAGAAAACAGAAGCAGAGAGATTCCATGAAAGCCACAGGCCCATGCATGAGGTGGGAAAGACACCACTCTCCAAGTGAAGCAGTTCAGAACACAGGAGATGTGAGAGGAGCCCGACAGCAGTCACAGATGGGGTCTGGTCAAACTGCAATTAAAGCTCAGAACCACGTCAGGAGAGCAGCCTGGTTCTCCCTCCAAGCTGAGACGATGCCCAGCTGCGACCCCACAGACCTGGCAGCAGGCTCTGCCCTTCCACTTCAGGTTCCCATGGTCAAAGGGTTCAGTCGCTGACAGTTTTTAACTTTTTGCTTCCAAATACAGCTCCAAAATCACTCCTAAACCCACACAATAAAAGTAGCACATCCTGACATGCTCACAAAGATTAATTTATCTCCTTGGTGCATTCTCCCTAATAGGTCCTGGGATTTCCCCAGTCATTTTACAGGCATTTTCACAGTTCATTTTATGGTTTTTCTTCGCAAAAGGTTTCTCTGCTTTGAAGAACAAATAAAACATTTTTCTTTTTATTTTATATGGATCCAATCTCCCAATCTGAATGCAAAACCGAGGGTGGCAAGGTGCTTGACTTCTCTGCATCTCTTCCCTCTCACAACCTGTGCTACACCAGCTCAGCTGTGAGCAGCTCCATTGTCCTTTGCTGTTAGTTGCTAAAACAGAGCAGGCAATAAATAAGCCGCAGGAACCCAAACACAGCAAATAATGATCGTATCACATCATAGCTCAGGGCAACTAATGAGAGCTGATTTGTGGAAAAGGTCATGAGGAGAAGAAAGACGTTTCACAGGAACAATGTACATTATGATCATCTTTGCAATTAGGAAAGTGACTGCTCAGGAATAAAATTGTGATGTTGGGGTTTGTGGCTCTCGCTCCTTAGCAGCACTTCCAGGTCCTGCCCTGGCACAGCTGCCCAGGGCAGGGGTGGAGTCCCATTCCTGGGGGGATTTAAAAGCCATGTGGATGTGGCCCTTGAGGACTCGGTGGCTTTGGCAGTGCTGGAGGAACTGCTGGACTCAGTGACCTTAAAGGTCTTTTCCAACTTAACGATTCTGTGATTCTCTGGTGTTTTATAGCCCCTCTTTGCAGAGCTGACGAGCTTTAGGATTTGTATTTAAAGGGCTGGAAATTGCATTTTGTTGCTTTGGCCTTTTCTCCTGTCCTTCTGGGAAAAAAAGCATTGACATGATTAATCTTTAGCTGAAAATTGAACTTTTACTTCAGAGATCCTCAAAATAAAGTGTTAAAACATCATGTTGTAGATTTCCAATGTAATATCTATCCATGGAAGTGTTAAGTGAAAAATGGTAAGAATAGAAAATCTTAGCCATCTTTAATTAGCATGTACTTCAGAAATAAAGAATTATTTACTACCAGGCAGTGCCCAAAACCACATTTCCACCTGAAATTTTGCTAAAACTAGACTTTTTGGGACCTCGTAGTATCACATTTTGTAACTGAGACTTGAAGGAATTTTGCGCATTTTTCTTCCAGGTTTAGAGCCATTTTTAGAGGATTTTCTGAACTCTATTTTTCTCCTAATTTATTACTAATATTTGTGCACACCATAGCAGGACATCACCTTCAAAAGATATGCTGTCCCAAAATAATTGAAACATTTAGGAAAAGGTTCTCTTGTCATAGGAATGAGTGCTCTAAACAGGGACACCTCTGAAACAGTTGGATCAAATTGTTGTGTTAATAGGATTTTTAAAAGTAATTAGATCACAAAGTTGCTTTTGTCTTTCCTCATTCAGAGCATAGTGTGACACCACCAACCAAATTATTGTGAAAATAATAACTTGTTTATTTTAATCAGATATTGTCATTGGAATACTTTATCAGTTATTGTACAATTTTCAGTTGGATTCACACTGCAGAATTGTCTCACTTCATTCTTATCAACTCTGATTAATCTAATTTTCTGGGCATTTCCCTTCAAGCTTCTTCCTTGCCTTCTGATCAGCTGAAATTGTGAGTTTGCTTTGATACCAGAGCTCAAGAGAAAACCAAGCTTTGAAGGAGATCCTCTCTTAGATTAAAATGCGAATTTCTGAGAAAGTCCCATTTGAACCCGCTCAAAAGAAAACCAACTTCTTTTTGACAGTTGCCTTTTCTTCTCATGTCAGTTCTATGTCTCCAAAAGACTTTCTGTTGCTGTGAAGATTTCTGGTGCTTCTGCTGGTGACATGATCGAGCATCTCCTGAGGCTCCCACTGGAGCCGTGGGTCTGTTTGCACGGTCAGGAGGTCACCAGCAGATTGTCCGTGTCTGGGTTGCCTGGGGAAGCTCTGCCTGGGCAAACATGCCAAATGCTGAGTGTGGGAGCGCTACCTGGAAGAAGAAAAGGAGTCACTTACTTGTGAACTAGTGTAAATGTGTCCTGGAGAAGCAAGTTTCTGTCTCCATATTTCCTTTAGGATGGTCAGGTTGCCTGGGAGATATGTAGGGTGCTACAGAGGCCTCCTTCAACAGAGGTGGGAAACAGAAATAGATTTAAAAGAGCTTGGAGCAAACAGTAGTTTTTTTTCAGCTCTGTAACCAAATGAGAAAACCTGAGTTAGGTTGAAGTGAAATAGATCTGCTTCACTTTAGATGAATTCAGAAGACTTTGTATCATTTACTGTTTAACTAATTCATTTTCTTTTGCTTTATTTCACGGCAAAAAGTCAGTAAAGAACTTCAGTGATGAAAAAGAAAGATTCCCTTGTAAGACAAGCCCTGGTAGATGACCTGCTTGAAGGAAAATCTCCTTCTGCTACAGTTGAGAGCTCCTTTGCATGGGAAGAATGTTTCATAGAATCCTGGAATGGTTTGGATTGGAAGGGACATCAAAGCCCATATCAGTTCACCCCCTGCCATGGGCAGGGATACTTCTCATAGAGCCCAGGTTGCTCTATGCCCTGTCCAACCTGGCCTGGAACACTTGAAGAGATAGGGCAGTCACAGCTTCTCTGGGCAGCCTGTGCCAGTATTGTAGAAACTCTCTGTCTATCCCAAGGCTGGTGGGACTTGCTGCAGCAAGCGGCAAAGGGCAGTGCCTGCTGTCTGCAGGGCACAGAGTCGAGGATAAGGACCTTTTCTCCATAAGTAACACAACCAAAGGAGCTGGCACACAAATAAATCACCAAGTGGCCACCTGTGAGATATAAACTGTGAGCAATGTTTGCTTTGTGAGACAGAAGTTGGCAAACTGTTGGAGGCTGTTTTAAAGGTATAAATCAGTGTCTGAGGGGAGAGTCTGGTGACACACAGTGTCAAAGCCTCGTGCTGCTGTCATGGGAGATGGCTCAGCAGCGGAGACGTCTGCTGCTTACTCCCCTTGCTGGGGCTACCCACAGGGCCACAGCCAGAGCTGTGACACATTCGGGGGAGCATGGGAAAGCAATTGGACATAACAATAATTCTGTGGAGTTTTGCCTCTGAGACCGTGGAACTCTCCCTAAATGCACAGGGGCTGCACGTACTTGATGCATGTAGGATTAGACTCACACCTAGCACTGATGTGAGTCTGAATGAGAGGACCTGTAGAAAGTTGTTGTTGTTATTACTATTATTATTAATAATATTGTTATTATTTGAAGAGTCCTGATGTCTTGACAATGGTGCAGTTAGTGTTTGGGTGCACCTCTTGCAGTTGCACACTAAAATGTGTTGACCAGATAATGATGAGGGAGAGGAGGAGGAGGAGGAGAAGGAGGAGGAGAATGGCTATTCCATGTCCCCTGTGTGATGACAGGAAGTTTGCACACAAGTCCTTTGTATTTCACATGCAGAGAAATACTTGGATAGTAACCCAGTCCTTCCCAAGCTCAGAGGAGCCCTTGGAATTGCTGCATGTGTGGTACATTTCCAGTCTCAGCTTTATTAGCCCTGGGAGATTTATGGAGAGCCTGAAACTGCCATCATGGGCCGTGACGCTCTGATGGCAGCATTAAGACAATATTGTAAAACTGCTGTACAGTATAAACTGTGGGTTGTTATCACACAATCACTATAAATCTGCTCATTTTGCAAACAGGTTTAAAGAGCTGGTGATTTCCTGTTCCACTGGAGAAAACCTGTTTTCTGCCGGAGTATCTCCGTGTAAATCTGACTTGCTGCTGTCTGCTCAGCATCTTGAGAACAAACAGCCTCATAAATCTGCTGAGGGGAGGGGGTGTTGTTTGTTTGTTTTAATTTACCATTTGAATGTAGAGATTTCTGGAGTGAGTTGGCAGAAAGCAAGGTGGGGGTTGTCCCTTCTGGAGACCAGCCTCGCTGACCTGCTCAGAGCAGCAGCCAGAGCCCTCAGCACATGCTGAGCGCAATGGCCAATGGACAGAGAAGGGTCTATGGAGCAGGAGGATGAAGGATGGGAACAGGTAGAGCCCGACCTTCAGCCTTTAGCCAAGCATGTGCTCCAAAGGGTTGCCATCCCACACTGTGCCTCGATTTGGAGGGGAGGGGAGGGAAGGAAAGAGGAAGGGAGGGGAGGGACACCCCTTTGTGTCTCTCTGCCAGGACAGTTGGGGCACCCAGGGCTAGGTGTGCCCATGCCACAGAGCCACTGGCTGTGCTGCAGCACGAGAGCTTAAAGTAATGCTCACAAGAGCTGGGCGATTACTCGGTTTTAAATGACAAGCCCCATACTTTCTGTCATTTTCCTTTGGCTGCAGAAGAAAGGCAGATGGTCGCATTGTCTGTCTTACCCAGAGCAAGGCGCCTGTTTATACAAACCTTTGAAGATTTGGCAATGTGCAAATCCCAGGCTGGGGCGGCCGAAATCGTGGTTGTGCAAAAGGCTCTGTGAAACCTAACAAAATAGTACAAGCTGTGGGCATTAACTGTCAACATGGAAACAAACCCCCAACCCTTGGCACATGTGCTGGGGATTTTCAAAGATGGGGTGAGTAAGATTTGAAGGAAATAACCACAACCACCCCAAAATCCTCCAGCCTGTCCAATTAATATTCTTTCTCATTAAAACTGCCATTAACCCGCTTGTTAAATTACCATGTTTATTAATAAAAAACCTAAAACACACACATACCCTGTAATGGCAGAGCATCAAACAAGGAAAAAAATAAATGCTAATTTCAAGTGAAGGCGCGAAGAGGTCAGCAGTATTTTATCCTGTTATTACTGCCTCCTCCATATGGTTATATTTTCCATTTTGTTTTTTCTGTGACAAGAGGTGAAGACCTAGGAATGCATGAACATGATTAATTATTTGCAGAAAAATAACTTCTCAAACTTTTACATTTTAAATGGAAAGAGGAAAAAACCACTTAGTTTGAGAAGCAGGAAAACAAAAGAGGTGAGAACACACATTACAGGAACGGTGAAGTTTATTTTTTCCTACCTGCCAGTCACTTCCCTTAGTGACAATACAGAGAAAAAGCTGAGGAAAAGTTACACCCCCATAGAATCACAGAATCATGGAATATCCTGAGTTGGAAGGACCCACAAGGTTCATGGAGTCCAGCTCCTGGCCCTGCACAGGACATCCCAACAATCCCATCATGTGCCAAGGCAAAGGTTAAAAGCTTAGTCTCCAAAAATGAACACTCTCAGATTGCCCAATCTCTCCCATTTCCATATTCAGAAGATGCCAATTGAGTTCTGTCCCCAGTGAGTGGGTACATACCTGCTCTCGGCAGTTGTTCTCATACTGCTTTTCTTCAGCTGAATTTAAGTGTTTATAGGTGTTATTTTGGGTACAAAGAGAATCTCCTGTTATTTGTTAAGACTTCTCCCATTATAGCCCAAATCCCAGAGGTGATTTTTTCATCTCACCACCCAAACTGCAAATTCCAGCTCTGTGGGGAAAATGCTGTTTCCCAAAAGGTATAAACCACTGTCCATTTACGAGGTATCTCTGTCCGAGCCCTTCAGCCGTGACCTCCGAGGGGCTGGAGTATGTGGGGGCTGCACATGGCTCAGGGGCAATAATGGGGCAGATAGAACACAACTGCATCCACTACCAATAAGGAAGATATTAATATTTTAATTAGGCCTATAATTAACTAATTTGCTCTCATCAGGTAGGAAAGGCTAGTGCTGTGATTGCAAGATATTAATCACACAGATTGGGTGAACACCAACACGAACTGGGTGTGAGTGGAATGCGTTAAAAATGAAATCAGTGTCGTCTTCTAAAGGGTGCTCCCTTCCCAAATGCTGCACAGTGCAGGGCTCTGGGATGGTGTCATCCTTCCTACCTTCAAGAAACAGGCTGGGACTCCCAAGATGGGAGTAGCCTCACCTGAAAAGCCACGAGGAGGAGTGACTGTTGTAAGGCAGATGGAGGAGCATCCTGACAATTGTCACCTGGTTGGAAAGACTCAGAAGGACTTTCCTTCTCCCCAGGCTCACACCTTCCTGGTGGGGCTGGACAATGCTCATCCCCACGGGTGGCTGGACATCATCTGATGCTCCAGTGCTGCTCAGACTCTTGATTCTCTCTGGTCCCAACTGGATGTGGCAGCACCTCAAGTGGATGTGTGTGGTGAGCCCTGTCAGTGACCACAGCTGGTCAGTGCCAGGAGTCCCAGCAGGACCCCACAGCCTCTGGCACTGCTCAGGACCATTCTTTACCTTTAGACATGAGGAATAGTGTCAGTCACAGTTGTCCACCTTTGGGTACTATCCTCCTGATGAATTCCAAGTGCATGTCACAGTGTCCTCTACCCTGAGAAATTTGGTCTTGTTTTTATCAATCGCCTGTAATTACAATTGACTGCAGCAGTTTTATTTCCATAGTATAAAATATCCATGACACTGGAGGATTTGTTAGAGTACTTTGGACTAGCTTACATAATTTTTCTTGCAAAGGCTGTCATAAGGAGTTGGGTAACAACAATAAAAAGATCTTTTGTTCTCTCTAACACTATGCAGCAAATATAATGCAGCACACATGTTTCTGTGTAGCAACTTGGCATTTCTTTTCTAAAAGGCAGAATTTTTATCCACATCATAATTTATATATGCTGCATTTCCTGTAAGAATTTGATCCCACCCACCTCAGCAAAACTTGTATCACATTGTAATGATATTTAATAATAATGCTGAGAATAAAAATCTGTTTACACGTGCTGAGTGGAGCACTAACAGAGACGTGGGAACCTTTAGGGAATGCAACCCAAAAAGTGGAGCCTCACTGGGAACAATGTCAATGGAAAAAGAAATACCGGTGTGTTTGTGTAAAAAAGTTAATCTGCTCTATAAATGAGGCAACATAAACACATACAGGAAATGCCATTATTCCCCTCAATAATGAGGTTACATAAGTACTTGATGGGTAGTTCTCAGAGGCATTTGTGTACAGGAGAGATACTTATCACGGTGCATGAAGTTAGGGATGGTAATAGAATTAAAATGAATTAAAACTCAGCTGTTATCTGTGTGCAGAGGGAAAAAGCTCAAGATATTAAAGCAAAGAGGATCAATTTATGCCTTCATAATTGGAAATTCTTAGTATGAGTGAAATTATGCAAAAATCACTGTCCTTTAATTTTCTTTGGTTTTCAGCGCTGTGAAGATCCAAGAAGATCAAGTCAAATGTAATTTCAGCTGAGAGAGCCAGGCAGGAAAATTTCTACTGAGCAAAAAAATAACAAAACCCCAACCCCTGAGCCCGTCTCTGGGTGATCATTTTCAATCCCTGTTCAAGGCTGCGGGCAAACAAATTCTCACACTCCATGATTAATTACCAGCAAAGGTCAGAAAGGAGCTCTTCCCTCCTCTCAGGCCTTGTTTCCATAGCTGACAAGCGAGGGAGGGCACTGCGATTAATACCCAAATCCTTTCCTCAGCAGGGAGAATAAGAGAGGACTCAAAACCTCCTTGTAGTCAACGTTTCTGTCCACTCCAAGGAACTCTGGATCCAGACTTATGCTCCAGACCCTTCCCCAGCTCCGTTCCCTTCTCTGGACACACTTCAGCCCCTCAATGTCATTCTTGCTGTGAGGGGCCCAAACCTGCTCCCAGGACTGGAGGTGCCTCAGCAGTGCCCAGTGCAGGGGACGGGCACTGCCCTGGTCCTGCTGCCGCACTACTGCTGGTACAGGCCAGGTGCCATCGGTCACTTACCCGCCTGGGCACACCTGGCTCATGTTCAGCCCCTGTCGACCAGCACCCCAGGGCCTTTTCCAGCTTTCCAGCTGCTCTTCCCCAAGCTTGGAGTGTTCCACAGGTTTTGGTCACCCAAAAGCAGGACCTGGCACTTGGCCCTGTTGACCCTCATACCACTGGCCTCAGCCCATTGATCCAGCCTGTCTGGAACCAGTTGCAGTGTTAGTCCTTGGGCAGACAGTAAGTAGTATTAGACTTACTATAGGTTCCTATAGTAATTATTCTTGTTCTTAAATAGTAGAATAAAAACTAGAGCCAGAGTCTATTTAAAGTGAAAATTAGATCCACCTCCTACCTGGCAGAGTTGAATTAAGAACTTTTTATCCTGACTTTATCATACTTTTTTTATCATACACTTTTTATCACTTTCCTCCTTTTTATCATACTTTCACTTTTATCCAGAGCTTTACTTTTCCCTCAGATAGGTAATTTATTTATTCTGAGAGAGGTGGACATGACATTTTTAGTTGGGCAGGTTATCACTGGCTGCTCAGGACCATCTTGGGTAGACAAGGAGTCTGGTACTGTCAGAAAAGTGCACCAGGGCTTTCTCAAAGTAAGTAAAAACATATCAAGAAGCAGTGTGATGGGTTAGTTTCTCTTTTAATTAGGTGCAGCAGTTGATTTTTCAACATTGAGCAGACAGACATCTCCTGCAGCTGGGCTGCAGTTAACAGTGTGAGTTAATGGGAATATTTGGATTAGCACTGAAACCACCCAGCAGGATTCCAGCACGTGCACTGCAGCCAGTACCAGCTGTGGGACGTGGTGGGGGCACTGGTTGGCCAACACTTCATGGAACTGGGTGTCTCACACCCTCTTGGTGACTTGGGTTTGGGCCACGTTTTGCTTTTCCAGGAAAGCAATCAGAGAATACACCACTGTGGGCAGATTTGTTCCTGAGTAAGCTGCATAATTTACTGTTCTGCTGGATTTTGCCACTGGAGATAAACACATACCTGAGCCCATATATGTGTAGGGAGATCTAAGGAGATAGTCTGCATCAGGGTAACGACAGTGATCTCAACCTCAGGAGGAAAACAGAGCGAATATATCAATTACGAGCATAATAATGTCATGGGGAGACACTCTGTGATGTTTGTGGTCATTCTTAATCCAATAAAATTGCCTGGGGTTTTATCTATGAATTTAGAATATGATAAAAAAATGACTTCAGGAAAGGAAGATGAAAGGATTCTTTTTTTAGCCTCTCTCAGAGCTGCATATCAAATTGTTCGGGGTGGGAAGCAGAAGATGTTTACTTCTGCCAGTCTTGCAGATTCAGGTCAAGCTGTGAAAGACCAAGTTATCTTTTTACTGACTGTATGATGAAAGGTAAGATAAAAGCAGAGCAGGAAGGGAGCTGAAAGCTGCCCTGTGCGTGTGTTAGGACACAGCTCTGTTGAATCCCCCCCTCAGTGCTGTGTACTCTCAGAGCGATGCTGGCTGGACCTGTGGCCTGGCCCAAGCCCCTCACCCCTCGAGGGGAGGGCCCCTGGTGGCTATCACCTGCTTTGGCCCAGAACTGGGTCTTAGGTGTGAGAAGCCTTTCTGTTTCCCAAAGAACCCTGGCTCCCAAACTGCTCCCATGTGTGCCTGGACCAGTATCCTCTCTCTACTGCTGGAAGCTCTCAATGTTTTCTCATCACAATGAGCAGCCCAACTTGCAAAGAAACATTTTGTTTTAGAATTTTAATTTACTGTCTCTCACCTTCACTGAATATATATTTATCCCTGTATGTGAGAAAAGGGAAACAACAAGATCTCTTACGCTGGTGTTTATGTCGCTCCGCTACTGAGGATGATGTTTTGGATTGCAAAACATGAAATATCAAAGGACGTGTTTGGAAGGCTGACACAGCCTTTCCTGTGACCCTCACTGGAGATCACTGGAAACACAGGATTAATCAGTCACCATCAGTCTCTCTCTTCAGCTGTCGATTCAAAATTCAGACCAGCCTCACTGACCTAATGGCAGCTCCTCCTCTCAGGCTCTCCCAGTTCACATCGCCCAGTCCAAAGCCACTGCTCCCCACTTACCTCCAGCACCAACAGAGAGCTGGGATTGCTGTCTTCCATGGCCTGCAAATACCTGATTTTTTAATTTACATTTGTTCTGTACAGAGGGTAAAACCAAGAACATTTATGCTTATGTTCTATTTCTCTTTTTGACATTTTTATTAGAAGAAAAGCAATGAGAAATGGATGTGCTCCAAAAGGACTGGGAAGCAGGATTCAGTCTCCAGCAGCAGTGTGGATACAGGCTGACAGAAACAGCTTGTGAAATGGTGCTGTCTGCTCAGCAGCTCCAGAAAGTTGAAATTCAATGAAACTTCTCACCTTTTTAATTTTTAAATGAAAGTAAAATAAGAAAAGAAGAATCAACGTCATTTAAGTTTCCTTTCCACCTGTAGAATATAACATGTGAAACAAGAGCCACGACACTAATGGGAATCTCTTCAGGATCTGCAGTTGATCACCAGAACTGTCCCCACATCATTAGTCAGCCAGTCACCACTAATGAAGCAAACAATGTTCCTGCATCCTGTCCTCTTCCCACTACAGCCCCTTATTCCCATTAAAGTTCTGCATCCCCATGCTCCTGCAGCCTGGGCCACCACAAGGTATGAGTGGTGCTGGTCCTCGAGGGCACCAACAGCCTGGCAGGGCTGGTCTGCTTCTCTTCTCCTGTTTGCTCAGGCCCTTGCATTCCTGCCTTACCTACTGTGAGGCTTCATCCCAGTTATGTTATCCAGTGCTTATGGTCATCCTGTTAATCCTGTGCAATGGTCTAGCCCCCTCCTGCATTGACAGCAAATTTCCCTCTTTCTCTGCCCAACTCATTAATCAAAATTTTAAAGAAGTCTCATTAAAGAGCCCCGAGGAAGGTCCCTGGTAGCTTTCCACAGCCTGGCACACATCCTCCCTCATAAACAGTAGTCCCATCTCCATCCTCCTCATCCTGCCCAGCCCTTTCCCTGTGTATCCACCTGCAGAGCCATACACAACAAATGCAAACTCCGCACTCCTTTCAGGCACTAAATGACATGAAGTGTAGAGATAGTCCCAAAATCACAGAGCAGAGGTTTTATTCTCTTTGCCCCTTCTCCCTCCTGTCACCCTGCAGTGGGGGAAACCTCCCAGAAACATAACAGGTGGAAATCAAACCCTTTTTCCTGCCTGTTGTGAGAGGCACTGGACCCAGCTCACCTACCTGAAGGGAGGCAAATGTTTATTTATTAAAACCAGAAACTGCAACATTTATTAAAATAACCCCCAGAGGTAGGACCTTAATGATATTTAAATGAATCATACCACCTTGCAATAAATTGTTATGCTTCTTGTGGTAAATCCATTTTATTACTGTAAAGGAGCTCAAGTATTTTTTATTCTTAGAAGCTCATGTATCCTAATATTTGATTTTTATGATTAAAAAGGGCAGAAACTTGTGGCAGTCACCTACTTTGCCTTCGATTGCAGACGTTGTAGCAATGAAATGAAATCAAACCACACTCTTCCATGATTTGCTGGATTATTAATAGTACTGCCAAGCTCATTATAATATAATTTAAAGACATATCTAGCAGAGAGACATGTGAAGGATGGTCTGAGTTCAGGCCCGACAGCAAATTGCTTGAATCTTGATCTAATTACCCCAGCACAGCCACTGTTACCAGTGGTTCATATTTGGCAGGAAACTTGTGAAAATTAGCCTGATTGGTGTCAAAAATGGGAGGGGGAGGGAGACATTTGGATGTTTTCACTGTGGGGGGGTGGATAAATGAACAGTGAGTGGTCTGGTACTCCCCAAGGTGCCTCACTTGCTCTTGCCCAGGTTTTTGGCAGTTGGGTGCTGGGATGTGCCTGCTGAATGCAATGACAATGGCATCCAAGGGCCGTGGGCTGAGCCCCACAGCCAGGATTTTTCATGCCTAAAGTTCAACTACATTTTGAAGCAGCAATTGAACTGTTTGACCTCCACCAAATGCTTTGCCTGACTGCAAACTGCAAGCCAGAGGATAAATCCATGAGTTCTAGTAGGCATTTGAGTCATAATCACTCCAGGACCCAATACATAACTGAATATTGCTCTTAATTAATGAGACAATTAGACTTTGATTATGGCACTACAGTGCCCATTATCATTTTTATCTATCATGACCCTCTCGTACAAAGCATCCACTTTTCCTTATATGCTGCTCTATTTTTGTCTGGCATAATATTGGATAATAATTTATATAACAGCACCGACTGGATGAGCATTCAAATCATCTGTGTTACGATCCGGGAATGAGCAGCCAAAACGGCCCAGAACTGAGTTATGGGCTCACCAATCATCAGGGAAGGACGCCCAGTCAGGGCACAAAGGTCACTTTAGCGTTGCCAGTGCTTTACATAGTGCCAAGGTGGTCGCTATGCCCTGTGCCATGGCCTCCCACCTCCCTGGAACCCTGGAGCACTCAGGAATGCCATGCTCTGCCACACACTCTGCACACACCTTTTCATCTTCCTCTTTTACCTCAACCCAATTTCATCTTGGCCTTGGCCAACCTCCTTCCACTGCCATTTGATGTTTGACCTCTTGGTTTGGTGTTTGATCTCTCAGCTGCCCAGGCAGGGGAGGATTGCACCAAGGAGTCCCCTCCCTGCTCTGGGGCCAGTGGTGCCCCAAGACCCCCAGCAAAACTCCTCCAGACCTGGCCCTTTGTTTTCTTACCCAAGTCATGATCAAGACTTTATGTGAAGGCTCCTAAGAAATTTGGCACCAAGGGAAATAGGGGTAAATAAATGCCAATGTGTATTGTCTAATGCCACATCCTTGTGAACAAGGCGTCATCTAGTGATGTGTAAAACACACAAAATGCTCTACGTGCAGCTTTTGGGAAGAAAGGGAAGTTTCCTCTAATATGTAGAATTCAAACATTTGCTATTTAAATTTTTTGCCTCAGCACCCAGAGAAAACAAAGGCAACAATTCAAAGTGCCTCTATATTAGTATTTCTTGGGTTTCTAAATATTTATGGAGATCAAATACACTACTGCTGTGCCAGCTTTCCTTTCATATGAGGTTTCCCATCAAATCTGATTTTTGTTCAACAAGTCAAGCAAAGTCCACTCAGTGGCATGTCCTGAGACACTGAAAACATCAGTGGGAATGGTAAGGTAAAAACCCAGCTGGCTGGAGCATCCATTCTCCAGTTGTCACTCCAGATGTGCAGGTACCATGTATTAATCTCTCTCTGATGGTACATAATATCTAAAACATTACACACCCTGCCAAACCTACTCACGATGTTTTCCATAGTGCCGTGCTATTGTGCACCTCTGCGAACACCCACCTGATCCTGGGAAAGCCCTTCACATGTCCATCAGCTCAAGCAAAACTCTGATTCTCACAAAGATGTCACTTTTCAGTTGCTGTTTAACAAGAACCAGAGAATTGTGGACTATTTCCCTTCAGCTAACAGCCAGTGCTGCAAGAAAACACAGCTCCCCCTCCAATGGGGGACTGGAGTTGTTGACCACATTGTGAGCACTGCTGCTTTCAGCAATGTCCTGCCAGGACTTCAGAAAGAAATAATCAAAATTTTTACAGATCTTATTCAAGGCAGGAATTATTTCAGTTCTGACTTATCATGCCTTCAGAGTGCTATTCCCACAGACACATAAAAGTAACCTAGGAAAATTAAAATCCTTTCATACATTATGGAAATCTCTAGAGAACTCCAGGATGGGCCATTCACTGCAGAGAAATTGCAGGCAATGCCTTTGATGGACAGCTGTCAGTCATCCCTCCCTGCCAGCACTCACATCAGTGGGGGTGAGAATAGAAATGCACGGTGGCAGGTTGCTGGATTTGGATGGAAGATATGGAATGGAAATTATTGACATAAATTTAGCACCAAGTAATTGATGACAGCTGAATGATATTAATTACCAAGTGACAGAGGCTGGATACCACAGTGCCTGTGGACAGTCGCTCATTGTCTCTGAAGAGGGGGGTTCTGCTGTGGATCTTGATTGCAAATGAATATTCATTCATCTGATGGCTTATCCATCCCCTTTGTTCAGGTTAAACACACATCCTCCAGCAGCACTTGGCACTACCAGTGCAATTGTCAGCCCTGCACCGGAGGGCCGAGGAAGCCAAACCACGATGTGTGACGGCTCCATCCCCCAAGGACATGGGAAGCCTCCTGGCCCCTGCCCATGGCCTGCCATGTGCATGGGAGCGTGGGGGGTTCTACTGCTGCCAGTAAATCCACCCACAGCATAAATCTGCAGGAGCTGAAAGAGTGGCCATGAAATGGAACTTTTAAAGGCAATGAAGTTCAAGGGAAAGCAAATCAGAAGTGCAATGGCTGGCAGTGAGTGGCAAAGGTCCCTCACGCAGCCTAATGGCCAGGCAGAGCACAAGGGATGTGGTGGGTGTGTGAGAGCTGACAGGATACCAAGCTGTAGCACCAAGAAAGGTGTGACAGCGTGAGGATGTCTTGTGGCACCGCGTCAGCCTTGTTAGCTGGAGAGGAAATTTGCATCCCCACAAACCCTGCCCAGGGAGAGATTTTGAAATGAGAGAGCAGCTGGCAGCCACGGAGGGGTGGGAACCTCTCCCTTCTCCAGCAAGGGATGGCCCATCCCTAGAAGTGTTCAATGTCAGTCAGATGGGGCTTGGAGCAACCTGAGCTAGTGGAAAGTGTCCCTGCTTATGGCAATGAAATGAGTTTTGAGGTCCCTTCCAACCCAAACCAGCCTGGGATTCTGTGATAACATGGGGAGAAATCTGACTTCAGCAGCTTCCAGCTGGATATGTCTCATATAGCCTGTTTCATCACCTCTGTCCACCTTGCTGTGTTCTTTTGCTCCATTTTTGGGGTGCTGTCTATGCAGCTCTGTTCAGATACTGAATGGTGCCATTTAACTGATATCCTTTGATTGAACTGCAGGCACTGAAACTCAGCTGCACCGCCCTGGAGACACACTGAGTGCTGCACAGAGACACGCTGAGTGCTGCACGGACTGGTCGGCTGCTCTCTGGTCAATAGTGGTGCTCGGAGATCCAACTGGTGAGAACAAACCACACTGCCTGGAGAAGATCAAATGAAAAAGGTGGATAATAATATTCTGAGAGCTGCATTATTTCCACAGAGTGATGAATATTCCATAAAACACTTTGGGAAGCAGTTTATCTGGGCGTAAGCAGCAGCACTTTATGGCTCTGTGAATGCTGTGTCTGTCAGAAAGTGTTATTAAAGATGTACCTGAAAATTGTGGTGTTAATATGCTCCTCATAGTGCTGGGATTTGATCTACTAATGATGATCACCTGGGACTCACAGGCTCTGCATGTGGCAGGGCTGACTTCTGCTAGAAATAATAATAACCAGGCAAAACTCATGCACGCTCACATTTCTGGAGTAACTAATAGGATTGTGCTAAGCAATTTGTAGATATGAGCTACACAGCAATAGGCAAATCACACTCCTCACATTTTCTCATTTCCTTTCTTTTACCTTTCATTATGTCTTGGGCTAAAAAAGTGTTTGGATAAAGACTGTGGCAGTGGTTTCCCGTGATACTTTATGGATTTAGGAATACAAATGCTTTCAAAATTCTTTATCAAGCCACCTTTCAAAATGCCTGTGTCCTTCTGCACCTCAGGGAGGTATCACATTTGTGATCCCAAGCAAACAACAAGAATCTCATATCTGAGCCTGTAGATTTGAGGGGATTTTGATAGGATCATTGTCCAAAGGGCAGGGGCTGGGAGGGAGCACTTGTGGAGCTGGTCCCACCACAGAGTGTACCCCAAATCACAGCTCCTGAGAGCCCTGCCTACCAGAATCACGTGAACTGCAGACAGACTATTCCCTGTGTACGTGTTCAGAACCAGATTTTAGGACATTTGCCAAGAGCTGACAAGCTTGCTTTGTTTCTGGCATAGACCCTTCTCATATGGCCTTGGTTAAGTCCTTGGTTAAGTATGCAGATGCTGACAGGGATGGCCTGCCTGTGTGGTGGGTAGACAAAAAGCCCATTCCCCCGGCAACGGTGGAGTCATTGCTGTGTGAACAAGGGTGCACATACTGCTTATGACTTCATGTCTGAACACACACTCACGTTTTAAGCCCATGAAATACTGTCACACCTAGGGCCCACCTCTGTATTGATACATTCTTCATTGAGAACTAAAGAATGTATGTAAATGTGTTCAAACTATCCCTTGCTGGTGACCTTGAGGTGTGGGAAGCAATGCTATTTTTCATTTGTCAGGGATTTCAGCTACACTCACTGTCAGGGTGAGATAGAGCTGAGATCTCTGCTTCAAAGTTCCCCAATTATAGTCCACATGTCCAGCTACTTGCAGTGAAATTCATTTCATCCACCACAGTGTAAATATCATCATTCCTGTGCTGCGCTGTTGTGCTGTTTCCTTCTTGCTCTTTTTGGCTTTTTTAATATCAAATCACCTTTGGAATCTGCAAACTATCATGGAAGATTAGTGGTCGGTGAGTGAGGTGATGTCAGAGGGCAAAAGGGAGAAGAGATTGTGGATGGTTAATCATCGGAGTGTGCCCCAGTGCTGTCAGCAACACATCCCATAGGGATGGGGGCAGGAGCCCCTGGCATCTCCCCAGAGAAGAGATACTCAGCCCTTGGTCAGCCCCCATGCCTTACTGCCAACCTGGGAATCTCAAGGGGTAACCTGAGCTTTACAATTCCTACTGGCACCAAGACCTGTGAAGTTCTTGAGTCTTTTGGATAATGCACGTGCACAACATCTAAATTATTCTCCCAGCACTTTTACTATGAATCCCCCTGGTGTTTGGGGTAGATTTAAAGTCACTGCAGGATTCTGTTGTGACAGGTTTTGTCCAGAAAGTGAGTGAGCAAATTCAATGAGGAATATTGTATTTGGAAGCACAGACATCCTGGGAAGGACAGACCTTCCTCCTGAGTTTCATTTATGGAATCACAGAATCATGGAATGGTTTGGGTTAGAAGGAACCTCAAAGCTCATCTTGTTCCATTCCCTGCCATGGGCAGGGACACCTTCCACTAGACCAGGTTGCTCCAAGCCCTGTCCAACCTGGCTTTGGACATTTCCATGGATGGGGCAGCCACAGCTTCTGTGGGCAACCTGTGCCAGGCCTCACCACCCTCACAGGGAAGAATTTCTTCCCTTTATCAGCTACAGGCTAATGCCTGACAATGTGGAAGGTCCCAGCTTGTCCCTGCAATCACCGATGGATTTCACGGGTGTTAGAACATTTCTGAGCCTATCAACAGCTCTTCTAAAGCAAACATAAATTTAAAAATTAATCAGCAACAATTTATTTCTATGACATTTTAACATTTCTGTCAAGCACACATTTAAATTAAAAATGAACAAGAAACTGAAATAAGAGACAGGGGGTGAATTGGAACAGATCAAAGGAAAATGCTCAACGCTTAAGGCACTGCTCCCTTGCTAAATCCCTGTCCTGTGACAAACACTCCAGTGTTGATTAAAAGCCTTCAAGATCTTTTCATATTTCCAAGAAGAACAAGTTACTAGTCTTTGCTATTTCTAGGTACTAGAATTTCTTTGCTATTTGCAATTTTGGTCAAATTTTTTCATAGTTTTTTAGGGTATTTTTTGTGATATTCATGAAAGAAAAACCACAATCATTATACAGTGGGATTCTGGGATTTATTTTTCAATAATGGGGCAAGTTGCTGTAAGAAGCAATAACACAGCAATGAAGGTGCTGCCATTGTCTTTGAGTACATCTTAAGTATAGTCATTACAAATTGGAGGTGTGCAATTCCACCTTTATGACTGGCTGTTTCACCTTCCCCCTCCCTCATTTGACAAGAGTGTTCCTGAGCTAAGTGAGTCTTTCCTGAAAGTGAAAGGCATGAGAGTTGGAAAAAGATTAGAAAGAACATGAGGAAAGGCTGGGAATTGGGAAAGTGAGAGATGTTGAAACACAGGAACATGTCCTTGACTGAACTGCATTTTCCCTGCCTGGCTGAGCCCAAGAGCTGTGGAACATGTACATGCACGGGAGGGAGAGTCTCAGTTTTAAAAATAACTTAGTGAAACTTCTCTTGGAATAATATAGACTTGAATAGGTCATTTTGGCAGTGCTGGGTTAATGATTGGACTTGAAGAGCTCAGAGGTCCTTTCCAACCTAAATGATTCTGTGATCACAGAATCACAAATGGTTTGGGAAAATTGAATTGAATTTCCTCTGTAAATTCTAACAAGTTTAACTGAGGGGGTGGAGGGACCTGAGGGGGTGGACAGAGCCCTGGTTCATCAGCCTGCTCAGTGTGGTTAGTGATTAAAGGCCTATCAGCCCCTTTCAAGGAAGCTGGAGTGAAGTTTATCTGACATTCTTTGTCCAATACTGCAGCTGCCTGCCTCCACATAAAAGTTTTTTGGTATGATTCCCAAATATCAATATGTTCTGTATTGTTACATCATAGGCTTTGGAACATTCCACCCCTTCTGTAAACATTGGCCAGCCCCATTTAAGAACTCTTCCGTAATTTCACATCTAATAGTTTCTTGCAGTTAAAGAATAATTTGAGTTTATTCAGCACCATAAATACGTGTTTGTGTCTGTACACAGAGTCAAAGCTCACGGTTGTGTGAAAGGAAATAAGTGTATTTCAATTGATCTTCACTGTGCAGCTCTGATTTTTATTTCTTCAGCATTTTCTCTCTGGAGTAAAACCCACTTGCTCTGTTCAGCATGTGTTTGTTCCTGAGCAGAAAGTGGTGGCTGGTTGGATTCCCCCTGGTCAGGCTCTGTGTCTGACGTCATGTGCTGTCTCCCCACGTTTTTAATGTTAAACTGCTGCAGGTTTAGGGAAGCAAGTCATTTGTCAGGATTGATTTCTTGTTGTCAGCGTGCAATGCCATGGTAACTGATGGTGGGGCTCCATCCAGACAGACACGTGCTGTTAAACTCCAGCTCGGCTGGGATTTCACCTTTCTGCTGCAAATTACATATATTAATTAGAACGACAGCATTTTCAAAGCAAGAGCTTGTGACTCTTTCACTGAAAGAATGGCCAAGCATTGAGAGTCACCATCCCTGAAGTGTTCAAAAAACAAGTAGATGTTGCACTTTGTGATACGGTTTACTGGGCATGGGGGTATTTGGTCAAAGATTGGACTTGAAGACCTTGGAGGTCTTTTCCAACCTTAATGACTCCATGATTCTATGACATTTAGTGGTGGCATGTTCTAGAGGTGTCAAAGGACAAGGACAAGTGACCATGGTGGTTTCAGTGCCCTGACCATGCCAGTGTGAGGGGCTGGCCCTGTACCTCTCATGGCCTGGTGACGGCACCAGGAATAAGTGTTCCTACCCAATAGCTGTGGGAGGGTTTTGTGCTCAGTCTGAAGGTCCCACATAGGCCCAACCACACAAATTCCTGACTCACAGGTCTCGTTGCTGAAAAACAGAAAGCAATTTCTTCTCAGCATTCGGGCCTATCAATACGGGTTGCACATATCAAAAACTAAGATGCACTTTGTTGTTTAAATAAAATATGACATTCCAGGAGCCAAATTGCATTTCAGCTCCTAAAGAGACTCCTGGGGTTGCTGGAACACTCTATGGAAAACCAGGGCAAGCCAGGAACTGCCTATGGCAGTGGGGTTGGAACTAGATGATCATTAAGGTCCCTTCCAACCCAACCCACCCACTCCATGATTCTGTGATAAGAGTAAATGACTACTCTAAGACGAGACCCCTCAGTTCATGTAAATTGAAGTACAGCATATGCAAAACTGCCCACCTGACCCACAGCTTCAGGCCCGGGCCATCATCAGAAACACCTCAGGTTATTTGCCAAGGGGCATTGGGCTGTCCCCTCCGCAGCTAGAAGGACCATTGGTGAGAGAAGCTTATTACAGATACTGAAGTCACCAGCACCAGTTGTGCCTGTAGAAAAATACTTCTTCTTTTAATTGGGTGTTGTTCGAAGATGTGGGCTTATAAAAAGAAAAATAAAGCTTCTCACTGAATGAAACTCAAAGCAGTAAATTACAACTGAAAAATGAAGAGGAAAAACTCACATTTAGGACATCGCATTGTTTAGCCTCAGACTGAGTCCAACCCATAATGATGAAAATGACCCAGAGCTGGGTCCAGGAATTGGACTTGATGGTCCATGTGGGTCCCTTTCAACTCAGAATGTTCTATGATTCTATGATGATTGGACCTTCTTTAGCAGAGGGCTACAACAGCAGCTGGGGTAAGTTGCAGACTGTACTTAAGGATGGAGTGGCATCTTCCCTATGATGAGTAGAGAGGTTGACCTTACTGTCCTGGCCAGATTCACACTTGAATGATTAACCTCTGGCTCTGGGGATACATTTTCCCCTTATTCTTAGTTGTCTCCTGAAAAACTTGCAGTAAAGAATGTTTTCCAAGCAGCATGGAGGATGTACTCCATTTCAAAGGTGAGGTGACTAACCCTCTCACTGTGTTAAGCACTTTGAGATCATCCCATATAAAAATCACTATAAACATTTAATATTCTCATAGAAGTGATGTCAATGCTGTCTGCCTGGGAACCTGTCCCAGGAGAAAAGGGCAGAGATCAAGGAAAGTATTCAAAAGGATAATTAAATATTTAATAAAAGCCATTAAATAGTGTGGGCCAGAATTGCAGGCGGCATAAATCACAGTGACTCTCTTGGTGGGTCTGTGCTGCTTTATATTGAAAGAAGCTTCTTTGGGGTGGCATCCAAAAACCTTTAACATTCACTTGTGTCATTGCAATATCTTCTATACTAGGGCAGTGTCAGAGCTGCTGTTTTTCAGCAGACCTAATGAGGAAATCAGGGTGAAAGTACAGTATTAGAAGTAAAATGTTTTTACGTGGAAAACTTATTTAAAAATTAAATATCGTGGAGTGTGTTCTGTGTGTCTGATGCTGCTGACAGACACTGAATTTATTCTTTTCATAGGCAAAGAGACTGAAACTGTTCTGCTGTCAGTTTGTGAGAGTAGATTGACGTGGGATACATTAAAGCAGCACAGCCCTGGAGAGCTCTGAGTGTTCAGTACCAGTTAGAACAAGAGCACTGGGTACATCCTGCCTAATGCAGGTCTGGAACTGCCACCAGCTGAAGACAAGAGACTTGGCAGATGTGTCCCCCCATGCTGAATATCCCACCTCTGTCTCTCAGCTCATGGTGGAATTTGTGGTGTCGCTCCCTTAATTTAAAATCAGCACAGCAGCCCAGGCTCTGAACTTGGCACCAGCAGTGATGCTTAACAACAGCAAGAGCTTTTCCAGATATCTGGCCCTTTTCCTCCAAACACCCTCCACCAGGCCATATGTCATCCTTAATCCATCAGCACATACAGGGAATAATTGGAATTATTCTTTTACTATCTCAGCTTGCATTGTAAAACAAAGAGCCAAACACAGAGGGGATGTGTAAGAGGAATAAGTGGGTTTAATTGAGGTCAAATTGATGTGACTTGTCTAGGAGCTAAATGAGGCTTTAAGTTAAAGTGGGAGATGGCTCAGGTTAACTCACACACCCCTTGAAGTTGTTTTTCTTCCTGCTTCTTTTTTTTTACAGCCCCTTAATTTTATCAAATTAGTCTGGTTTAGATTCAGCAGGTTCAATTTAAAGACTAATATATAGGGAGCGCTTTGGAAAATGAGATTGTGACAAAACACTGCTGCTTGAGAAGTGAACATAAGACCAGAAGAGGTCCTGACCCAAAACTGAGGGTCTCACCTGCCTTGTGCTGAGCAGTGCATTTCTTTTTTCATGTAAAAGGTAAAAACAATGAAAACTCTAAGACGCCTTTGGGAGTGGGGAGCAGCCACACAGGCTCTGGGGCTCGTCAGCGTTGGTTGCACGGGATGGGGGAGAGGAAGCGACTGGGATGTGACGTAAATCCTTTATGTGTGGCCTGGGAAGAGCAGCCCTGCAGACAAACCAGCGTCTCCAAGGGATATTTATGGCACTCTCCATATAAATATGCACATGGGATATAGGCGAGAATATCTCTTTTCATATCATCACCACAAGTACTGGTGCCATTAATCTGTCACAGTCATCCTTTAGGTGCAGTTTCAAGTTTGATGTAGTAAAGATATGTGAATTTGAAATTATATTTCAGTGCTATTATGTGAGTACATAAAAAAGAAGAGAGTAAGGAACTGTTTGTGTGTGAGCTCTCAGAGTGTATGCATTCAACACGTGATTCCAGAAAACCTGGAATGCATGTAGTTGATAATGATACATTTCAGAAATGCTGAAATATTCTAAAATTTTATTTATCCTTTTACTGAGAAATATCATTCCTGTCACGTACCACAAATTCAGCTTTTTGGCCGTTTCCTGGCTGTACATTTAATTTTTGTTCGAAGTTCTTTGTTCTGCCAAAGGGGTTGACTAGCTCACAAATTAACCTTGTGCCCTGATCCCTCAGACCCCTTTTGCTTTGCTCTGTACTTCTCTTTCCAAATGGAACAAAAGTCCCCACCCCTGTAAAACAACCTGAGCAAAAAATTCTGTTTCCATGACATCCACGATTTGCACCAATTCTTCCATAACTGAAGGGTTCACGCAGGTGGCTCTCAATATTCCTGAGCAAGGTTTCATTTTGATCTATGACTTAAGTGCATTAATAATTTAAGGTAATGCTCAGTGTCCAGTGATGTCAATGAGACTTAAGCTCGTGAAAAATAAGTTTGCTGAATTAGGGTGAAAATAGAATTATGTTGGTCCACCCTGCAGCTATGAGTGAGCTGGTTGATAGGGGATGAGTTCATTTGATGTGCACAGGAAATTAAAATTGACCTTGGGATCACTGATTTTTGGAGAAAAAAAAAGAAGTAAAGCTCTTAGAAATGGAGGCTTTGACTGTCAGAAAGGTGTGAGCTGTATTTATAGCAACATATGCCATTTTTGTACAGTGTTCAGAGTTATTTAAAGTCAATGACAAGGTGTCTGCCTTTCTGAGGGAGCAGTTTCTTGGAGGTGAGGTCAATCCAACCACATCACTGATGGGAAAAATATGCAATAATCCTGGGCAATTAACAGAAAGGGGGTGCAGAATTGGGAATTCTCCCCAGGCAGAGCACTGCTTGGTTCTCTAATTCTGGTTTTCTTCCTCTCCCTTACTTTCAGTTTAGCAGCAGTTCTGTGTGGAGGAGCCTTCAACACGCCCCTTGGGGGTGTGAACTCCAACATCCGCAGGAGCTGCTGTTGGAGTGGAAAATGGGAGCTCGTTCTGGGAACTCGGATTTTGAAACTGTTTAAAATGAAAACACTTTTCTTCCAATCATACTGTGCTTTCATGTGTGAAGATGGTGCTGGGAGGCGGCTGGTTCTAAATATAGAGCAGCCGCTCCTCTGGAGCCACTGAATGAGAGGCAGAGGACAGAGGTCCACTTGGAATAACAGGCGAGGTGGGAATGAAATAATGCTCTGTAGTAGGAGATTGATAGATTACTAAACACCACCCTGCCATATCAGGGAGACATGAACAGGGGGTTATTTGGGAATCCCTCCTGCCTCCTCCAGCTTATCAGGAAGCCGAGCGGCAGCAGAATGTTCAACTGAGCCTGGAAATGGGACGGCTCTGAAGCAACATTTTCATCACAAGATGTTTATTGGGGTCACACATGAGTCTGCCCAGTTTTGGCCTCTCTCCAGAAGTGTTATTGCTGTCGCTGGAATGTGTAGGATTTTCCATTTATCTCCAGATCAGATTTTATCCAGGGTAGGCAATTGACATTCGCCGTCCACTGCATTTGCCCGGGAATGAAGAGCGCAGCTAAGCCAGACATCACAAAAATCTCTCCTTTCACATGTAAGCACCTCTCCCTACCCTTTTTATTTGTTTGTTGTCTAAATATAGGTTCCCCATCTGTGCTTTTTGATGCAACAATCTGCCTGGCTTCCATTTTATTCTTTACAGCCCAAAGAGAGCGTTGACACCAGTGGAAATGCGCTCCCACGAGGAGCCAAGGTTTGAAAGGCAAGTCTAGACTCCGCGAGACAGGGCACCCCAAGAGGGTCAAAGCACAGACTGGGGTGTCCTTGTCCCATCTGCCAGGCAAGGGGAGCACTGGGACGTCACTCCCCCTTCCCACACTCTCTGCATCAGGTGCAGGAAGTTGCCAACCAGTTTCGAACTCAAAGAACATGTTTTATATCAACATTTTTTCATGATAAAGCCATTACTGAGCAGATCAAACACCACTTTTGGTTGCAGTTATTTGCTGTCAGACTGGCAGGGATGGAGGATGGAGGGGTGGCAGGTGGATCTGTGCGAGAGCCAACCGCATCATCAGTGCTTTAAGGGATTCCAAACTTTGTTGCCAATTATTTCTTTAACTACTTTCAATATTTCAAGTAGAAACCCTTGCACACTTTTCTTCCTAGAAAGCCATTTCTTCTTAAAAAGTCATCAATAATAACTTATTAACAAGAATTAAGTCATTACTTATTTCTCCTTATCTGTTTGCCCAGTAAGAGCCTCATGACCTCCCTTTTTGCAAGTGCGTGGCAGAAACTATGGTTTATCCTGACTCTAGTTCACCCTCATCCCCATAGCTGTCGCTGAATTGGGAATATTTGGGGTTCTGATAGAGAAAAACAACTTGGTGGTCCTGAATGGTCATGAACTTGCTCTGGCTTTTCTGAATTTTGACGGTAGGAAATGATGAAGTCAGACTGAAACTTCAAAACTTAATTTTCAGAGTCACCAATGAAACATTTGTGTTTTCCCAGTTTCATGGAATGGTTTGCATTGGAAAGCTCATCTCGTTCCACCCCCTGCCATGGGCAGGGACACCTTCCACTAGACCAGGTTGCTCCAAGCCCTGTCCAACCTGGCCTTGGACACTTCAGGGATGGGGTGTTCACAATTTTAATAATTGTAAAAATTGTAAAAATAATCGATAATTTTATTTATTGAAATATTTATTTAGTTGACTATAAATATCTATTTATATTTAAATATTTATTATTAATAAATAATTTCAGCTTGTACTTTCATTATTTTGATGAAGAAATGTCTTTTAATACATCATCTTGTTTTAAGGGTAAATGCTTAAGGATTTCTTAAAACTGCAACAAGATCTATAAAAGAGTATCAAAGGGTTAAATGAACCATTTTGTTTGACCTGAAATGACTTCTGGGTTTCTTGGAACTGCCAGAACATTGAGAAGTCATTTAGTTGCACAGCCTTAATTAAGCAACTGCCTCCAGTTATGATTTACTCTGTCATTCAGAAAATTAGACCCTCACACTGTTCCTAATTTTTGCCACAGTCCTTAAGGACCAGCATTTACCAAGATCAGCTGTAGTTTGGGGTGTTCCAGCTTTTAGATGCAGAGCTTGGAATGCTGCCAGGTTTCCAGAAACATCTCTGCAGATCAACCACCGTAAAGGAGCTTCGAGCTGGGCACTCCACACTGAGGTGGAATTACTGCTCATCTCTTAGAAATCCCAGGCTGATTATTTTCATTGCAGCAAAAGACTGTAAATTGCATTTTGGTGCAGAGGGCAGGTGTGGCCTGTGTTTTACAGCCATGAATGTCCCAGTTTCAAAGCCACTTTTTACAGCACCATGTTAAGTGACAGCACTTTTATTTTATACATAGAATCACAGAATATCCTGATTTGGAAGGGGCCCACAAGAATCATCCAGTCCAACCCCTGGCCCTGCACAGGACATCCCAACAATCCCACCCTGTCCCTGATAGTGTTGTCCAAACGCTCCCTGAGCTCTGGCAGCCTTTGGGCCGTGACCACTGCCCTGGGGAGCCTGTTCAGTGCCTGAACACCCTCTGGGGAAAGAACCTTTTTCTAGTATCCAACCTAAACTTCCCCTGGCACAGCTCCAGCCATTTCCTCGGATCCTGTCACTGGTCACAGAGAGCAGAGATGGGAGTTGCCCCTCATGACAAAGCTGCAGACCTCAATAAGTCTCCCCTCAGTCTCCTCTGCTCCAGCTGAACAAGCCAAATGCCCTCAGCCTTGAAGACCCAAGTCTTCCCCTCAAGACCCTTCACCATTCTTGTGGACTCCTTTGGACATTCTCTAATAGCTTTGTACCTTTTTTTATATTGTGGTGCCCAAACCGCCCCAGCACTCAAGGTGAGGCTGCCCCAGCACAGAGCAGAGGGAGACAATCCCCTCCCTCACATATCCCTGTCTGTTTGATACATTGCATTAGATGGAGAAAAAAGAGGTGGTTGTGCCCTGAATTTTGTTGCTCATGTATTTCTCTGGAAGTCTGCAGGGCTGCTCCAGCACCACACTGACAGCAGTGCTCGTGTGCA
Source organism: Neopelma chrysocephalum (assembly GCF_003984885.1). Taxonomy (NCBI): domain Eukaryota; kingdom Metazoa; phylum Chordata; class Aves; order Passeriformes; family Pipridae; genus Neopelma; species Neopelma chrysocephalum. The sequence goes on from NW_020897760.1 coordinate 3,002,513, forward strand.
GGGCTCTACGTGTATTTACACCCATTTGTGTGTGTGTGTTAAAAAACCCTTCAGAACAGGAGAGACAGAAGGCTGGGGTCTGTTTAATGGACTGCCATAATCGTAGATTCTGATTCATACTCATCATCTGAAAACAGCCAGCCAGAAGATGAAATAACTTTACATCAATCAAACACTAAATGAATATGTTATTAAGGGTATTGTAGACTATCAAAATCACCATGTGAGCACTGTCTGCGTTCAATGCCTTCCATGGGCAGAGCAGTGCTGTGAGATGAGAGTCACTGCCTACAACAAAACTAAGCAAAACAAAACAAGGAGGGAAAAATTAGCCACACCATGTTTCCCACACATTCCTCTCTTGTTTTCTCCTTATATTCTGCACTAGATTTTTCTTCTGAGGAAAGGAATATGACATGCCTTTCCCTGCCTTTCTCAGCATGCAGCAGAACCTGAGCTCTGCTCAGCACTGATTTCCATCTCACACTTCCAAAGTAAGCTGAGGGCTACAACCACCACTGCAGCCAAGCTGGAATCTCTGGTGCCCAGCAATGATCCCATCGTTGTGTTGTGGGAAGCTACCCATCCCAAACCTACAGCACTGGGATCCAAACGAATACTAAGAGACCTGCCCCAGCTGTCCTCCCTCACAGAAGGCCCCATGAAGAGTTCTACAGGATGAGAGGAGATGGGAGCTCCTGGATCCTGACCAAAGAGGAAATCACAGATGTCAGAGAGCACTGAGATGCTGAACACTGAGATGCTGAAGACTCCAGTCTGCAGGAGTTCAGAGAAAAACAGTACAGGTGTTAGGATAGGTGGTAAACACCAAGATCAAAGAAAACGTGGAGGCATGTTCTGATCTGCTGGGGACAGATCAGAAAAACAGTCCCAGAGTGCAGTGCTGACATTCTCTGTCCTGATGTACCCATCTCCTCCCGGGATCCTGTTTCCACTTCCACACCACCATCCAAAGGTCCAGAGGTCCAGTTTGTATGACTGAAATGATCTGCAGGGCAAATATTTGAGGAATAAAAGAGTGGATCCTTTGCTGTTAAAATCAACAGGGCATAAACATCACAAATGTGTTTTAAACAACCAGAAGCAGAAAGAAAGGAAAAGCTCTGTACAATAATGGCATCTGAGATGGCAAGAGCACAGTACAGCATTTCTCCAAGTGTCTGGAGTTTAAAAACACTGTGCAAATGCTGTGACACAGGGAGCAGAAGGCTGGAAAGGACCATATGCAGCAGCTAGTGTGACCTGCTATACTGACCCAGCAGGAGCGTCTGGAGTGAGAGTACCTGGGGCTCCCACAGCCACGGCGAGAGCCAACCACGGGCTCGTTGTTAATGCTCAGCCTGTTTATTATCTGCACTTTATACTGTTCTGCTTTCTTAATTAAAATGTGGTATGGTACTGTTCAGAAGCTGTACAGACACCCACTGCCACAACACTATTACCTTTATCAACCAAGCGCATCATCTCATTAAAAGAAGATGTCAATTTGGCTTGACAGGATCTATTTCTAATACACCCTCCCTGACTGGCATTATTTGCATTATCCTTCCTCAACTTATTAATTGAGTCCCTCATCAGCTGTCCCATTGGTTTTCCCAGCACTGTCTGGCAGCCCCCTGCTACCAGTGCTGGGTCGTGTGCCCTTGGTGTGCCAACATGACTTGAGCTCTGCCAGTGCTGAGGGAACACTGGGGGTCCAGAGAGCCCCAAGGTCAAATCTTTTAAAATATCATAGAATTGTAGAATCATAGGATCATTAGAATGGTTTGTGTTGGGAAGGACCCTAAAGCCTATCTTGTTCCACCCCCTGCCATGGGCAGGGCCACCTTCTGCCAGACTAGGTTGCTCAAAGTCCTGTCCAATCCCATCGCTGGAATTATTTTTATTCATTAGAAAAGTAGTTTTTACTGGTCTGATTCCTGCTAGATACTGTCTTTTCTTCTGTTCTTCATTTTCCTTAATATTATTCTGAGTTTCTACCTCTCATGCATATTCATTACTGTTCATTTTTCTATATCCTATTTGCTTTCCATACAAATCTCTACCGTTTTCCTGTAGTTCAGTTGAAGATTCTTTGGCTGGTATTTTTTACAAGGTATCACTTCCTTTTCTGATCATACCATAGAGTGAATGACCTTTGCAGGACTTCAGGATGTTTTCATAAAATGGATTATAACTGTTTTCACAATTTTAATGATTTGTTTACATTATGAAGCCTGGACTTCAACTTAACAACATCTGTTATCACAAGCAGGCTGTGATAGCCTGAATCTAAGCTACCACCCAGTTCTGGTAGTGTTATAAATTTCTCCTAAATTGATAAATGAAGCCTGATACAAACTGTTCCTGTATTACTTGGAAAACTCCCTCCTCTGCTTGGAGGAGTTCGCACTGCCAAAAATTGTGCCAGCACTGGGAGTTCCAACCCCTCCATCTGAATCCTTTTACTGGCCAATGGACCTGATGCACCCACAGAATGTGGACTATTAATTTTATAAAACTTACTTCATTTTAGGAGGGCTTTTTATGTCAGTGCAGTGATGGAGCTTGCTCACCTCTGGAACCATTTTTCTCCCTAGTTACTGCAAAATCCCTGTCAGGTACCTGTGAACCCAATTGGATTTCCTGAGGTTCCCCCAGTAACTCCCACAGCTGTCTGGCTTTGAACTTGCATGGTGAGGGCAGTTGGCCTCCTTGTGCACAGATGGATTTGAAATAGCTGAAAAGTAGGAATTAGGAGTAAAATAAACACTATCTTTTTATTAGAAAAAAATAGGGTTTCTGTTAATTTATAAGATTTTGTACTGGATTACAATTTAGTGCATTTTCGGTTTCCTGCTAGTACAGTGTTTAACATGTCAAATTGTAAGTAGGAATAACAATACCCTAACTCAGATGTAAATATAATAAATAGAACATGTTGCCACTGTGATTATCCCTTAGGTCTTATCAGAAATAATAAAGCACTTGACAGAAAACAGCAAAGGTGTCTTTTCTCCTCTCCCTCCAAAGGATCTGGGCAGTTTCACCTTGGATGTTTGACCTTGGTTTTGGGTTTAAAGTGTGATATTACACTAAAGCTGCCCTTGCTGGAGTAATTCTTGCTGGGCATAAAGATGGTAGAGAACTCTGAGGTAGTGAATGGGTAAAAGCAACACAAATCCTTTCATGTCAGTTTATATCGTGTTTGAAATATGATAATAGATCTGATTTCATATCTTTTAGGAGCACAAAAGGGGGTTTTGCTGCTTGAATTAACACACAAGATGGTATTAAAGCTTTTCAATTAAACTGATAGTCAAATAGGTATCAAGAAAACTCTACTTTTATTTGTGATGCTGTGCATAAAATTATCCAGGTATCACATGGAAGGACTATGAAATCAGCCCAAAGTTTCCTCCATGAATCGATGTCTCTCCCTTTTCATAGTGTGCAGTTGTTTAACAGTGACATTTAATAATGTATAAGAATAATTGCTGGAGTTTACTGCTCATTACTTCTTTAAAAACCCAGGAAAAGAGTACTAGCTCTTTGATTTTTTTTTAATATGAATATAATTTTCACTATAAAGTTGAAGCAAAACACGTGCTCTTTACTTATAATTTGATAATGTCGTCGCTGTTTCTCTGCTGTATTTAAATTCTTAAAATTATCATTTCAATTGCAGTTGTGCAGGCTCTAGAAAGAAGACTTAAAAGGCAAGTTATTAATTTTTCTAAGCAAAGTGTTTTAGGACAATCCCTGACAATCCCCACTTCAGCAGCTACAGATCTGCTCAGACAGACATTGCCCAACCTGTGCTTCGACCCCATCAGGGAAGAGTTTTTAAGGGTCCCCCCACGAGTTAAGACCCCATTTTGAGCCTTTGGGGTGTTTGTTAAGGGCGCAGTGTTGGGGTGAAGTGACAGAATTTATGAATTCCTAACACCTTATGGGCAACCATGCACCTGGGGCTGCTAAGCAAAACAGGACCAACCTAGTTTGGGTCCAGCTCATTGCTGGGAGCACCACGGTGGTCCTGGGTGCAGCACACACCAGTGACATGTGTGTTTGTCCTGACCCATGTGGCTTTGTCCTGACCCACACAGGTTTGTCCTGACCCACACAGGTATGCCCTGCCCATGTGGGTTTGCCCTGCCCCATCCCTGGGTTCTCCAGCCCATGGTATGGCCCCTGCTGCCACAGTTTCCCACTGCTGCCTCTTTCTTGCTGAGTGTTCCCAATCAGCCAAGTGAATTTGGATGAGCAGCAATCACTCCTTTAAGCACCACCTGGGCATATCCAGGCTCTGGAGACAGATTCCAGCAGGGCACACAAAATGGAGGAATTAATAGCAATGTTGTATTTGATGGGTTTTCCTTAATTTGCAATTAATCAAATGATGGTACAGAAACAGTTGGTTCTGTATTTATGTGTTGGCTTTCCAGAGAAAGCTAGAGAGTTTGTTTTGGACCAGAGCTAAGATTTTATATGAAAACAGATTTTAATTGGAATTATCCAAATAATTGGCTATTATTTGATTTTTAATGAGCTTCTTCACTTATTACCTTATCTATAAGTGGATTTAAAGGAAAGCAGTTTGTTGTCGTATTAATATTAATATTTTTCTTATTGTTTGGAAATGTATTTTTAGTTTCTCTGTATGTTGCCCCAGACTCGGATTAGCTGCTAATTTGCCTATAAAGTTGTGCTCCAGTCCTTGGCACGCTCTTTTTTTCTGATGGGAACTACCTGGTCACAGCTGTCAGACTCTGGGGGCTGGACAAGAGACTTCAGGATGCTGAGTCACATTCCTGGAGGTGGATACACAGGTTGTTCATGTGGTACATCTACTTCACTCTCTGTGAAGTGTCCCTGCTCTTTTGCTTTTGGAAAATCATCCAAGCCCAGATCATGATCTATTTTTGAATCAGGCTTGCAAATCTGACCTTCAGTAGGGAGATACTCTGAAGAGCTGTGTAGACTCATTTTCCAGAAGGTCCACTAAGCAAATAGTCACAAATTTTCACAAAGACTCTGAGTCTTACCATGAGAAACAGTAATTTTTAATTATTTCCATTTTAAGCACCAAGTGGAAGCACTGGGTTGGCTTCAGACAGAATGACCCCATCCAGCCTCCTGCTCCACCCTCCTTGGAATGCACAGCCATAGCACACCTGAGCTATAGGTCTCCAATTATGAACTCTGCAGGATTACAAAGATTCTTCAACAAATTAGGGACAAGGCACAATTATGCATCTTATTCTTAAAAGCAGTCTCTGGCCTACATGATGTGCTGGAAACCAAGGTAGTAACGCAGTAGTTCTTCAGAGGAAAGTCCTCCCCTGAAGAGCCTCTCTTCCTGACACTGTTATCACCAATAAAAATATGTTTTTAAAAAATCAAATTCATATCCCTGCAATGCATTGCCTGGTCACCTGATGTATATTGACGTAGTGCTCTGCAGTGAAGTGCAGTTTTACTGGTTTTCAACCTCTGGAGAGAAAATTATTGTGCTCATCTAACATTAATTAGTTTTAAAATAGCTAATAGCCTTCTCTGCAACATGCAGAGGTGCTGGAGCATGTCCAGGGAAGGGAACAATGCTGGGGAGGGGTCTGGAGCACCAGGAGCAGCTGAGGCAGTGGGGGGGCTCAGCCTGGAGAAAAAGAGGCTCAGGGGGGACCTTCTCACTCTCTGCAACTCCCTGAGAGGAGGGTGGAGCCAAGTGGGGGTCAGGCTCTGCTCCCAGGGAACAAGGGACAGGAAAAGGGGAAACAGCCTCCAGCTGTGCCAGAGGGAATTCAGGTTGGACATCAGGAATAATTTCTTCATGGAAGGAGTGGTCAGGCATTGGAATGGGCCGCCCGAGGAGGTGGTGGAGTCCCCATCCCTGGAGGTGTCCAAGGAATGACTGGACATGGCACTCAGTGCTCTGGGCTGGGTGACAAGGTGGGGATCAGGCACAGGTTGGACTCAATGGTCTGGGAGGGCTTTTCCAACCTCAATGATTCCATGATTCTGCAATTCCTCCGTGATTGCTTTTCAAGAAATAAAAGTCAGACCCTTCACCAGCTTCGTTGCTCTGCTCTGGACACAAAGAGCAGAGCTCTGGCTGTAAGAGCAGGTTTGTGTAAGCAGGTTTGTCTTTTGGACATGTATCCACTTGTATGCAGGAAAGAGTCTCTCAGCACAAATATTATTCACTTCTAAATTCTTTTAAGCTTGAAGTTGTTCAGCAATGAAAGGAGAGTGAACTCTAATCAGAGCAGTACTTGCTACGTTGTGAAGAGAGGACAGTCTCACAATTCACAGGCTCAATCATTTTCCAATCACAATTAACATCGTGTTAGCTAAGGAATGATGAGTGGAAAAAAAAGGAATGGGCACTCTAAGAAAAGGAAATACAGTGAAGGCTCAAGTGCTGCTCATTTCCAAAGCTCCTTAGCTCAGATTACTGTATAATCAAAATCCTCCTCTTTGAAAATTGAAGAAACTGGATAGAGAACCCTGCATAGAAGCTGTGGCTACCCCATCCCTGGAATTGTTTAAGGCCAGGTTGGATGGGGCTTGGAGAAACTTGGTCTAGTGGAAGGTGCCCCTGTCCATGCCTTCCTTCCTTCCTTCCTTCCTGCCTCCCTCACTCTCTCCCTTTCTCTAACTTCCTTGGAGTCAGAGATGGTTGCAGACATGGAGCTGTGGCCAATGGAAGGGGGACTCTGTGCCGTGCTGGCCAAGTGTCCTGCTGAGCCCCCTCTGAGCCCCCAGAGGAGTGAGCACAACCTCTCCCTCACCTGCAGTCCCAGCAGGGCCAAGCTGCTTTGCCAGGACCAATGCCAAGGCTGCAGTGGCCCTTGCTGATTTCCAGCAGCATCCCCAGACACCTGAATGGAACATTGTAATATTCCACTTTACTGAACTTCAAAAAGTAAATACAGGATTTCTGGTGGTGATGCCCAGCCTGGTGCACTTCTATCCTCTGGCAATTCCAGCCACACCACGTCCAGATGTATTTGCCATTGCCATGGGTGATTCTACTTACCCATTTTCTCAGACCTTAAATCAAGTCAGTAAGCTACAATTTGCAGAGAGCGGTGTCAGCTGGTAGCCTTTGGGGTTCGTGACTCTGCAGAAGGGAAACATTGGGAGCACCTCTTCTCCAGGAATTTGAAAAATGTAAACTGAAACATGACTCTACCAATGTGTGTGACATTGAAAGGAAGAAAGACAAGGAGTTAGTTAATGAGAAGAAAGCACGAAGTGATGTGGTCACATATGTCAGCTGCTGTTATAACCCTATCGCTCACAGTTTTCCCATATAAAATCATTTCAAATTGAAATTAAACCTTCCGAGCGCTCCCGTTATCCCAGCTGGCAGCCCGCAGCCCTCACTGGTTGGCTCAGATGGTCATTTCATCAGCAGCTGTCACTTTCTGTAGGTATAAGTATTTAAAGGGTAGGGGAAGAATTATCTCTTGACATCAGTCACAGGTGTTTGAAGGAAATGAGTGGTTTATGGATCCATCAGGGCAGGGAGGACCAGGTGTGCCCTCACCTGAGCCTTTGAGATGGCACCTGCCTTGTGCTCCATCCCACCAGTGAGAGATCAGCTGGGGTGGCCAGAAAGGATCTTCTGGATAATGTTAAAAGACAGAATATTGTGAAATTTATCTTTTGTCAATAAGTTGTTCACTAAAGGGCTCTTTGTTCTTGCTGAATTAGTAAGATTCATGGTTTGTGAAGAAAACCAACTCAAGGAGCAGAAGCCAAGAGTGAGCAAAAGTTGAGCTGGAAATCTAATGCTGGAATAGTTGTGATAATGTGTCATAACATCAGTGCTCCTGACTGGTCCAGGTGGGCAGAGGTGCCCAGGACAGCAGGGGGAAAATGCAGATGGGGCACTGGGAGCCAGGAAATAACAATGCGATAAAACGTGTGGGAAATGGTGATGCTCCCACTGCTGCTTGTGCAGGTCTCTGCCACTTTCCTCACAAATTGGACCTGTTCCACAGCCTTTACAAGCATTTATGGGACCGTCAGGATCTCAAGGCCTCTGCAGTGCCCTATCCATGAGGATGAGTGGGAACAGACCATGCATCTTCATTTCAGGCTTTCTGAGAGCCCAGCCAGCCATCATTTTGGACACTGCTCATCTGGAGTGTGTTTGAGAGGACTGTTATTATTTTCAAACCAGCTGGGCAGGAAAAGCAGTGAGCTGCTGTCAGAGGCAGGCCTGGTCCTTCAGCATCTCCATCCCTGTGGGAGACATGGACTGTCTAAGCACAGTGGGTGTGGGAGGAATGTCAGGCACTACCTCTGCCACCCAAATCTCTGCTCTTCCCCACCCCTCAGCCCAGATGTACTCACGTCACTACCAGTCCTTGCACAGCATAAAGAGCACTGTAAGGTTCCAGAGGGCTCATAAACTGCTGCCAGGTGTGATTTGTGTTCTGCAGACCCCGAGGACCATTTTCTCGAATCAATGAGGTTCCGAGAACTCACAGTTCAAGCCATTAATTACGTTAGGATGCTCCAGAGTGACACAAATGCCTTGATGGAAAGCTGGGGGTCTACTTCCAGGATCATCCTGACCCCAAGGAGCAGTTCTGCTGAGCCTGGTGCAGGTGCAGCTCCTTGGTGGGCGATGGGGAGCTGCAGCTTCCCGTGGTTGTTCCAGGCAGCACCGTGGCACCGTCACCCTCCAAGCCCATTTTGTACATGAGAACATCTTCCTTCTGCAGATAGAACAACAAGTTACACAGGTGTGTCCCCCTTGGCACTGGGTATGCCAGGATGTGCACTGGAATATGGAGAATCGGGGATTGAAGTTCCCAGCTGTAGCACTTTGGAGACTCTTGCCTGTCCTTGGATATAACAAGTGACACATATCAGTGCAGAGGAGCCCTTTCATGTGCACACACTCTTCCTGAAATGTATTTAACAGGAACGCAACATACATTTAAAAGACTACATTCCCCTTGTGGGGAAAATGGGATTCTGAAAAAAAGGCAAAAAAAATCATTATCAACATTTCAGTAGAAAAAACAATCCTGGAGAAACTGTTTGGTGTCTTTTCAAACAAAAATGTTATAAAGCATTTCAGATTAATAAACACCGTCTGCTGTTTTGTTTCAGGGAGTCAGTCCCTTCGTAGACAAACCCTTGATAGAATTTTTACAGCCCATCTTTGTCAATAACCCTTAGAGAGCATCTGAACTGCAAAGCCCACAGGGCAGTCACTGAGAAAAGCATATACTGGGAACTTCAGGTTAAAGATATGAAGCATAATATTTTAAAATAATTTTTTATTACTCAAGCAGCTGCAAGACTTTGAAGATCAAATAAAGCAAGGTTGTGTTTACTGTATTGCTGGAACTATTTCGGTCGCTGGGAATATCTCCTGGCCCTGGGATGACTGTGCACTGTGCTGCCAGTTGTGCTTCCCTGAAGGGACACAAAACTTCTTATACAATACTGGTCTTAGGGAGAGACCCCTCGTGGAGCAGGGCAGGAAAAGCTGTTGGGCAGGGGTAGCCCTCCCAGCACAAAGGACCAGACTGGTCATGGACGGGTTCATGGTCTTTACCTTTAGGTAAAGACCTAAAGGATAGTTGGCTGATTGCAGACACTGGCAGTGTGAGCACTTTAGTTGGAGGAATGTCCCTTTCCACTATGAAGTTTCTTGAAAACACGTTTAAATTAAGTTTGCAGAGTACAGTGCAGAAATCTAAGGAAAAAGAGAGTTTGGCTTTTGAATCAGTGAATACGGATTGAAAAAAGGACTTTACTCATCCCAGACTGCTTCACCATCCTTGTTAATTCCAGCTGCAAGTAGATATGAGGGGCTATTATTCCCAGTCCCTGGCTTTACACAGCTCCATTCTCGTGGAGCAGGGTCCCTGCCCAAGCCCCCATACGGGAGCAGAGCAGCTCTGTCCCTCTGTCACAGTCTGACCTTCTGCAGGTGTCTCTTTGGTGAAGACCCAGAGTTCACATCTGGGCACAGGCAATGCCCTAAAACAGAAAGGACCCTTCCTACAAGCATTTATTCAAATCCAAAGAATATCCTTTCCCTGCTCCCACTAGATGCCCATTGGGTTCCCATTTATTGTCAGGCTAATGATTTTAGTAATATTGCAAATGAAATTATTTGGGCATAGCTGCTTTAGATCCCTAGGTTTTACTCTAATTAATGCCAATATTTTGAATTATCCCTAACTTTCAAGCTAAATTTGCTTGGGGCTTAACAAATTATCATTCCAATGTATCTGTGAGGGATCTGTGTTTTTTGTTTCAATGGATTAATTTTCCATCTTCAAATTGGGATTGAAAGAAATCAAAATTAGTAAAAATATTTTGCATTACTGAAATTGAAATGTTGTCATGATGATAATCTTCAGAAGTCTTAATTTTTGTAAGTGTAAGCACTAATGGCTTCATTTGGACAAGCTCTTTGGAAACAGAAGATCAAAAACATTTCTTTTAAACTGTTGAAACGAAATGTGTCGCTTGACTGAAATACTTGATTTCAGTGGTTTAAAACCAAAATTTTATTGAACTTTATTTGATGTTTTAAAACTAACCTGATTTAAATGACAATAGAATTTTTCATTGAAAAATCATTTGACTTTCAAATGTAACTAACATGGAGAAAATAATCAACAGAGAGCTTTGAAGTACCCGAATCCTCAGAATTAGCTGTAGCTGGGGCACAACCAGAGCCCAGAATCTGTCAGCACTGCAGAGGACTCCTGTCTACACAGAGCAAAATAAGTGACACCCATCCAAGGGACGGGGCTTCTCATCACGGGCAAAAGGAGTGAGGGAGAATTACTGTTCTTATTAAACTTCTGTCCTTGCCATCGGTGCAGAAACTTCAACTCTTCTCTTTGGAACGCTTCAGGATTTGCTTTTCCCCAGCATTGGGGGAAGGCAGTTCTGCAGAAGAGTTGCCTTGAGTACCTGTGAAGGAGAAGAAAATTCTCCATGAAATCGTGTGCATGCTCAAAGTTGGTCTTGTAATGTGTTTGAACACTTTTTAGATCTGAAATCTCTTAATTAGTCCCATTATATAGTAACAGCATGTTCTGCAAAGAATTCAGTCATCCCTAAAATTATTTGCTAAAATAAATGAGTAGAGAAATGACATTATTTTTTAGAACTCTATCTAAAACTGGGTCTTGACATAAGGGGAACTGAGATACAGGTTTTTTAACATAACAGCTCCTGGCATGTGCATCATAGCTGAGTGTGAACAGCAAAACCCTCCCGACAACATATGTGTGTGTGCATTAAACGTTTGTACTGCTGTCACTTTAAAGAAACCCAACATTATTTAGGGAAGGCGTTCCATGTAGTATTTTTTCCATGTGGGATGCCTCAGTTCCACTCAGTTTTGCAATCCCACACAGGTGTGTGTGTCTGTAGGAATAATCTGTGTGTGTCCTGACCCAGCCCTCCTGCAGTGTCAGTGTTTAAGGTTCAGGTGAGAGTCGTAATGAAGGGTTTGGAAGAAAACCATGACACAGGGCTGGGGAGTTCAGCATCACATCTGGCTGAAGTACTTACAGCTCACCAAATGTTTGCTCCAAGAGACACTGAGAAATAAACTCCGTGTGGTGCCAGGGCTGTGGGGCCTTCATTTGGCGCTTCTGTCTGAGCATAATCATGGAATCACAGAATCATGAAGGTTGGACAAGCCCTCTGAGATCATTAAGTCCAACCACCAACCCAGCACCACCAACATGTTCATCATTAAACTGTGTCCCCAGCTGCCACATCCACACGTGTTTTGAACCCTTCCCGGGGATGGTGACTCCAGCACTGCCCTGGGCAGTCAATGCCAATGTCACGCTGTAGACAAGTGGGGCCAGATGCTCCATTCCAGCTGCAGGAGTGGCCAAATGCGCCTTTGAGGCCAGATCGTGCCCCACTGCTGAGTTAATGATGTGCATCCATCGGGTCCTGCTCTGGGGTAGGGAGACCTCTAAAGGAGAGGAAAACCATTGTTCTCTTGTGTATGCTTTGATGTGCTGCTTGTGTGTGCTGGCACAAGCCCCTCATTAGTGACAGACTGTGACTAGAGCATGGGCAAACCCACTCTCTGTTTGCTTTACCTGCAAAACAATAACAACTTTGATCAACAAAGGGCCAACAGCCTCCTTGCGTGAGACAGACTTTTTATTAGGTCTGAGACTGAGAGTGTTTCTTCTTAAGAAGTACTGGTTTATTGCAGCAGGCTGGGAGATGAGATAAGAGTGAAATACCAAACATACACCCACAAAAAGAATGTGTGTAAAATTGGAATGATAAGGTTTTCGGAGCAAGTTCCTTCTCAGGTGCTTGAGGTGCAGCACTGCTTCATATTTGCTGGAGAAGTTGAGGGAAATTGCAGTAATATCAATTACAACTGGGGCCGCTGTGCTTGGACAGACCTGTCTCAAAGCAAAATAAAATAAATACATTTCTTCTTTACCTTTTTGTCAAGGTTATGTGACTTTGAAAACAGAGGATGCAGCTGAAGAAAACATTCCAGTGTCAGCAGCGAGGAGTGGACAGCATGAGACACCTTCCTGAGGATTAACCTTCCCTGAGGATCAGAGGGAGAGGATTCTGCCTGGTAGGGAGGGGATTTGCTCTCTGAGAGCAATTCCCCACCACAGAAAATGTGTAGTGCTTGGGGACACGAGTTAGTGGTGGACTTGGCAGTGCTGGGGAAACAGTTGCACTTGGTGGTCTGAGGGGCCTTTTCCAACCTCAATGATTCTGTGATATTTCAGGAAACCAGGATAAGTGCACACTCTCTGTTGGAATGTATCCTGTCTGCTGTTACTCCAGGCATGCCACAGTAGTCAATGCCAAGCTCAGTGGTGACAACCAGCCAACAATTACCAGACTCCAGCTTCATTCCTTTCCTCTTTCCTTCTTGTATGAAGGAAACAAAAGATAATGGCTGATCCTGTCTTCATATGATCCCACAGCACCATTGCCCCTTGCTTTGGAGCAAGACCTGTGTTAGGGACTGAAGATCATTGGCTTGGTCCTTGCTGATCCAGCAATGCTCCCCACACAGCACTTGGGTCACATGCTGGCTGGTTTCCAAGCAGACATTTCTAGTTCTCAGACGTTTCCTTGGAGCTATGACCCTTGAGCCAGGAAGAGCTGCCCATCTATCATTTTTGCTGGCTTTATGGTATCAAACATCTCCAGCTGAACTCCCTGCAGCATCCAAGATGGACTTGCTCCTTCACTGACAATCCACCTAGAGATAACTGATAGAATGGTGATTACAAAATAAAAAATAAAGAAAAAAAAGGGGGGAGAAAAATGCTTACAAGTTTTTGAATCAAACATGTAGAGAGGAAAAAAAAGACTGAAAAGGGCAACAGTGTCAATACTATTCATCCCTGGACTATTCAGTGCTGTTACTATAGAAAACAGTTGACATTTATTTATATCAGTATGGTCAGGTCAATATGAGGAGAAACTGTTGCCTTTAGATTCTTTCTTGCTGCATTTCTCAGTCTTTATTTCCATCCAAGCTCTCAAGTTTCCATCTTATGCTTTTATCTTGTCTTGGCAATTGCATTGAATATTGATAAGTAACTAAATGTAGACAGTTTCCCAGGTGACTTCTCCTCATACTGAAAACCCAAATTTGCACTTTTTTTGGGTGCCATATGGGTCCAATTACCCATTAACTCACGAGGAGGCCGGTTAAATCCAATATTGTGTTAAGGTGTGCAATATGTGGGCTGAGATTGTTTTCCTGCTGGCATTTGCTTGCAAGCATTTAAATTTCCTGTCAATCACAAGGCAAGCAAGTTATTTTCACTGTGCCATTGAGACCCAACTGTCACAAAGAAAACATCACAAAAAGCACAAAAATGGCACCTTTTTGATGGTACAACATGATTATCCTGATCTTATATTTTGTTGTGGTTTCTATAGATTATTTTTCTGCCTTTATTTTTTTCAGAACAAAGTTCTCACTTTGATGCTTCTCTTTGATAAAGTTACAAAGCTGTGCCAAAGATTTGAAATCTGTCATGGGACTTCGCTCTTCTCAGGAACGAGTTGCAAATTATGTCCCCCATAGTTTTTTAAAAAAGCTGCCTGCCTCTCAATCAGCAAATATTCTTCCATGACACTGTGAATCTCTCATTTTTTCATTTCTGCTTTTGTCTGAATCCTACTGAAATATTAACGGGGTTCCTTAGAGCTGACATGAGATCCAGAGTCTGCTCAGCACATCACTGTTGATACTGATTCCAAGGGACTCCAGGGAACAGCCACCGCCCACCCGGAGGACACTGGAGGCACCAACCCTTCCCTGGCATTGGGAGATTTTCCAAAACAGCCATCCCATCTTCATCCCACTCTAATTACCATTGCACTGGGAGAAAACATCACAGAAGTTTCTCTCTTGTGAATCAAGAGATTCAAGAGTTCTACTGCATATGTAAAACTTGCTCCACAGGGAACAGTAGCACAACAGTCCGTGAGCCTTTGCTTAGAGGCCGTTTCCTGCTGAGCCTCTTTTCACCAGTGTTTTCCCCAGTCATGTGATCTACTTGACCTCTTCCCAAGCAGAGAGCTCCCCACAGCCAGGGCTCTGCATGGCAAAGCAAATAATGCTGTGTGCTCCCTGAGCAGAGGTCCCTCCCTCGAGCACCACGGCCACCCAGCTCCACATAGGGACCCTCTGCAAAGGTGTCCTTCAAAGCATTCGTTTGAATCATCCTCAAAGAGATAAACACCCAGAACATTCTCCCCAGAACTATCTCTGCCTCTTCTCATGTTGTAACAAAGATGAAGACTAAGTCTTAAATGTAGTTGGAAAAAAACTGAATTAAATCAAAACAGGTTTAAAAATGTATTTCTGTTTCATTTGGAAATTAACAGGAAGGAGGGCAACGTGGTCAGGGACAACAGTACAACTCACAGCCACAGAGCAAGGAGGAGGCCAACAGGCTGTGGGAGCTCCAGGAGCAATGACACCATTTGGAGAAAAGGAATTAGGTGTGTTTGACAAAGGAGACACAAGGCCTTGGTGCTACAGACTCCTCATGCGTGGGGAGTTCATGCCAAGGCAGCACAGCCATCTCTGCTCTCCACATCTCTGCAGGTCCCAAGCCAGAGGAGCTTGGTGGGAACCACTACAGATATTCCCATGTTTATGGTTTGTGTTTCCATTGCATCTGCTTTTGTCTTCATAATGTCACTGAGGATGACACTCTTCCTTGCTTAAAAACCCTTCAGAACAGAGGAAGAACCTCATGAACAGCAATGGAAATTAAAGAGTCCTGTTTTTCACCTGATATCCGATGTCTGAGTGAGGAGGAAAAGGAGCCAACAGGCTGTGGAATGTTTTACAGAGCACTAAACAGTGAGGCCAAAGCCAAGAGCCCTGTCTGGGGTTCTGCTGGGAATAAAAATTGATAGTGAAGTCAGGTATTTCTTAATGCAATTTTTGTTTCCATGAACACAGGAGAAACCAAATAACAAGAGAACATTTATTTGCTTGCAGCTCCAGCCCTCTTTCAGCCAGCACTCACCTTGGAGAGCATGGAGACCTCAGAGGTTTCCATCAAGGCTGCATTTCCAGCCTTTGTTCATTTTTCTGTCTGATGCTCAGCATGTCTTGTCTTTTCCCAGTTTCCTTGCAATACCCCAGATTTATTTCACATGCTCAGCAATGACTTGGCTTCCATTTGAGCTTGATGTGGGTGGGGCCGTGTTTTTCCAGCCCTATACTCCCAATTTCTCATAGAAATTAGGAGATAAAAAGGTCTCTCACATAGTAAAGGCCAAATATCTCATTCCCCAGCAGAGGGGGGGATGATCATCGTGTCAAGATTGTTTGTACAGGCTTCCCTGGATGTATCTCCCAGTCTGGGGGAGATCAGAGTGGGATGGTGTAGGACAACACAGCTCTGGGGCTGGAGGTTTCTGCTCCCACACCTCTCTCCCCTGCTGTCATGGTTTGAGACCCCTAAAATCCACCTGCCCTCAGCACCAAAGCTGAGGTAGCCATGCCCTGCAGATTGGATAACGCCACGTACGGTACAGTGTGACCTGGAGGCAGGAGAGAGACAGGGACTGCTAGCTGACCCTGCTGGTCAGGACTCCTCTGCTGGGTCAGCAGCCTCATTAAACCCTAAACAACATCCTCACGAACACAAGGAAGAAAGTTTTTGTTATTGTTGGAAAATCAAGCACTGACAAAGTCAGTCCTGAAAAACCCTCCTCTCCTGCCCTCCACTGGACCACATCACTTGTGTGCAGAGGCCCGGGCCGGTGGGACTGTTGCTGATGAAACCCCAGACCCTCTGAATTCCATGTGGACTCAAGTGCTGCGAAGACAGTTTGTACCACACTTCATTCCTGCAGTGTTGAAACCTGTGACACAGCTCTCACAGGCTGCTCTGCTTGTCAGACAGGGCTGCCCGGTGCCTGCAGCCATCAACAGAGTGCAGGTGGGATAACAGCTCTGGAGCACATTGCTCTGAAAAGGAAAAGGAAAAAAAACCTTCACTTGGACTTCAATCTTCAGCCCAAATATTGATGGCAAAAGCACCACTTTGTGTCTACCAGAAGCCACATCAGCTGCATGAGGATTTATGCTGTGTGTATCAATCTTGCTTGCTGGGAAGGATTATTAATGCTGTGTTTTTAACCATCTGCATGTCCCCCTTCATATATAAAAAAGTGAACCTTGAAGCTGCCAGATGAAGACAGTATTTATCATCTTCAGCATGAGTGCCACTGAAATACTCGAGCTCTCAAACTCTCTCATCTGTCAAACTGGGAATCAGAGGGAGCAACTGGTTGGTATTCCAGGATTTTCATAAAACCCAGCACCTGTCCAGCTGAACTTCCACATTTTCATAGGAAGACTACTTACAAGAGCATGTAGTGACAAGACCAGGGAGAATGCCTTCCCACTGACAGAGGGCAGGTTAGATGGGATATTAGGAAGGAAGTCTTCCCTGTGAGGGTGTTGAGGGTGTTGAGGCCCTGGCACAGGTTACCCAGAGAAGCTGTGGCTGCCCCATCCCTGGAAGTGTTCAAGGCCAGGTTGGATGGGGCTTGGAGCAACCTGGGAGTGGAAGGGGGTGCAATGAAATGAGCTCTAAGGTCCCTTCCATCCGAAAGCAGTCTGGGATTCCTTGCTTACAGGAGGCCATGGTGCCCCTATGCCAGTACTGGGGCCCGGGCAGAGCAGGGGCAGTGGGGGCAGCTCAGACATTGGGATGGTCTCCACCAACACAACTGTATTTTCCCTTCTCGGTCTAAGTTCCCACTGTGATCACACCACTTTTCTCTCCACAAATGATGCACACAAATTAACAATGCTGAACATTTGAAACTCGATTTCTCACTTCTTTGTGAGTTCTGTTAAAATTCCTGTGCTCCCTCCCTGACAACGAGCAGGTGGGAAATCACTGCGGAGGCAGTGGAGGAGTAAAACATGGAGTTGTAATAATTCAGTTGTAAACATTGGCACTGTGCATGTGGGCACTAGAGCCTTTCCTAAAAATAATACAGATAAACCACCATTTGCAGCTCTGCAAATCCAGCACCCGCCTGGGACACAGGGAGATGAATTCTGTAGTGCCACCAAAGCCAGGTGATTAATAATTAGCATAACTTTTCCATCTGCTGACAGTGCCTTTTGCATATTATAATTGTGTCTCACTCAATGAATTACATCTTTTTTTTAGTAAGTTCTTAAAAATAGGCTTTTGTTAAGCTTCAGCTCAAAAACAAATTTTTAAAATCTTGTAACTTCATCAGTTTTCCAAATCTGCACAATCAAATCTACTGACAGAAAAATGATCGAAAGCAACTGTCGTTTCTGTTTTCAGGAGTGAAACTAGGGGGGCATTTCCAGGGCTTGGGAATGGTGCACAATGCAGACAATAAACCAGCAATAATTGCACCATCCCACCTGTTCCCATTCAGATATTGATAAGAATATTGTCAGCCTTTGGAGATACTGATTCATTGTGTTGTGGAGTAGATATGAAAAAAATAAATTCTCGATGGAAGCTGTTAATATGAATTCCCTCCCTGTTACGCGTATTAAAGGAATTTCATCCCATCAGGAGCTAATCACATTTCATTTTCTCCTGTTTTTTTTTCTCATGATCAACACATACCGGCACAGCCGAGGTGTACGATAATCAAAGCCTTCTTCATGGTTGAATAAATTTAATACTCTTGCTTCATCAATGTAGCGTATTAAAAAGTCCCTTGACATATTTAGCTTGATTGCTTAAGGCATCACTCCGGAGCCACGGCATTACAGATTTCACCTGCAATATGGGGGGCCTTGGTTTTCATTTATCTGTAACATGACATAAGGAATTGGATTGAAATAAGTTTCTTTGAAAAACAAAACCAATTGATGAAGTCATAATACATTCTCCACAACCTAAGTGGAAAAATAAATGAACATTAATTTGTGTTTGCAATAGCAGGCAGCACAAATAACACAGGTATTTGGAGTTGTAAATAAGTAATTCAACAATGTAATGTCATACCAAGTAGATATTTGTTTTACAAACAAATTACAAACAGTTCCACTATGTTTAAAATATTAACTTGCTTTTCTATGGCATAATTTTGTTACTAAAAAATGCACGGTCAGCTCCTGTAATTCCCATGTGATTCCAGTTTGAACCAAGTCTTTCTCCTCCTTTCGCTGGCGGAACGCTTGGCACCGGAGGAGCCCAGGGCTGAGCAGAGCAGGAGGTGGTGCCAATGTGGGGTAAGGATCCATCCCAGCTTCAGGGCCCGGAGGGCAGGAGGGGGTTCCTGCGTCAGGCATTGAACAGCTGATTCAACCCACTGAGCTGCTGGACCACTTGAACCACTTCAAGAAAAAATATCAGACTTCTGGTCCGTGATGGACACGGGTTTAGCTAAATTAGAAAACACCAAAGCAAAACTGCTGATTTTCTAGTTAAGGTTTCTGCATTCAAAGCCAGAATGCAATTGGGGACAAATGTTTTCAGCAGCACTGGAGACGAAATCCAAGAGCCTAAAGCCAGTGCTCGGATCGGTGATAAATTCAAATGTAGCCTCTCTGTTAAAGGCCAGGTTGCAACTTATATGAAATTCAATTAAAGATAAAATATCTATTTTCCTGGCCTTGCTAATAGAGTGGCTGGTAATGACCCTGCCAATAACTCCAAACTTGCTTTAGGATATATCCAAGGGTGCAGATTTTCCTGTCATTAGTAAACATTTTGTATTCCACTGCGCCACTAGAATTGTCTTGGTACACCTGTGACAGGAAGTAAAAGGATACAGTGCTGGAATGTCTCTTAATAGTGTTTTTCCAGGAGCAGATTCCCTCTAAGATGGGAACAGGGATTTGGAATCCAGCTGTCTTTTCTCCATCATTGCCTCAGCGGTAGGATAGCGCCCTCTCCCCTGGGCACGGGTGGGACCCCCAGTGTCAGAGCAGAACCAGAGATTCTCACCACATGAAACACTTTCAAATGCTGAAAGGTAGAGAAACAAGTAGACCTCACCCTCTCCCCACATCTCAGCAGTGCTTCTGTCCTCCCTCTCCTTTCAATGCAGGAGTGCAGAGCTGAGGGGCAGTTTGGGGACTTCGCCAGGATCTGGTGTCCAGATCCCTAGAAACTAGCATCAGTTGGAAAGGAAAAGTGCATGTCTCCAGAGCAGCCTGTCCTGGGCTCTGAGGATTCTATTGGGGAGATGGGGAGGGCATGTACTGGCTCAAAGCCTACTCAAACCCATCCACCACTGCCCACTACATAAAGTCTAGTTTTAGCTTTCCTGCTGGAGAAAAAAGCCCCATCTTTGCTTTGTGAGGTGACCTGGAGTGAGGCACAGCCCTTTTTTTCTGGAGGAAAACCATGCCTGGTGCGAAAAAAACCTCCAACAACTCTGTTTCATGCCCTGGTATTTTCAGGTCTCTTGGGTAGCGCAGAGTTCGGGGTCATTTCAGAAGAGATTTCTCATAGACAGTCTTGAGATCTGATTTTTGTGTTTATACAGAAATGTATTCACAGAATCACAGACTGGTTTGGGTTGGGAAGGACCTTAGAGCTCATCTGGTTCCAACTCCTGTGCCATGGGCAGGGACACCTTCCACTAGACCAGGTTGCTCCAAGCCCCATCCAACCTGGCCTTGAATGTATTCACAAGGTCTTGCTCCTGGAGACACGGAAGAAGGCTGGATGGGGTTTCTCCCTACAGGTACAGGTATGTCTGAGTGTGTCTTCATTCCCCAGGTGAACAGCAGACAGGATGTGGGGAGGGCAGCCCCCCAGCCTGTTCTGGGCTGCCTTGTCTCCCTGTCCTCTCTGGGCCTCAGCACACACCACTTCCCAAAACACACGGAAATGGCCAAAGATCACCAGCGTAGCCTCACATCTGGGCATGGTCCTATGAGCACCTGCAAAAGAAAGGATTCACACCAGAGCTGTGCAGGAGGCAGCTCCCAGTGAGAGGCAGCACAGTGTGTGTCAGCTGAGGGTGGCACAAACCTTCAGCTGCGAGTTAAAAGGGCTATTAAGTAAAACACTGAGCTGATAAAAAGATATTTATTGTTAGTATGGAGTCTATTACTATGTCATTAGTAATAATAACACCCAGATAATGAATTGAGCTTTTCTCCTAATGACTTGGGGTGTGGAATCATTCTTTCTAACTTCCGTTCTTCAGAAGAACACTCACTAGGCAATTAATATTGTCACTGGCATACCGAAGAACCTAACCCCACTGTGATTAGAGCAAATGAATAATTTGCCATTCAGATGCACCGAGAATAAAACTAGGATATGACTGAGAACAAAATTCCTGAGTTGCAAGCTGTAATAATTAACACACAGCAGAGAAGTGGGGGAACAGTTTAGAAAGACTTGATCTGAAGTCTCCTCAAGGGACTAGGAAGGCTCTCCACTTCCCTCCCCTCTCTTTCCCTCCTTTTCCCTTCCCTCCCTTCCCCTATTTGGAACACCCAAAATACAAGGAGGAAATGCCTGCCCAGCAGAATTCCCATAGAAGGGGAGTCAGGGCAGAGGAGGGTAGAGCAGAGGATCAGTAGGGCCCCACCAGTGCCGGGGTCCTGCCAGGTCATTGCCAGCTCATGTGTCCTGTGCTTCGGTGTCACTGCTGACAACAACCCTTGTTTTGGTAAGAAAGAGCTGGACTGCAACATTTCATGGAGTTTTTGCTGATAATTAAGGCAAGAGTTGGCACCACAGCCCAGGTGCCCCTTTCAAATTGGGTTCCTACACCTGAGGTCCTACAGCCACATCCTGCAGAGGTGATGGCACTTCCCACTCCTGCTATACCCACTGTGAATTTTACTTCAAAACCAAGTGAGTTGTGAGAAGCTTGAACCAATCTCCCATAATTCAGATTCCTTCCAGTATCTGAAGGGGGCCTACAAGGAAGCCAGAGGGAGATGAAGAGAGGGACTCTTCATCAGGAACTGGTGACAGGACAAGGGGGAATGGCTTTCTACTGGCAGAGGGCAGGGTTAGATGGCATATTGGGAAGAAAGTTTTCCCTGCAAGGGTGGTGAGGCACTGGCACAGATTGCCCTGTGGCTGCCCCATCCCTGCAAGTGTCCAGGGCCAGGTTGGATGGGGCTTGGAGCAACCTGGTCTAGTGGAAGGTGTCCCTGCTCATGGCAGGGGGTGCAATCAGATGAACTCTAAGGTCCCTTCTAACCCCAGCCATTCTGTGATTCTACAATTATCTGGTAGAAGGTCAGGGAGATGGTTCCCCAGGGATAGCCAGTCCCCCTTGTGCCAGGGGCTGTGTGAGACCAGGAGCCCCAGCCATGCTCTGGCAGCCCCCCAGATAGGGCCCTGGGCAGCCCCCCTATTCTGCAGCCACCTGGTTCCCTCCTCCCAGACATCTTCCCTCCCCAGGGACACCTATGGCTTTTCTTATTCTCCTCCACTTGCTTAAAGCTCCTTGAACTGATCCATGCTCCCAGGGGAGGTGAATAGTTAAAAAATAAATAAGCAACCAGAAATATGTGGGAGAGAAAAAAACCCCACATGTAACATTTAATTGTGGAGAAAATAAGTATTAAAATAATTTTGACAGGAAATTAAGGATGAGTCAGTAATGGAATTGTGTTTTTGAAATAACAGTGGTTGGTTAACATCAGTCCCGAGTCTGGAAAACAAGATTGAAATGGATCAAGGGGCAACTGGGACAGTAAAAGATCTTTAAGGAATAAATGAAGATCCTCATAACTCAGCACGTGCCTCACATTCTGCTGTCAGAGACAGAGGGGAGGAGCTGGTTTTGTGACACACTATGGGCAGAGGGACACTCAGCTCCTATATATACACAATTTTGGGTGTAAACCTTTCTGGTTTGTATTCTCAAGACTTGTTTCAGACCTCTTGGGCCATTACCCTCCCAGGCTGGCTCTGCCTCGAGGGGGGACTCCTCACTCAGCCTGGCAGAGAGCGGGACGTGCATTTCCTGAACATTAGTTTGCAAATGGAGCCTGAAGTGTTGGTTATGTCCCATAAACCCCAAATAGCCAAAAGAGATTTAGGTGAGGAGATTTTCCCAGCTCAGCCCCATGGGAAGGGCACACAGGGTGCCTCCTGCATCCCTTGGGAGAGAGGCGGCAGGAGGTGATGAGCCAAGTTCCTCTGTCAGTCGTTATTTTATTGCTTTGGGGATTTTATGGTACTTGCCAATACCCTGTTGGGAAACCCATGGCCCCTGGGGAGTGTATTTAATATAAAAGCACCTGAACTGATTCAATGTGGGCTGTAACAGCAAGAAGTGCCTCTCTCCCCACACTGTTCCACAGCCCCATCAGGCAGGACACATATGTCCCATCCCAAATATTTTACATGTGAGTGAGGGCAGACATGGTCTGTTTCATATCTGGTTTTGGCTTTCTCTAATCATCTCTCTGGAGCTGTACTAGTTTAAAGCCATGACCAAGAGCACTTCAGGTCTCAGCACTTCAGCATCCAAACTGGTGGGAGGGATAAAGGCTGGAGCCCAGTGTTCACCTGTTGCTGCTGCCATTCCATGATTCTGTGACTCTGACTCTACATACCTTTGCCTGTCACCCATACAGCCCCATTCCCTGGGGTTTGGACAGGCTGCAGAGACATGACCCCATTCCCTGGGGTGGGGACAGGGACACAGGGGACACAGCCCCATTCCCTGGGGTTTGGACAGGCTGCAGGGACACAGCCTGAATTTTTGCAGCAAGGACAGACTTACTGCGCACCACATTCCCATCCCTTCTGGAAATGGATTTGTGTTGTGACATTTTCTCTCCTTGCTACAATTTTTGTCACTGCAAGGAGGTATCTGGGGTTGTATTGTCTCATTTTCACATTGCCATGCCATACTTTGTTGACCTTTTTAATATTCAGTATTTTGAATGGTTGACCATTGCACTCCTCCTCTTCCCATTAAAGGGGAGCCCAACCTGTTGCAAAGGACTGGGGTGACCAGGCAATTGAAATGAAAAATTCTGAAAAGGTCAGATGAGTCCAGCACTCCATATATTTCACAAAACATAGGAGCTATTGAAATTTGTGTGCCTTCTCTCTGTGACAAAGGCTGTTCCAGCAGCAAAAATAAAAATAGGTACAACATCAATCCAGTGTACTGCTAACAGCAGTGCTGGAAAAACCGTGGGACTGTATAATTTCTCCCATTGTTATTATAGTTTTTAGCTTCTGCTCCTCTTTGGATGGATTATTGCAGAAATGTAGCAGAAAGCTTAATTTCCATTTGATTCAGGAATCTGTTTGTGGTGCTGCTCAGACTCCTGGCATTTCGGAGAGAGTCCACAGCCGTCTCTTGATAAAAAGGTAAAACTCATTCAAATAAGAAACGTACATTTTTTCTGCTTCTTCAGCAACTTTAGAAACATTTTCAACCTCATGTCTGCATCCACATTACCATTATCAATGGGCATCTGCTGCTCATTGTCCCCTGCATAAACAGCCCATTAAAGCCCAGTTTGGCACTCCCAGCCCTGCTGCTGGGCGAGAGAGGAGAGGGAAGGCTGGGAGCAACAGAGATTCTAAAAATGCTATTTGGAATTTAATTTTGAGATTGTACTTGGCACATTTCCCCCCGATGATCAAACATTAATCTCCATCTTTTGTTTGGGTTTTGTTTTCAATTGCTTTATTTATCATTGTTTAATGGCATATCAAGACTATTACTATTCTGATCTCAGGGATTTAAAAGTAAAATATAAAATCATAGAATCATAGGGTTGTAAGGAACCTTAAGGATCATCTGCATCATCAAAAGACCTTGAAGATCATCTGGATTATCAATCCAAAGCCAATTCCAAGTGTGCTGTCCCATGTTCTGTGGCATGGCCTGCCAGCCCCAGAGAGGTTCTGGTAGTTGGCTGAACCAGGTCATATCATTTTTCTCAGGTCAGCCCAAAAAAGAGCAACAAGATTTGCTGGTGCCTTTCCTTTTCCAAGACGGCAGGTACAGAGATGGTCTTGGGCTGAGGGGTTCCTGTGCTCTGCAGAAATGGTCCCACCCAAAGGCAAGTTACATCCCTGCGGCTACAGGTGCTTTAGAAATCAGAACAGAAGGAATAAATATTGTTACCATTTAAATTTGTCAGTTTATCAACACTATTGATAAACCTCCCACCAGGGGGAATTCAGGTTGGACATCAGGAGGAATTTCTTCCTGGGAGGGGTGGTCAGGCATTGGAAGGGGCTGCCCAGGGAGGTGGTGGAGTCCCCATCCCTGGAGGTGTCCAAGGAACGACTGGATGTGGCACTCAGTGCTCTGGACTGGATGACAAGGTGGGGATCAGACACAGACTGGACTCGATGGTCTGGGAGGGCTTTTCCAACCTCAGCGATTCTGGGATCCCAAATCTTCATTCGCGAAGCCTAGCCATGATGATGATTCTGGGATTCTATTTTGTTCCTCGAAATGTCTGATGTTCCCCAAAGCAAATGAACATCAACAAAATCCTCCTTTTTACAAGATGCACCATCAGCTTTCCTCCAAATAGCAGAAATATTGCAGACAAGTTTCCAAAACTCCTAATTCCTCTCCTTCCTCTTTCTCCCAAGACTTCTCCTGGAAAGGAAGAGGAATTATGTACCATGACAACCCAGAATAAACCCCACAAGTCACAGCTGCGCCCAGCACAACAACCACAACGTGCTTCCGCTCTCCCTTAGATCCACATTCTAAAGATTTACCTCATTTCCGTTTGTATTTTCCTAATGAAACTATTTTCCTAATGAAATAAGTCTCAGTCTCAGCCGGATTTCCCAGTGTGAATAGACTTCAATAAAATCTTCAAAGCCCAGAGTGCAGGAGTGCCATGGTGGCAGCGCTTCTAGAAACAGGGATGATCCCTGCCATGCCCATGCCACAGGGATTACAGTGCCATCAGCACCTATGGCATGTGTAGGAGCATCCAAACCAACTGGGAATGAGGCACCCGAGTTTGTGTCCTGAGGAACTGCTGCTGTCTCTGGCCACCAATGAAACCCTATTTGAATTACTTTACAGTTTTCCTACACCAGCCCAGCACCACTGTACTAGCCCTAGCTGGAAAAACCTGCATATTTATCACCTCTTTTCTGCCAAGATCGCAGAACTGACCTGAGCTAAAGAACAATGTGGTTAAAGAAATCACCGGAGCATGTTAATCAGTGAAAATGCTCTGTGCTACAAGAAGCAACACACAGTGCCTGCACCTGAGTGATTCAGTACACAAACCTCCAAGACACATTTTTAACCTTCATTTTCATTTTACTATTTAAGTGCCTTCAGCTTCTCCTTTTATCACCTTTTACCATGTTA
This sequence comes from Neopelma chrysocephalum, assembly GCF_003984885.1. NCBI lineage: Eukaryota > Metazoa > Chordata > Aves > Passeriformes > Pipridae > Neopelma > Neopelma chrysocephalum. Next base: position 3,028,355 of record NW_020897760.1, read on the forward strand.
GAAGAAAATTATTTTTCTCTTCTCCTTTCAAAAGCATCGATGTGAGGTCTCTTTCTTCAGCAGAGATGATCTCAGAACCTCACTTCCCAGGATGTAAGTTGAAGAGAAGCTTTGCCAGCTGGCAAAGGGTCTGTCTACTATGGAAAACAGACACTTTGGCTAATTTCTGCAGCACAGCATCACTTACTGTGATGATTCCTGAAGCTCTCTGCACCCTCAGCTCCTGTAATCTATAGCAAATGGGACATCTCTACCAACGGGCAAAGACAACGTGTTATTCCCTGGTCAGAATGAGATGCTGATGGCCACACTGCTGTGCCCCAAGTCCTATCCCAGCCTGCCCTGAGGAGAGGTGCTGGGACGGACGGCCCCAGCACACAGTGATGCTCATCAGCAGTTACTGCTGCAGGCAGAAGACAAGGCAGCTTGAAATGGTTAATTCCCGTTCCATAATCACGGTTCCCATCACATGAGCCTGATTAGCATAAGGAAACAGGAGAAATCAAAACGAAGAGAAGAATTTTCTAAGAAACAGATTTTCTCTTCCCTTAGGAATTAAAGAACAATAAAAGAACCCATGACAGCAGCTCTGCACTCACCCCTGCACACAGTTACTGTGTGCTAACAGTGCTCACAGGAGTCAGTGAGACATTTCATCTCTTTCCTTGGCACGGGCAAATTTCTTAATAGGATGTGAGCTCAAGTCCCAGTAACAGATAAAACACACTAACCAATTTTTTTCCTTTGACACCTTTTCCAATTATATTTTTAAATCTTCTTTGAATTCATTACATTCTGTAATCCTGCCAATTTGCATCATTTACTGCCATGCCTTCCCTTTGGAGGCAACTCTCCTTGCACGCTCACCGCTGTCAAAGGTACAAAAGGCAGAAACATTCAGATCATGTCTCCAAAGTGGTTTCCAAGGCATTTCCTACTCCAGTTTATTTTTCTTGCACTCAATGAAGAGCGATCAGAAAGAAACATCAATAAAATGCTACTGTACAAAAGCATATCCAAGCAGTTGTAGTTATTTACTGTCTGGGCTTCATTGTACTCACACCCCACCCCATTATGGGAAATTACCTCTGCTTTGATGTACACACTCAATAAATGAAGGGCAGTTAATCACGACTCAAGAAGCACACAGGCTGTGCCTCTCAGGGCACAGGGCAGTTAATAAGGATCACTCAGTCCTAACTGCAGAAGATGTCTCGCAGCTCCGTAACCCACTGCTTTGGATACGCTCCCTGGGAGATGGTCAAATCAGGGGTTTACTTTGTCGAGGCACTGTTACCATTCAGCCATGGCAATTAATGCCTGCAAACAGCTGTATTAATTTAGTGTTGATGGCTACTACCAGCCCTAACTGTTTAAGGTTAAAATGAAATTAAACACCTTTAATAGACTGCAAAGAAAAAAATAAAATGCTATTGACAACCTGCAAGTTCTCCAATGCCAAACACAAATTATGGGCACGACCTCTTTCTCTTTTTATTAATTGAATGCTGAACTTAAAGCACAGTCCTGGTAAACATTTCTGATGTCATTCCAGCACCAGCACTGGGCAGGCTGTGCAAGGTAAGAGCCGAGAAAGCAAATGGCCACTGCACCTCTCGGGGTCCATGTGGTTCATGTCAACCCCATGTTTGGTGTTCAGTTGTACTGAGGTCACGTTTCATACATTTATTAAGGTACCTGCTAAACTGCTGGAGTGTGGCAGACAATCACAAACAATGAAATATTTACTGTTCTTTTTAGAGACTGGAGATGGGAAAGAAAACGCTTTATTTCACTCTTGTGGTTCCTCCCCATCATTTCCATTCAAAAATCACTATGTATTTCTGGATGGTCCTTATATAAAGAAGGCTGGATTTCTACCCTGTGCAAAAGAGAACATCACCTCTGTCTCCTGCACTGGCCAAGCCTCTGGAGTTTGAGGAAAAGCTTTCAAGTAGATGGGAATTCTCATTTCCCCCAATAACTTTCTAGGACAAGGATTTTGTAGAAGCAAGGAGTTAGATGAACCTCCAATTGCCTCAAAAAGTCATTAAAAAATTACAATACATTCTTGTGCTTGTTTTCACTTGCTGATTGATTTCTGCCTTTTAAAATGACGAATCTTGACATTTTTAAGAGAATACTCATAAGAGTTAAGATGATGAATCACAGCATTACAGAAGCTGAATTTAATAGTTGTAAAATACCTGTGTGAGGGCAACACTCACCTATAACTATTGAAAGAACATTTAGAATCCCAGAGTGGCATGAGTTGGAAGGGACCTTAAAGCCCATGTCGTTCCACCCCCTGCCATGGCAGGGACACCTTCCACAGGTTGCTCCAAGCCCCATCCAAGCTAGCCTTGGACACTTCCAGGGAAAGGGATGGATGACAGGGTGTTCTAACATACCCCTCCTAGAAGTGTGCATGGAGATTCACCCCTGGAGTGGTGACACCCCTCAAGGTCACTTCTCAGGGCTGAGCCAAAGACATTTGCCCCCAGACATTGGTGTAACTTCAATCTCTACTTGATAATTAGTAAGATGGATTTGAAATTATTGATTTAATAAGTAGTGCACTATAATTGTATTTATAACTTCCTATATTGTGTAGCAGATAATTCTGATTAAGATGCTTTATTCTAATCATTATAATCATCAATCGAAGAAAGTAATTAATTTTGCATATATTTGGGTTGCCATCCTTAAATCTGCAGGACAAAGTTGTAGAGGGGCTCAGTTACCCTTGTATAATCCATTCTAGTCTAAAGTCTAATGTTTAGACATTCCAGTCCCAGACCAAATCTGGAACTAGAATTGGATCCAGCCACACCCAGACTCCTCTCTGAGAAGGGGTTTGGGAAGCCAGAGGGTCCTTTCTGCACCTCATGGCTCAACAGGAGGGCATCTCTGACAAATTTTGGATGAAGCTTCCATTCTTCCCGTGACAGTGCTGCTTGACTCTGGCACCTAGGACCTCTCAGTCCCAGCTTTGCCTACTCACACAGAGTGGTGGATGGTGGGAACAGCTTCCAGCCTGGCTGCATCCCTCCCTTCAGTGACCCAAAAGCCTAGCTACTATTGTTTTTAGAAAAGAAATGTCCCTAAAGAAAAAAATACATTTCTGCTTAGAAGTAAGAGAGCCAAGGTGGTTATTTCTGTCACAAAAAGGAGGCAAAACCTGAGTTTGTGTTCCTACTCTCAGGGCAGCACTGGTCCGAAGTCTGCACAGGCTGGTGAGTTGCAGCCAACATAGAGACCTCAATCTATGCAGGTCAAACAGGGTTCCCAAAAATACCCGCTGTGCCCCAGAGCAGTGAGCCTCAGGACAGTGCAGGCTGTCCATGAGTATCACTGTTTCCTCCCTACCGGAGTTTATCACAGACTGTTTGGGGAAAACTGAGACAGACTGGGTTTGTAAGGGCACAGGGTGACAAGGGCATGGGTGGATGAGGCCACCGTTACTGTGCTGTGTGTGTGCATTAACACAGGATCAGCTTTGTCTGTGAGCATCCCAGGGGATGTCACTGCTTTCCCAGTCCTCACCAGGACCATCATTCCTCCTGCACCAGTCCTCAGTGTCCCAGCCCAGGACCCCACGGTGTTGCATACTCTACATGCTGATGGAAAGATGGACCATAACCACCTCCCCAGGACAGGGATGGACCGTAACCACCTCCCTGGGACAGGAATGGACCAAAACCACCTGCCCGAGACAGGGCCAGAGCACAAACTGAGATAGAGCAGATGGGGTGACCAACAGACAACAGACAAGATTATCACAACCAGCCCAGTCAGCCAATAAAACCACCCAACCTCTTTAAACTGAAGAACAGCCACAGAAGTAGGGCCTCAGGGACACCCCACTTTGGACTCATCTGAACTCCTTCTCCTCTCTCCCTTTCCTCCAGCCACATCCAATTCTGTCAGTCAGGCACTTCTCCTGCTGTTTTGGGAAGGCATTGTTGCCAAGAGCACACAACCCGCTTCCCTTATCCACCCTGAGTAGGGAACTGGAAATGGAGATAATTATAGGAAAAGGTTTTCAAACACACGGTTTGTAACTGACACATGCTCAGCTCTTGATGTGTTCTGTGCCTGTTCTCATTAAATTTTATACACAGCAAACCCGAACAAAAAGCTTGTGCAGTGTTAGGGAACAATGATTCCTTTTTGCCAGTAAAGAGGAGATTTATGGGGGAAATCACTTGAATCTGACAGTCACTGACATCAGTTCTTAGTTCATGAAAAGTGAGTGGGACCTGATGGATCCTCTTCTTTTCATCAGAAAGCTGCTGTTTTTCTTGTCTTGGCTGAGAGTGGGAAGTGAATAATGAGCATATTGCTGATTAAAAAAACCCTTACCTTCAACTTTAGCCAAAATTCTTTGCACTTATGACATGAATCATTAAAAAAATTCTGATTACACACCCCAAAGCATTTCATTAAAAAACATTTTTTCAAGTACCTTTTCTGAAAAAAAAAAAAAAAAAAATTAGAAATCCCTTCTGTGAGTGCAGCAGCCACAGCAGGGAGGCACAAAAGAGGCTGATTTTGAAAAGGTGTCCCCCATTGTGCTTGAGGGAGGTGAAACCTCCACCCCAGTGTATCCCCAACCCACAGACAGAGCAGTGCCAACACCCAGCACCGGAGCATTTGTCCAAAGAGCCACTTACTGGTGTTTAACACCTGTGTGTTGCAGGATCCTCCCTCCTTCCCTTAACAAAACCTCTCTTGGCATGCTGCAGAGGCAGCTTGAGGGACAGGGCTCCGAGCAAGGAAAGAAAGGGCTCTGAGTGAGGAAATTGCCTCTAACAAAACTCCTCCTGTGGAGCAGAGCACCTGAGGATTGCAATCCTCATTCCACCTTGGTGAGTAGCACTGTACAGCTTCCTGGGAGTGAGAGAGCTTTATTTCACCCTCTTCTGAAGCTTCTCTGAGAGCCCCAACAGGAGCAGGCAACTACTTCAGTGGACCACAGCTCTACCCCCTGGACCATCCTCTCCTCACAAATAGGTAGGGGAACAAACACAGGGACCTGCTGCTTTCTAGTGATCCTTCCAGCCTTGTCCCAATTAAATAAAGGTCAGCTCCCGAGGCCAGACAGGTGGTGGTTGGATGAGAAGACAAATCAAAGCACACTGTTGTCAGCGCACCAATTCCTCCCCATTTATTTCTGGCTGGTTTCCGAGCAATTTACTCGAGGCATGGACAGAAAGACAGCCACATCCAAATGGAGCTGTTGGAACAGCTGCTGGGTTGTGCTTTCTGACTTATTCCTAGAAATGGCTTTTGCAGGGAGAGCTCCATTTTTTTCCTATTATACTGACAATATGTGCCAAATGAGTTGGACTTTTGTTAAACTACATTGTAGCAAAAATAAATTTCTCCACTGTATTCCTGCATAGATTTGGTAGAAACTCAAAACACCACCCCAGTTTTATAGGTGAAAACCACCTAAAACTCCACTTTGTAAAGGTTGTCTCTAGGGTGGAGATTCCAAGCTGGGCACTGCAGATTTCCAGGGCCACATAGACTGTGAGCATTACCTTGAAAAATCAACTCCACCCCCCACCCAGAGAGAAGAGAGCAAGGAGGAAGGAAGGTGTTACTTATGGTCCTGAACCCACCTTTCTGAATTCCTCTTTAGAGACAGAAATGAATTCCCAAAGTTCCTGTTCCTCATCCACACATCAGAAGCAGCATTTCACTCCTTTTCTGCACCAGACACTACCAGACCCCTCCTGTCGTTGCTCTAGTGGCCATAATCTCTTGGACTAACTTCTCCTGCAATATCTGGGGACTTTTCTGAGGCTAAAAGGAGATTCTGGGATATCCCTGGGAGAACTCTTTGACAGTGACAGGAGCTGTAATGAAAGACTGCAGTCCCCAGGAGCACCATTTGCCCTCTATCCAGGGGATGTATTGGCAGGGATGTGGCTGCTGTGCTCCAGTTGGCCTTGGACATCCCACAACACACCAACAGGAGCTGTAGGGAGGAGCATGTCCTGGCAGATTTGGGCATTTCTTTACATTTTACATAACTGTACCTTTATGCAGCAGGAAAAAAATCAGAAGAACTGATCTTAAAGAAGATTTGAACTTCTCTGGTTTGACACCTTGATTTCAGAGTCACTGGAATTCTTTAAGTCTCTGAGGGAGGTAAAAAGTCCCTTTGGTCACAGTGCATTCCAAGCAGCAAGGCTGCCAGAGCTCAAGAAGCATTTGGATGATACTCTCAGGCACCTGGTGTGACTCTTAGGGATGGTCCTGTGCAGGGCCAGGAGTTGGACTCAATGATCCTTGTGGGTCCCTTCCAACTGGGCATATTCTGTGATTCTGTAAAATGCCTTTGTCTTGAACTCACACCTGCTTGGGGTAAACACACAATTTGTCAGTTTGCAGCATGCAAGAAGTACATGTGTTTTATACACACATAAAGACATGGGTATGAAAAAAGCGTGTGTAGCGGCCTTTCTGCAGGAAGAGCCTTAATGTACCTGTGACCTGTGAATGACCACTGAGTGTTGGAAATGGGAGAGGTTTGGGGTTCAGTAACAGCCTTGTGCACCTCAGCAGCCCTCGTGGTACCAGCTTGGGAGCCCTGCTTGGCCCAGACCATCCCACTGCCCCAGGAGGACACGGCTCCCTGGGCTCCTGCCTGTGCGTGGCTGTGCCAAGGGGATGGACAGGGCAGATCTGCACCTACAGCATCCACCAAGAGGTGGAAGATCTCCTCTTGTGCCTCTGGATGGCCTAAGGACAGGCCCATCTGCCAAGGAACAGCTCATGTGTGTCCCACTACCACAAGAGCAGAACACTCACCTCCAGCCCCCTCCACCCGCCACCAGGAACGGGGTGATAATTGGCATTTTTCTCCGGTTTTACATGAAAAGCTTTTCAATAATTTTGTGCAATATTTCAGCTCAACCAGGAGAGGGAATGTATAATTTATTTTGTTACTTGATAGAATTAGTTGTTCTTAGCTTGCTGTGGCAGTATAAACTGTGAATGCAATATTTTCTAGTGTCCTTTTTCCATGAGATTAGTAAATTTAATTTGAAATTCTGTATTCACAAGTAGTGCACTGGCTGAAGGCAAGCTGTAGAACAGATGACAAAGGTTATTACATTTTTTAAATTATATTTTAAAGATGTTTAATAGCTGTGGAGAAAAGACTTTTATGGAAATGGAAATTGGCAGATTAAAGAATGAGTTTCATGAAGTTATTTTAAAAACACATGAACTTAGTTTTCCTATCACCCCTTAAAGGGCCAAGGTCTGGTTCTCCAGACCAAAATCCTAATTTGGACCAGGATTTTTCTGAATTCACAGTCATATTCTATAAATTGATTACAAATGCAAATATAAAGTAAGCAATGGTTAGTGATGGTCAGCAATTCTCAAATACGGCCTTAAGAGTTCTTTTTCTTGTTACCAACATTAAAATTTAAGTTAGTTCAAAACGCAGGTGATGTTTTTCTGCTTCTGTTCAACCCAATATTTAGGCTTCTCAGAGCTAAATTCTGCCTTGGTCTCAAGACAGTGATGTAAACAGCGGCAAAAGCCACTTCCACACTGGGAATTTACAGCCTGATCATCCAGTCCTCAAATGAGTGGGAGTTTTCTGCGAGTGAATTAGAGTGTGAATTAGAGTAAGGTTGCTGTACACAAAATAGAGCCCACCCACTCCTCCATAGGCTTCTGCTGCTCCTGAAAAGAACAAATTCAAGTAAAAGCTGATGTTTTCTGCTGAAGTCAGCAGGTGCAGCTGAAAACACAAAGGAACGGAACGTGCTTCAGGAGGCGACTTGCTGGTTTTCACCTTATTTTCCAAAAGCTTTGCTCTCGCATTTGAGAATAAATGATAACAGTGAATAAACGATCAGAGGAGCTTTCAGCTTCGCACACAGAGGTAAATCCAATAACTCATACCCAGCTCGGGCTCCTGTCCAGTTCCTCATCCCTGGGACCAGCAAAGCATAACCAGCACCCACCCCAGCTCGGCCCCACCAGCTCTTGCCTGCAGATCTGAGCCTTCCACCAGCCTCCCCAGTATCTGTGCCCTCAGAGGAGGCTTTGTTCTTCATCAGTGTCAGTCTGACACCCAAAATTATAGGGGACATCAACTGAGAGCCTGCAAGAGAAGAAATGTGCATTTTGGGGGCACAGCATATTGGGTACCCTGACTGTTAGGAACTGCTCTGGCTTCTGTTAAGGTTCCTAGTGTTTAATTATGCAGATGACTCAAATAATAATAATAATAATAATAATAATAATAATAATAATAATAAATTTTATAGCATATCAGTAACTGCTCAACACCTCCAGCCTCTCAGAACAAGATGACTATTAGGAAAGACAAGATGAAGTGGGGACCTGTGAAACTCCTGTCCTGGCCACTACATGTTCACAAAGCACCCCAGGGAGCATGTCCCCTCTTCATGGGGTAAACAGTGGAAGAAGTGGGAAGTTTCAATCAAATCACAAGCAACTGGTTTTACCCTCTTCACATTGAAAAGCTTTTAAATTTTCAGAGGATGGTATCCAAAGGAAAGCACTTTTTTAGTTTGGAAAGCTGCCCTAACTAGGTGCACCTAAAGAACAGTCACAAACATGTGCATCCCACGTAGCCAGTAACTTTATAAATTGACTGTTGGAATTTACATAAATTTCCATTTTCTTCGTCAACTTTATAGTACACGTTAAGCTTAAATTATAGTTTCTTTCTAGCATTGTCTGAGCCAAATACTGCTATCAACTGATTCATATAATTACCACTTTCCTCTCTAATTATTTGTGGGAGTAAGGTACAGCAGGAAGGGGACTTTTAAGTGATAATGCAAAACATTTCCTACTTGTCTGCACCTAATTCATAAAAAGGTCATACGAAGGTTTTACAACTAAACTCAATTAAGGATTAAAATTCACACAAATAGCTCTTCTAAGTGAATCCACTGATGTTTTCATCTGTAACATCCAGAAATCTGTTTGCACCAGGTTGGAGACAGCTCTGCTGCCTTAGGGGTGAAGGAGAAGGTGTTCCCTCGTTCTCAGTTTGACAATGGCACCCCTTGCAGGGACCTGTCCCCCCCACACACAGGGAGGCACTGGGGGGCCCATCACCCTGCCTGAAATCAAGTTCAGAGGAAGAGATGCTGAGCTGGTCCTAATAGCTAGAATTTCAAACCTTTAAAGGCCTTATGAGAAAAGCCAAAAAATAAGTATTTTTTTATATGTTTTAAAATACCAGGCAGATGTCAGTGGTGCAATAGCTCCAGAATCAAACCAGCATTTCAGGTGGTCCAGCCAAATGACTCGAATCAGTTGGCATCAAACTTGGACAGCGTGTGCAGTGCTGCTACATAATTAAATTCAAAGTGCTAAAAAGGTAAAAATACACTTAATGCTGATCAGCACCACTTTTGAGGTTAAACAGCCCTGATTACATTTGATATTCTGTGTCTGGGTGGAAAAAACCACAAAACTGGCATATACTTCATTTTATTATGAAATTGCTTTGGATGAAGACCTTTATAGATGAGATCTTCCCCAAAAATAGGTTTTGACAGTGAATATGACTGAGAGAGGGGAAGGTTGTTTCCAAGGTTCCCCAGTGACCCTGGTTTGATGCTATTTGAAGTTTCCATTAACAGCTTGAGAGTGGAAAGAGGTGCTGGCAGAAGTCTCTGGGAGCAGCCTGGCACCAAGGGGACACAGCTACCCACCATGACCCCAGGTCTCTATGTTTGGCCATGGCACTATGACGGCTCTGCTTCCTTAGGCTGCCTCAACAAGCCTCAAGGCAAAGAGCCTCTTCACCAGGAGTGGAGACAAAGCAAAGACAAACGCAGAAATAGCCTGAGAGGTGGAGAAAATGCAGCACCGCCATGGACCTGAAGAACTGGGTGGGCTCTGGGTCTCCAATTAGAGAAGCGACCAAATTACAGCATTCAAAAGCTTTCAAGAAAAAGTATTGGGTACCACAGTGCCTTTTAGTCTACCTGTGAAAAACATGGCAAAAGAAATTGCTGGACAGAAAGGCCTGGAAAAACTAGCTCTTGTTCCCTATCCAGCAGTGGGAAATGATTGGAACAAAGTCTTGGAGGAACCTCTGAGTCCCCTCAGCCTCTTGAAATCCACATGAAGCAAGAGGTGAGGATGAGCACTGGTGGTGGTACATGAAGAGGCTGCACGGCACTTAATGATGCTGGATATATCAGATGTTGGGGATGATTTGGTCTCTTCTGATCTTACAGTGACTAACTCTGAAATTCAGACAATGTGTCCTGGTCCTTGTTAGAGAGAAGGAAGTTGGTATCATAGGTTTGTGTCAGAAGGGACCTTACAGACCATCTCGTTCCACCCTCCTCCCATAGGCAGAGACACCTTCCATCAGACCAAGTAAAACAACTTGCTCAATGTGCTGAGATGTCAATCCAGGGCAGTGCAGGCTGGTATAGTCTGCAAGCCCTCCCCTCCAGGAGGAAGCTCTCTGTGCCTGTTTCAGACTAGATCCTCAGCACAGACATGAAAAGCCATTCTCAGCTAAAAACCCTGGCAGAGGGCAACTGCTGTATTGGGAACCAAGTATTCCCCTTCTCAACCCAAGGCTTCACCCCTTTTTATTAAGTATCATTTCCTTGTCCCTAAATCCTTGTTGTTTTCCTCATTGAGGCCCATCTCTATGCTCAGCATTAGTCACCAACCACTGTCACCAAAGCCATGTTCTTTGTTCTGATAAAAGTATTTCCCCCTTCCCAGCCTCAGAACACAACCATTGAAAACTTGCCCAGAAACCAGAGGAAACAAGCAAACTTAAGAGCCAGCGTGGGGGATCCAGCCCCAGAGGGACACCTTCCCACAGGTCAGGAGAGCACCAAACCCTCCTCATGTGATGGTGACCTCCAATCACCGTTGCCCCATGGGCTGCCACACCACCACTACTCACAGTACGTTTTTGTTGATGTTCCAGCAGCAGCTGGAATTGTACATGGCTGTTTTCCCTGGACAACAGTTGTTATTTGATTCCTGCAACTGGTTTGCTTTTTGCATTAGCCAGTCAAGGGTAGGCACAGTGGAGATATACTGCAGCAGAAGATAATGCTTGTCTGCTTGGATCACCTTCAAAAGTTGATGTTAAAAAAAAAAACAACAAAAAAACCCAACAAAAAAACAACTCCACAACCTTGGATTTGAATTCACATTTATTCATCTCATTTTTTAATATGAATATTTTTCTCTGGTGTATTACAAAAAGCCTCCTTACACATATCTTATTTCACAGCCCCCTAAAAATTCCCATGCATCCTGAACAGAAGTTCTGATTTGCTTTAATCGTTCAAAATAAAACAGAATTTAAGATGGTCTGAAATGCTTAGCCAAGTTTGCTGAAAAGGATAACACGATGTTTCTGTGAGACCTTATGAGAGCATCGACACAAATGGCAGACGTTTGTTGCTGCTGGCTTTCTCCCAAGTACAGTGGACTCCCGAGCCAACCAGTAAGAAGATATATCCAATGTTTTATGTTTTCTTTACTCTGTCTACCAATGAAGAGGGTTCTTTTAATCAAGTATCCAACTCTTCTTTAGCACTGACAAGTTATTTCCATAAGTCCTTCTGTTTTCTGACTCCTGTAAAGCCAGAAAATGCAGATCTTTGACAAACATTGCCAAAACACACTGAGGTCTGAGAACCCCTGATGTTTTGGAGTGAACTCACATCTCACCTCCACACAGATTCTGGAGTGGGCTGGTTATTGAGGAGTGTGGGTCATGGGTCTGCAGCGCTCAGCAGACTGAACAGGTTGTCTCCTCTGTCTGTTGTTAACTTCATGGAGGTCAAACACAACAAACCTCCTAATATCCTCTGGGACACCTGGGCTGGCTATTCTTGATCACCCCCTCCCTACCTCATCTTCCATTAATCAGCAGGAGGAGGAGATGGTCACAGTCTGGCCACGCTTGGTCTGTGCAGTGCTCCTCAAGTGATAAATTATTGCTGAGCCAATATTCGACACATCCAAGTTGCAGAAGGTGGATTCAGACATTGCACCCCCATTAATGACACAGTTTGTTCAATCCAGGACTCATTGTATGCAGTTTCATCAGGTATCAGCTTTTCATTTCCTCCAGAATCACTGCTAGCCAGTATGGTTCAGTGTCAGGAAACACAAGAAGTGTGCAATTAAATTCTCATTCGTGGCCTTGTTCCAACTCTTGCCTCTAATTTATTACCACCCCAGAGTCCTGCGCAGGCTTTGCTCTCCGGACGCCCACCTTCTGTCTGTCCCTCCGGTTTACGGGGGAGCAGCAGCTGCCCAAAGCCTCCCCTATTGCTCTGCCATCTGCTCAGAAAGATTTGGTCTGCAAACATGGGAATACCACTCCATGCCTTTGTTTCAAGCTGCAGGAAAACAATCAGTTTCTTTCAAATCCTAAAGAATGGACTTGGTTTTAGGTCTGATATAGAGGCAGGGTTGGCCAGATCTCATGGAGGGTTGAAGGTGCTCTACCCCAGTACAGCCAGAGTCCCCTGACCACATCTCATGGCAATGGAGACAGGATGAGACCCTAGTGCCATGTCCCAGAATGGGATGAGCACCTTGTGGGAAATACAGAAAACAGGTGTTTCCTTGCTCATGCATGACCATGCATGAATTTATCCATGTAGGGAAGAGCCATCCCAGCCTCCTTTGAAAGTAATCTCCAAAAGAGGGCTCTGGAAGCACCGTGAAACCACGAGTCAATGGAGATGGGTTTTAGCCCCCAAGAATACAATGAGCAAAATGGACACAGTCAGAGCCTGTCGGCACAGCAGCTTCACTGAAATTCAACAAGACACTGTGGGATGGCAGCCAGAGAGCTGCAGCCACAGTGACCACACACACAGTGATGCTCTCAGTACCTACCCAGTTGTTTGTGCCCCAGCACAGCAGGCATTCTGCTTGCTGAGAGGTCAGGCCACCCCAGGGAACACAGGACAACCTGGGTGTTGGTAGGAAGGGTTTGTGTGACCTTGTGTGACCCAGCCATATCCCAAATAAACAAGGCCCTTGAAATTTTAGCTTCATTTCAGAGAGCACAGTATATCCAATCAAGGAGTAATAAATTCGAGGTTTAAACTTTCCCAAACAAAGTCAAAAGTTACCAACTTCAGAATCTGACTGCAGTTCCCTTCTTTCCCATCATTTCCCAGCTAGAGGTGGCATTAAGCTGCTTTAGTATTTTCATCTCTTGGACAAGTGCTGCAGAAGCAGCTTCACTAGTGGACACCTCCACCCCCATCCCACCAGCTCTGGCTCAGAGATGAAGAGAAAGTTCCACATATGCCCCAGCTGGTTCAAACCCCGACTACACACCCAAGTCATACAAGCTGCAATGCTGGAAATTCAAATTATCACTAGTAGAATGCTGTCAGCTTTGTTGCAGGACTAACTCCTTCCCAAGCCTAAACAGCCTTGGTGTTAATACCCTACACCCCACACAACTCCTCCAGCACCATATTAATCTCATAAATCAGTTCCACATCTCAGATTCCTGAGTGCATAGAAACCTTTCTATCGTCCCATTTTGCTGACCTACCCCATTATTCCTGTAAAACCCAGCCCCAAGCACTGTCTCCTCCCAGCATTACATGGGAGCACTCAGAGCACACCATGAAATATTAAAGGAGAACGCCAGGATGATTTCAGGGATCTAGAAAGCCCCATCAGTAATGAGGCAGCATCAGAGCTGCTTTCTCAGCCTGAGACCTACCGAGCTCCATCCCAGCTCTTACGGAGAAGCTGTACGGAGTGAGTCAGCTTTTCCTGGTAATTACTGGGAGGTTTTGTGTTCCAGTAAGCAAAGCCGATCTCTGCAGGAATACACACTCTTTACTGGGGAAGGACATTGGGGAACTGTTACTGTTGTTCCACCAAACAATAGAAGAAGCAAACTGACATTTTCTATTCACACGTCTGTACAAGCTGCTGCTTGGAGAGGGAACTGCTGATGTGCCCGAGGCACGGCAGAGCTGGCTTGTGCCCTCACTGACCCAAACTGTGCATCGTCGGGGAGTAATTTGTGTTACAAGGGAAAATGCAGTGCTTGGCCCTTCCTCAGAGCAGGGGCTGGAGTCATCTTTGTTCTTGATAAAGACTCCTCCAGCAGCCCCACTGACCTGCTCCAGGCCTTTGTGCTCCTGGTTTTATTACAGCTTTCTGGGAGCACAGAACTGTACACTCCACAAACAAAGCTCGTGAAAGACAAGGGCTGAGGGCTGCGTGGGAGTGGATGGATCCCAGCAGTGGGGAGACCACTGCTGGACCCCTTGCTGCCAGTAAGGGAGGGGCTGCCCAGAGCGCTGCAAGGAAGTGAGGGATGACACTTCCACTAAAGGTCACAACATGGCCCAGAAGGACAGGCCAACCTTGGTGATAAGCCATTTCTGTGCCACTGCAGACCAAGCAAGTGACCGGAGTGCTGCTCCATGATAATTCCATGCTCCCTGCAGGGAGCTGCTCTTTCTGCTTCCCATGTCCTGCTGGGAACATCTCCAGCTCCTCCATTACAGAGCTCTCTGGAAGTTGAAGCTCTGCTGCAGCTCTAGCAGAGAGCTCTTCTAATGCCACATAGGTCATGGCACCAGCCTCAACACACAACAGATCTGCTCAGGACAAGCAGCAGCAGCAAGAAGAAACACAGTGAGAACCTTCCTGGGTGAACTGAAAATACCCTCACAGTAGCTAAAGCACATTTTGAAGGAGAATGGAGAATAGCTTAATTCAAGTTGAACTGAGGCCATGCACCTACCCAAGTCCCACATCCCCCTGTGTTGACTTTGTGACCACACAAAACACCCACAGCCCACCCTGCCCAGCACCTCCTGCCCACACCCCTTTTACAGCCTCCTGGAGGAAACAGGCTGATTCCCCACAGCTGGCCCAAGCCAGGCTGCTCCACTCAGCTTTGCTCTTGGGAGAAGCTCCTTTCCCTGCTCAGAGTAGAGCCCATGGGTGATGTTTGCCTGGGTCCCGTGATGATTTTTCAAGCACGTTGCTCCTTATCCACCCCTGGGCAGGTAGACTGTCTGTGTCCTCACAGCACAGGTAAGATTTCCTCTTGGAGAAAGCACCCTGTGCCTGAAGACCTTGCCTCTCCACTGCAGATAATGAGGCAAAGCATTCTGTCCCTGTGTTCTATTTTAATTCCACTTTAATTCAGTTTTTATAAAGAACTATTTAAACACAGAGTTGCTTTATTTATTTCTGAGATGTTAGGAAGTGCTTCCTTTAGTCCTTTCATCAAAGGGAACTTATATAATTTTCCAGATTTCCATGTTTCTGTCCAACTGGAAGAGGCAGAGGTAATGCTGCTTTTGAGGGTGCTCCTCTGCCAGCTCCGAGTCACTGCTGCCTCACTCCCATTCTCCTCCAGCTGTGCCATTCATAAAGGTGCAGATATGACATTATTTCACAGAAATTCATTGGGTAACTGAACAGTACAAGAGCATTGCAAATAAAGGTGTGTATTTGACTTTCAAAACCTGTTCCAAATGCACTGTGTTCCTATACAGCCTATCTTCCTTTTTCATATTGATGTCTTTCCTTTTGCATTTCCCGTTTGAATTATTATTGTGTCTCAGACATGATTTACATTTAGTATAGCTCAGAACAACAAAATGTAACATTATGTTATACAAGGCTAATCTTTCCTTATACAAACCTAATTCCAAGGAGTAGTGTGCACTCACTGCACACTATATGATCTAGGAAGGCAGGTTGTTAGATTTAAAAAAGTCCCAGCCAGGAATTTGTTACAGGTGACAGTCCCTGGGCTGTTAAACACACACTTGAAGCACGCTTCTAATGACAGCATTATGATCACAAAATGATGCTTAAGGAGTAGCTGACATTCTGTGACTGGGCTTTATGTTCCCTGGAATAGTGAGACTTTAATCACAGGGAAAACCAGAAAGAATTTCACCGACTTACATGTTGCTTGTGCTGCCATATGCTGAAAAAGAGATACATAGAGATATGATATTATATAAGTAAAGTTAAACTGGGGAAATCATAGAGTGGGATAACACGATCATACTGACATGCTCTTCTGAGAAGGATTGCCCTCATCTGAGGGGGAGGGGAAGGGAGCTCAGCATATCAGCAGCACCTTAATGTCTTGTGCAAGGAGAACAGCAGAATTCCCTCCTTACTCCCACCCAGAGCCTTTGAAGCTTCCACCATATCCATGGTCAGAGGGATATGTCAGGCCAGGCTGGGATGCTGGAGGGCCATTTCTGCCTCAAACCCTGCGGGTGCTGCTCTGCAGCCTCCTTGGATGGGGTTTTATGGTATGGCAGGTTTTGAACTAAACAAGAATTGTATCTTCTTGTAGGAAAGCTGGAAAACCAGTAAAAGGAAAACTTATGCCAGGATTTTCTTACTCAGGTCTTCTTTTCCTCTGCTCAGCCATTTGGCTGGGAATGGAAAGTGGAGGGAACTTGCCTTTGTTTACAAAAAGAGCCAGTTCCCCAGTCTGGTGGGTTTCTCAGCATTAAATTAACCACTTGCACCAGAATATCCTTTGCTATTGCTGCCCTGCCATCATGGGGGAACGAGGAGGGGATGCCCTGGACCTCTGCTCCCAACCCTGCAAGCTTTGTGCCCTCAAAATCTCCCCCAGGGTCTGGCATCCACAGGACTTTCCCATCATCTATTCCAAAATTGCAGTGTCGGGATGACAAAGCACCGACAGTGGAGAGTCAGGCCGTGGCTCGCCTGCCCTTCAGAATTAAAATGGATGAAATGAAAGTCAATTTTTCAGCTTCCAAACAGTCTGTGGTAGGGGAAAACATCTCCACTCTACTTGACTCTTCTTATCTCCTTTTCATTCCCAGCATGGCTGGAGGATTTAATGTCTCTTGCTGTCTCTGGGAGCTCACAGGGAAGCAGCCGGTGGTGCAGCGCTGGTGGAGTGTGTGGCACAGCACGTGTCGTGATGGGGAGCATCCTCCAGCCCCAGGACCTGTGCCCTGTGCCTCTCCACCACGGTGCTGCTCTCTGTGATGGGGAAAGGAGGCAGATACTCACTTATTCTGACGACTTCTCCCTAAACACCCCATATGCCATGGTCACTGCTCAGAGTCAGAGCTCCCCATGGCCCATGGATTTGCTCTGGTGATGGTACCCATTTGCACTGGATTCACCATAATCAGGGATGGTAGGGCAGAGCTGCTCAAATATTTCATAGAATCATGGAATCACATAGTTGTTAAGATTGGAAAAGCCCTCTGAGGTCATTGAGTCCTACGAAACCAGCACCACCACCATGTTCACCAATAAACCATATCCTCAAGTGCCACATCCACAGGTTTTTGAACCCCTTGAGGGATGGTGACTCCACCACTGCCCTGGGCAACCTGTTCCAATTCTTTACAACCCTTTCCATGAGAAGATATTTCCTAATATCTAATCTAAACCTTCCTTGGTACAATTTGAGGCTGTTCAGTGAGACCTCTGTCTTGAGGGGTTAACAGCCCAAAAGGTTTCTGCTCTGCCTGGCATGGAGATGGCCTCTGCAGGGATTCTGGGCACCTCTCCAGGTGGAGCTGAGTGGTTTTTGATAGATTGTTTTGAAATAATTATGGCTGGCTGGGAAACTGTTGCAAAAAAAAAGGAAGAACTTCATGCCTGAAGGCATTTTCAGTAATGTATAAAATAAAAAAAAATTTAAAGCATGAGGAAGAAAACAAAAATGCGGTTACATACAGAAACAGACACAAGTGTTTCTGTAAGTAAAATGAAAAATAACGCAGGTGATAGCTGAGGGACACAGAATGGGTGGCACAGGTGCAGAGCAGAGCGTCACCTCTGCTGCCAAAGACATTTCTTGGTTGCCAAAGCTGACAGAAATCTTTTTTCTTCTCTGAACAAGCCTTTGTCTCACTGAGGGGCCTTTGGCCCCGAACCCCCAACACATGCAGGCTCTTCTGCTGTCCCAAGGAGCAGCCAGAATTCCAACTTCAGACACAATTCTAAATGCTGCAGAATTCACCATCCCAGGGCAGTGCAGACGGACACGAACCTGGCAGGGCTAGGGGCAGGGAAACTTCCAGATGGAGAAAAATGGCGATGCATGAGGAAGCTTTTGGTAAACAACATAGGATGGGTGCCTCACCAATACCATGCTGTGCTGACATCCCAGCTCCACATGCATCCCTGAAATATATCCATCACTATGGAATCCCCAAAATATTAGGAGAAAAGTAACAGGTGACTTGAAAACCCTTTGAAATATGGTCAAAGTACCTCCAATGCATGACTGGTGATTATGTGCTCAACCTGTGCAGTTGTGTGGTACTCACAATCTCTGGAAACCCAAGAAACTCAACTGGAAGCTTCCCAGGCAGGTTTGTTTCACCTCGTTGACCTAAACGCAACCTGATGCCTTTGCTTTGCGTTCTCTCTGCAAACGTGTGTTGTGGGCAGCAATGATAGAAAATGTGGGACCAGCTACATCTCACATTATAAAAGGGTGGGAGACTCATGTGTGCTCTCAGCTGCCACAATATGCTCTTTGATGGGCTCTGTGCAGGTCTTGGGAAAGCACTGATGCCAAGGTGCCCTGATGGTGAGCTGTTAGTGCCCAACAGCCCTGCACACCTGCACTGGGTCATCCACTGGGGAGACCAGTGGCTCTGTTTCTCCTTTTCCTTTGTTTATGGAGTTGCTTTGGGTTTGTTCCATCATCAGACCTTTCCTCAGTGTGGTTAATGATATCACACTACGATGCCATCAAATTGGAAATGTTTTGGCATCAAGCAATCATCTTTCAAAGCCTTACTTTTACTGAAAATGAGTTCATTAGAGCTGCAGAGCAGTCCAGTAAATGCCCATTTGAAAGCAGAAGTGAGAAGGTTCTGGGTCCTGGTTCGCCAGCCAAACTCTCAATTAAAGGCAAAAGTCCCAACAGGAAAGGGAGTTGTGGCAGATGACACCCACCACGGATCTGCCACAGTGACTCCTTTGAAGGGTGTGACCAAACTGTAACGATGCTGAGAACCAGTCATAGAATATGCTGAGGTGGAAGGGACCCACAGGGATCATCAAGTACAACTCCAATGTTTGTGTCCTACAGTTGTATTAATTAATTCAGTTGTATTTTTTAAATTTCTGTTATTTCTGATGAATTTCAAATGAATGAATAAGCAGGGAAAACCTAAAATATTTAATGCTGTGAAGTAACTAATTTTTTTTTATCAAAGACATTTTTTGCTCATGCAGTTAATAAAATGTTGTGGCAAATTGATACATATTAACAAACCCAAATATTTCAGATAATACATTTTTGTTCATGTCAAAAGCCTTTTGTTCATTGAAAAAGCACATAATGGAAATATTTTAATCAGAGTTTTAAAATATCAGATGTCTTCAATGAAAGGTCAGGCCTCTGGAGCAGAGCAGGGAGCAAACAGCTCAGGAGGGTTAATTAGCAACAAAAGACTAAACAAAAGAAGTTTGGAAGGGGCCTCTGAAGGAGAGAAGGCACTTAGGATACATTAAAGGACTTTGAAAAGCACGATGGGCTTTTTCCATAATAAAATCCCTGGTGCACTGAGATGTAGCTCCAGCTCATGCTGCACTGCACATTCTTTAATGTAAATATGGGGTTGTGCTTATCAGGCCACTTATGCTTTTTAGCAGGTTCCTTGGAGAGCCACCTGAGCTGTCCCCGGATGGCTTGGCAAGGTGGGTACTCTATGTCCCATCTCACTGGGAAGTAGGAAGCAATGCGGGATGGTGGGATGTGGTGCCGGGCAGTAAGAAGTGGTACTGGGAGGTGGGATGCAGTGCTGGGCAGGCGGAAGTGATGCTGGGTGGTGGGACATGCTGGGCAAGCAGGGGCACAAGGAGCCTCTCACAGTCACGGTACAGGCACTGCCGCACCACAGAGCACTGACCCTACTGTGGGGAGTCCCTGCTCTTGGAGTCCTGGAAGAAGAGGAGGCAATCCTGGGAAGCTGCCATGGCTTCACAGCACGAGGTGCTCTGTGGTGGAGGGGTGTACTTTGAGCCCCACCAAGGCACGAGTTAGGTGGTGCGGCTGGAAAGGGATCATCATTCCCCGGTAGAGCTGGGAAGGGACCGCCACCCTCCCCCCCCCCCCCCCGTTCCCCCCGGTACAGCTGGGAGGGGACCGTCACCCCTCCTGGTACATCTGACCCCTCTGACTCAGAGCTCACTAGCCCTCGGCACAGCTGTTCTTGTAGTGGTCTTGTAGGGAAATAATTAAAGACGAGAATTCCTTCAGATCCCTGCCCACTGTAGAAATCAGTAGGTCGCAGGAGTGCTGAATTTATTAAATAGTTTGTCTGTGAACTTTTTCAAAGATCGCAAGTGATGTGAAGAACGCACACACCCGGCAGTGTCCATGAAAACAGGCACCAGAGCTGCCAGCAGCATCTGAGCAGTGTGTGCGGGAAAGGGGGTGGGATATCCGACTTTCAAGGCAGAACAAACCTGCCATAGATGCCTCGCGCTCCTGATCCTTTCATGCCGTACATCCAATTAACCTTTCCTTGCCAAGGAGCGAGGACACTCTCCTTTGATTGGCAGTGCTTGTCCTGGTGCCGGTGGCTGGAGTTCAGAAACGCGGCTGGAAAATCAGGCTTTATTAATACATCATTTAGCAGTTGAAATGGATTCCAGTGGTGTATGTCTAAGGCAGGAGATAATTCAGCATTTGTTACTTACTGACAGAATACAGAATTGGAATATATAGTGCAAGTCTTAATGTCAAAAAACCTAATGTGCCAGCAATTGAATTCCGGTGTCATTTTGTAGCCTCCCATCAGCTGTTCTTTAGCGAGAGGAGTGGGAATGCTGCACCGATGCTCCTCTGAACACTGTATGCACTTACACTGCGGAGGCAAACCCGAGTAGAGACAGAGAAGCAATTTGATGTATTTGTGATGTGTGTGATGAGCATTTAGTCCCCAACAGCATTAACTGACTGGCATCCTTTGGAGCAGAAACATATTGTTGGTGTTAATTTTTCTTTAATGAGTGCTCAAGCTTTTCCAGCCTGAATCAGCAACTCCAGCTCCCAATGAATTTTATCTGTATCTGTATCCCTACTTAATTGAAGCAGCACAAAGATACCACATGATGGACAAGAAGAAATGGCCTCAAGGTGTGCCAGAGGAGGTTTAGATTGGATATTAGGAACAATACCTTTCCTGAACGGGTTTTCAGACCCTAGAACAGGCTGCCCAGGGCAGTGGAAATGGAGCAGCAGGTTGTTATGTCAGGGCAGTGACTGATCACCAGGGATCAGGAGAAAACTCCTGGGACAAATGATTCCATTCTTCTAAAAAATTCAAACACTTCTGCCACAGCTTCTAGAAGAATCCATCGTCTGTCCAGATGCCCCCAGGATCTGTGGATGCTGGCAGGTGGTGTGGTCAGGTAAACTCGGGTGTTCGGCTTCAGCACAGCTCCACTCGGAGCACGGAGAGCTTGGCTGGAGTAAGGCTCGCACAAAGATTCGTCCCAGGGTTTATGGCAGAAGCTTTAACTCTGAGGGGGCCACAGCTCTGCACTCGGTACTGAAAGGTCTAACATGAGTCTCCGGGGAGATAATTAGTTCGGATACCCTCAATTGCCTGATGAATTTACATGTTTTCCATATCTTTTCCCCATCCCCAAGCCATCAACCGTGTGGATGGTGCTTCCTGTCCTCCTGGAAGAGCTCTGTGTTTGGGGAATCTAATCCTTATTCAGCTGTTTTGAGAACAAAGGCAGAGCCTCAGTGAGCAGAACTATCTTAATGGCTTCAGAGCCCACATTAGCTTGTGGAAAATCAGGAGTGCCTTTCTTCCCTCCCTTGTAGAGAGGACTTCACTGGATTATCTGAAGAATGAGCAAAACAAACTTGGATAACAGGATGCGGAGGAGGAGGAGTGTGAAATGAGCAATGGAAAGCCCATCAGACAGCTGAGGGAAGGCAGTGAGCACTGGAGATAAAGGGGGAAGCACCTATTTAGGTGTGTACAATGATTTCCTCGCCTCAGGAACAGGCCGGGTCTATTTATCTGCAAAAGCGATTCATAGGCAACTCATTGTTACAGCAACTGTCAGAGGAGAGAAAATAATTGCAGGAGATAATTCCTTACCTTGAGGGCCCCACAGCAGGATTCAGCAATGTGCTGGGCCCATGGGGCAGGATGCTGAGGAAGGGAAGGCAGAAGGAAAAGCTGGAGATTCCACAGGTTGGTGTCCCACCATGTTGGGCTCCAGCGGGAGACCGAGAGGCTCCACGGTGGTGTCTCAAGGGAGATGTTTGCCATGTGTGCTGCCCAAGTGGTGCCAGAGAGATCACGGGGGTTAAGGTAAAGGATAGAACTGGTGGGGAAGGAAGTGATGAACTGCAGCAGGAACAGGAGAAAAACACAATATGTACCGGGATGCACAGAAGCAGTGGTGAGAACGTGGCTTTAATCAGGCAAGACTTCAGTGCCCCACGCCATTGCCAGGCTGGAGCTGCAGGGCCAGGGAGCTGCGTGTGAACAGGAGTCCCTGAGTAATTAGGAACAAGAACAAACACTGACACCTCGAGGGAACTGAAAAAGCCTGTGATTTGGCTCACATTTACAAAGACAAACCAGCCCTGGCAGTGCTCTAGGGGCAAAATCCCTTTGGCAGGATGGGATTGGGGAGGCACAGGAGCCTGGCACAACCACTGAGGCCAACCCACACCCACACCAGCAACCCCACTGACACCAGCATCCACACCCACACCAGCACTCCTGTCCCCACCAGCACTCCTGTCCCCACCAGCACTCCTGTCCACAGCAGCACTCCTGCCCATACCAGCACCCCCTGCTCACACCAGCAGCTGGACAGTGGCTGATGAGCTGCCGGGGCAGGGCTGTGGAAAGGCTGTGGAAACTCCCAGAGGCATTGCAGGAAATCGTGTCTTCTGTGAATGGTGACAGATTCTGACTGTGTCCAGGTTTTCCCTCCTTTCCCAACCACTGATCCTTCAGGAAGGTTCCTGCTGGGCTGGAGCATCATTCCCATCTCAGTGTGCCAATACTGCCCAGAGAGTGGGGGGACACAGGGCAGTGTGGGAGCGTTTCTCTGACGTTTCTCTGACGTATCCCTGCCGTTGATGGCACTGCCTGTGGCTGCCTGGCTCTGGCTGCCATGGGTGCACACCATCCCAAAGCCCCATCCCTGTTCAGGCCCTGGACCAGGGACACTTCCCTGCTCCTGCACCACAGCAGTGGCACTGGAGGGGCTGACCCCCACCTTGTGGTGTGAGCAGCTGGGCCCTGCCAGACACTTCAGCACGGGCTGATCTCCCCTCACTGCAAAGAGACAGATTTCAGCAGGTTCTCACCACCGACTTTGGGATTTTCCAGAGCAGCCTCAGTTCACTTCAAACAGCCTCACTACATTGCCTTGTCATTACTGTCAGTGAGAGGTGGATCCAGATGAGCTCAGGGTGACACTGCAGCCCTGACTCCACACAGGCAGATGCAGAGATAATACACTGCCACAGGTCCTCCAAAGGAGCAGCACTTCCAAAGGGGATTTCTTTTCTCCTGAAAAACATCAACATCGCTGCACTGAAATGCAGCCACAAGCTCGTGGCATGTTTTCCTGTATAGTGTGTCCTCAACATGAGCTGCAAGAGGACAGGGCTGAGCACATGCTTTGCTTCTAGACAGCTTCATTGTTCCAGTCATGTGTGGAGCAGCAATTACAATTTCTTGTATCTCTGTAATTAGTCCCTCTCTTCCCCTTCTTAATCTATCACTGAAGTCTTGGGTAGCTTATCCAGGCTCTCTGCTCAGACTTTTTGGGGAGTGCTGGGCATACCAGCCACTCCACTCATTCGTCAGGGATGTCAGAGATGGATACAGCATGGTACAGAGTATGGATGGAAACCACAGTGTCAGGGACAGCAGCATCAACCAGGGAGAGGACCAGGAGTCCTGCCATCCCTTCACCTGCCAGGCACTCTCTCCTTTTCAGATGGTCCAACCTTCACTGGTGAACCTCTCCGGGATGGGCACAAGCACATGCTGGGGCTGAGGAAAAGTGGGTCTGGATGCAAAGAGGACTGACACAGCACAAACAACTGACAACCCTTGTTGGGCTGTGGCACAGCCCATGCATGGACACAGCAGGGAAGACACAGCTTGCCATGACCGGCTCAGCTGGGCTGCCTTCTTCCTCCTCATCATCCCCTCAGTGACAGTATGTCCTGTCTGTGCACTAAGGAAAAGGGTACTGGTATCAATATTCATGTTCTGGTTTAATTTTAAACCCCAGGAAGGCTACAGAAAGTGTTGGTAATGTAATTTGAGGTAGGAAATGGGTATGAGTAGGAACACACACTCCTTTGGGACTTTTCTAATCTCCTCAAGCAAATAAATAGATGAACTCCACACGCAGAAAAAAATAAAAATCCTGCATTAAAAATAAAGCCCTTGAGGTGCAGCTGGAGAGGCTGCATTGGGGAAGGTAAAATATCCTATGGTGGTAATAATGGGGACTGTTCCCTTGGGAAGGGGTGCAAAGGGACGCCCCACTCCTGGAAGAGTTCAAGACCAGGTTAGACGGGGCCTGAAGCAACCTGATCTCATGGAAGGTGTCCCTGCCCATGGCACGGAAGTGTAACAAGATGAGCTTTAAGGTCCTTTACAACTCAAACCATTCTGTAATTCCATGAAATCAAGAGAGGTAGTGAAAGGTCTCCCCACTCATATATGCCAGGGAGGTGCTATGAGCCAGCCCTCCTGCACAGTGCCCCAGGAATCTCCTGTACTGCTGGTTCCGTCACCGTGCCTGGGCTGCCCTGGCACCTCTGATCCTGTCCCTGCACCAGCCCCCTGGCCCCTGGGGTTCCCCACCACGGCACCACCTCTAGCGAGCCCTGGTGCAGAGGGTTTGTGCCAAGCATCCCCTGGCAGGAGCAGTCCTGGCAACTGCCGGGAAAATGGAGCACTTCCCTGCTGTCCAAGTGAAGGTGGAAAACATCCCGATTACCCGGCCTCCCCTCCAGCGGGGAATCAGAGTGGGAGGGGCTGCGATGGCCACAACCTGTGCCGGTGCCACAGCACAGTGTCACAGGCGGCTCTGTCACCTGCAGGGTCCCTGATGTACAGCTCAGACACGGCACATGCAGTGAGCTGCTCCCAGCCTTGCAGTGAACGTGCTGATCAACCTGACACGGGCACCGTGAGGAGGACAGAACCGGTTCTGAAGGGACGCAATGGCAGTGAAAGGCAGCCCTTCCCTTTTATCTGCCTGCTCCTGACTTGTCCTTCTCTTTACAGTCTCTCTCATTACTGTGCAGATGAGACCCAGCATTGGGCTAAACACTGAAGAGCACAAGGCAATCACGACTTAGGAGAATTATAACAATAAGATGTTTTTTTCTCCTCCGGTGCAGGAAGGTGCCTATGTCTGATTCTGCCCCATAACGAATTTAAGTACCAACTGGGCTCCCTTCCCCCAAACAATGACCAGGAAACTCCCCTCCTGCCTGTACTTCTTCCTCTTTCACGTTTGTGCTCACCTCCCACGAGGCACAAATGCTTGTTATGACAGTGGTGACTCAGATGTGTCCAAACCTGTCCTTTGCCTTCAGATTCCTTGTCATTCATTAGCAGTGTCTGCAGATTTGCCTTTGGAGTCCTCTACTCCTCTTTTATTCTTCATATTTAATGAGGCGCAAAGAATTGTGCAATAAAGGCTCATCAAAGCTGTCATTTATCTATGTTTGACTGTCTTTGTTATATATTAGCAATAAATGTCCTAAGGCTTCCTGTATATGGAGACATTTCTCCTAATTATTTCATGTTGTTTTCTCCAGAATTCATTCACATACTCTTTTTTTCCAGTCTTCCTTCTCTGGTCTCTGACTGGGAGAGGGACTGTGGGAGGTCTGCAGTGTCTTGAGAAGGGACCCACAGCTTCATCCAACCCTTCCTTGAGGGTTTAGCATGGACAGGGAGCTGTGATTTCCCTGTGCCCCAACCTTTCTGCAGCTCTTACACCAGGACAAAAGGACAGAGTGGGTTGAGCTGGAGCACCCCCTCTCTCCTTGCCCGAGGAGCAGGTCACAGCGGTTGTGCCATGTGGGTCCCACAGGCAGTGGGGCTGGGAGTGTCCCTCCTCCCAACACCCCTGCTCCCAGGAACTGCTACAATTTGCTGCGGGAGCAGCATCAGCAGGGATGGAGATAAGGAGGAAAACCAGAGAGTTGCTTTTTCTCTTATCTCCTTTATCAAGGCAATGTCCAGTTTTCTGGCACAGACGGAGAAAAAAGCCACTAAAAGCTGTGTGGGACAGATAACACCAGGGAGACTTTTCTGCAGGGCTGGAAGGGAGCAGCACATTCCATAAGGAAACATCTCCTGCCCTGATTAGGGAAGGTGCCTACTGGAAGAAAAATCACAGAATCACAAAATGGTTTGGGATGGAAAGAACCTTAAAGCCCATCTTGTTCCACGCCCTGCCATGGGCAGGGACACCTTCCACTAGACCAGGTTGCTCCAGGCCTCATTCAATCTGGCCTTGGACACTTCCAGGCATGGGACAGCCACAGCTTCTCTGGGCAACCTGTGCCAGTGTTCACTGCGTTTATTTTTATCCCAGACAAAGGAGGAGCCACATAACTTCACAGAGCTGTGGTGGTAATGGCTGACTGGAAGGGGGACTGGGCCCTCCCGTGGCTCCAGCTGAAGACTCACTGGGGTCAGGAACCATGTGCAGACCTGCCGTGCGGGGAGCAAGAGCTGTGGCTGTGGCTGGGGCTATGTAGTGTCTCCACTGGCAGGATAGGACTTGGTCTCCAAAAGAGAAAGCGTGGGTGTGCCAAGCCCTCCCCACCAGACACCTCGAGATGGAGACACCAACACTTCTGAAGAGTTTCTCTTCAAGTTTAGGTGAATAATAAAAATGCATAAGTAAGCAGGAAACATAAACAGAGCAAATAATTAGCTAATTACAACCTGCTTTAGCAGAACATTTTTAATTATTAAAATAATTAGCGATATTAAATTCAAAACAAAACCTCCCTAAACTCAACCTGAACTTGTCCTTGAAGTTCTCAAGTGCCTGAGCTGAATGCATTTACCTGGTGGTACTTCCATTAGCACAACAGAATTCATAAAAAATTTTTTTTCAACCTTCCAGTTTACTTCATTTGATATTTCTGGATATTTTTAGCATTTGTGTCTTAGACTGGATATTTGAGAATACCTCTTTGGCATTTTGAACAAAAAAATTATTTAACTCACTTTTCTTTTCTGGTAACCTCTTCTATTTGTTTACTGTATTATGCATAGAAATCACTGCTGCCAGAGCACCCGATTTATTTCCAGTTTCCCAACTGTGGTTCTTAAGAAAGGCTTTTAAAAAACATTTCATCAGTCTGGGTCATTCATCTCTATCAGCATTACATCTCTGTTAGTGTCCCAAATCCCTCAGAAATTATTGTTCCCCACTGCCGTGCTGGGGATGTCTTTTTGACATTAAAATATAGGACACTGTAAATAATCTAATCCTCGGCTTTCCAAGCACTTTTTCCCTTCCAGGACCTGGCTGCTGTGTTCATTTTGTGTGGACATGATGCGCACATGGGAGCATGGACGTGCCCATGAGAAGAGTGGAGAGGGGAGGTGGGGATGGGAGACAGCAGCTGGTGCCCAGCTCCGTGCCCCTCGTGCTGCCTGTGGTTACACAGATGTACCCAAGGTCTGCACACACAGCAGAATTTCACTGTGTTTACAAGCACAGAATCATTCAGGTTGGAAAAGCCCTCTCTGACCACTGAGTCCAACCTTTGCCCAGCACTGCCAAGGCCACCACTGACCTATGCCTCCAAGTGCCACATCCACATTCTCCCCAGGGATGGGGACTCCACCACTGCCTTGGGCAGCCTGTGCCAGAGCTGGACAGCCCTTTCCATGTAGAAATTTTCTCTATATCCAACCTAAACCTCACCCGGCACAACTTGAGGCTGTTCCTCTTGTCCTGTTCTTGTTCCCTGGGAGCAGAGCCCAACCCCCACCTGGCTCCACCCTCCTGTTAGGAGTTTACTGGTTTGTCAGTGCTGATGTAGTTGTTGCTACAACTTTTTTTCACCAGAGAATGAAATTCCCAATAGAATTCCCTGCTAAGTCTGACACTGGAGCTGGAGCTCTCCCCCAGGACCATGATACAGGATCAAGTCCTGGCAAATTTCTTCGCTCTTGTTAACCTTTAGCAGTTTTACCCTTAAAGAAGGTTCCCAGCATTGCCCACCATTTTCTTAACTGCTTTTATTTGAACCTCTATGGTACTTCCTGAGTTTCTGACCATCCAGGCCCTCAGAAATGTGCTGGCAGGAATAAACTGAAAACGTCTGGTGATAGTAGAAGAGGGTTTGTTTCATGCCATGGGAAAGTGCAAATCTGGAGCCAGAAAACAGTAGCCTAGCAGGTGAGCGGAGGGGCTGAGCTGTTATCTCTGTTCACCCCCTGCTGTTGGTCCCTCGGGGGCAGGAATGCTGGGGGGTCCCTCCTGCCCACACCCTCCTCCACTGCCATCCAGGCTCCCTCCTCCCTCCAGCATGGATGGGCACTGGGCCTGCTCCGCATCGGCCATGCCGATGAACAAGCTGCAATCTGTTTAAAACTCCATTACCAGGACAGGACACGGGACCAAACAATAAATAAAAATGTGATGATATCTCACCCATTCGCATCCCTTCATTTATCACTGCATGAGACAGAGGCTGATAACACCGGTGTGTTTGATACTTAACCATCAGTCACTTCCTTGTGCGCCCTCATACATCTGAGATTAATTGACAAGATATTTATCACTTGGACTTTTATGAATAAATATAATTCCCAAATATTGAGGTTTGTTCTGGAGTGTTCCTTTTTTATTCAAAGCTAATTGAAGAGAGAAGAATTCAGAACTGCTTCAGGAATTTGGAGATCAGGCCAGCACAGAGCATGTTCTCTCTTTTTCCCCTTAGGAGTTTCAGACCTATTTATCTATAAACTATCTCTATTGTTATGTAACTATTATCACTTCCCAAGTTTTCAGAGCCCATTAGGAATGAAAAAATGAGGATGATGGTAAGAGACTTGTCCCTCTCTGGTGCTGGCAATAACCCATGGCACCAAAGCCCTTGTTTGGGATTGTTCTGCTGGCAAGAACCCGCTCCCCAATCTGGTGCTGGTTTGCAGGAGACCTTAGTGCAATTCTTGTCTTAAAATTAATCCTACAACTATGTTTCTGTGCTGCTGATTTAAAACCAAAATAGCAAATCCACAAGGGACAAAGAAGTCACCTCAGCCCCCCCAGTTTTGGGTGCTGTGCTGGAAACAAGCTCTACAGAATAATTCCATAATTGTAGTTTCTTGGTTAAATTTGATCAGGAAAGCCTCAGTTGAGGCAGAAGGACATGGGCAGAGGAGTGTGTGAGGTGCATGTCTGAGAGGAGGATGTTTCAGCATTTAGGATTCAAAAAGGAATTTGAGCAGATGGTTGGTCTGTGCAGCCATCACCCTTCCTCCTTCTCACCTCTCGTGCTCTGGACGTCATTGCCCATCAGCCTCTCCATACATTGTGTTAGACTGAATTATGGTTAAATTAATCCTCTGCACATTTAAAATTCGGATGAAGGTTAATCTTGCTCTCAGATGACAGGTGAAAGTAAGTTTGGGGAAAGCCTTTCCCCAGAGGCCATGGGAGACCTTGGTGAGCCACAGTGGGAGCAGTCACCCAGTGCCTGCTCTCCTGCCATCACCCTCTGCCTTGCACTGGCTCCTGGTGCTGGGGCTGGTTAATTGGGTACATAATGAGTCTGATCTTATTCTTAGTGGAGTCAATAGTAGGTCTGGGACCAACATGTCACGCTGCTTTTCCTGTTTTAATTTACATTGATACTTTGCTTCATTTAAAGGCGGCTCCTTACTTCAAATGACTCTTGATCTAAGGGTGAGTCATCTGCGCTGGTGCAGCTGCATACCCAAAGAGACCCATATTTCTTCATTATCTGCCCTGGGAAGCTCCTTGCATGGAGATCTCTCTGTTGGTGGACTGAGCTGAGCTTTTCTCACCACTCCTAAAGAGTTTCGTCTCAGTCAGACAGAGACCTGTAAATGCCTGTTGCAGGAAAAGAAGTTACAATATTAAAATCTGTCACTACTGTAAATTTAGCAAAGATTAATAAGAAGTGGCAATATTAAAAAGTGTCAGTGCTGTAAATAGAGCAAAGATGGATAATTTGAATGAGTTCCAGTCCCAGTGCAGATATTATATGTTACACATACATACTCAGCTGGTGGTCACACCAACCATCAATAACTCCAGGTCATTGGGAGTCTGGAGTGTCTGTGAAGGTAGGAGAGAAAATATGAGATTATGAATGTGCTCCTAATGCTTTTACAGTCTTATCAATTTAAAGAACCTTGAGATGGAAAGTTCCTGATTCCAGGTCAGACCCTGCAAGGGGTTGGCTCTTTGTCAGGGGCGGGTGGTAGATGAATGTGCCTCAGAATCAGTTTTCTGTTCAAATTCTCTTTGCATGTCCATGGAGGTGTTTCTTGTTCCTCTTGTATCAAAAACCATCTCATGTCTTGAATGGAGAATACAGGTAGGCTGAAAAAAGCAGCACAGTGCAGTTTGAAGCCAATGATGAAACCACATTAGTACCTGCACGGTGTGTGCACACATTTGCAGAGCAGAGAGAGAAGCAGAAAGAAAGGCAGGGAAAAGCAAAACCTGTGAAAATGAGCTGGCAGCTTGGATTTCAAATAGAACTTTTGGAAGAGTTTGTGTCATCCTCAGAAAGTCAGGAGTGAGCCTCCATCTCTGGTGTCTGCATCCAAGCCAGCCTTGACCTGGCAGGAAGGTGGCACAGCTGCCTTGAATGAAAAACACTTTTTTTTCAAGCAGGTAGAAAATGGGGCAGAAACAACCCAAACTAAAAACAGGAAGAGAAATGTGTTAAAAATGTTGCTTGTCTGTCATGGCTTTCTCACTTCTGCTTGGAAAGCTCCACGTGGCACCGTCCCATGTGTAGCCTGGGCGGGACAGTCCCACACTGACCTCCAAGGGGCACTGTACACTGACCCACAGATGGATGCGTTTCCTGGGCCATAGGGAATGTTTGCCTGCTGCAGCAGACTGAAAGAGGGCCACTCGAAGGCCTGAAAGACCAGGAGAAGTTAAACAAGGCACAAAGACCTGGAGTCACTGATAGAATTAAACAGACCCCAGGTGAGGGGTGAACAAATCTGACCCCAGGTTTCAGCTGCTCTGACTTTGTGAAGACCCACCTCAGGCAGGTGACCAACATCTGTGAATACCTCTTGTCCCCAAGGATGAGTGACACCAGCTGCTTTGGGGCACATAGATGGGTACAGTGGGTGTCCCTCCATGCCCAGTGCAGGATCCACACTAACCTGGGTTCCCTGCAGTCCTCATGCATCTTCTGAAGCAAGAAAGGGATGAGTCAGAAATCATTGCAGAGCAGTTTATTACCCAAGAAATTAAATCTGTTGACTCACACAACTAAACCCTCAATTTACCAAACATGACATGATTTCCATATTACCCAAGAAATTGTGCCACATCCCAAATAATTAGATAGTGGCATAACAGGAGTGCACAGACATTCCTCAGAGTTCTTTCAAGGCTTTTAGCATGAAAATAAGCAAACAAACAAACAGAACCCAACAAAACTGGTTGTGTTACAGGCAGGATGTCACAGGAAATGCCAGATCTTCGGGCTGCAGCGGAACAGGCGATGAGCTGCCTTGAGATGAGAGGTGTCGGCTCTGTAAAAGCATCAGTTCTGGATGCACGCTCCAATTTCTCACTGTGTTGCATAAAATGAACCTTCCCCCTCTGCAGGTAGCCAGCTTCTCAGAGATAAACTTCCACCTGTCAGAAAGCAGAGCCCATGACGATGCCTGAGCAGATGTGTTATGGGCTCTCCCAGCACAAGCTCATTCCTAACAAGACATGCTCGAGTGCGTTTTGGAACATTCTTGTCCCTGCTGGTTGCCAGCCTGTGACTCCTAATGTTGGGAATGGGGAAATGCTGTCCATAAATCAACCTGCAGTTGCAAATGCAGTCCCAGTGCTCCAGCTGTGGGGTGTGCCAGGGGGAGGCTGCCTGAGGGGACACCACATGATGGACACTAAGCAACAGCGGCACAGATCCTCAACTACAGCTGGAGCCCTACCCAAGCTGAACCTCCCCTGGTGCAGCCTGAGGCCATTTCCTTTCGTCCTGTCCCTTGTTCCCTGGCAGCAGAGCCTGACCCCCACCTGGCTCCACCCTTCTATCAGGGAGTTGCAGAGAGTGAGAAGGTCGCCCCTGAGCCTCCTTTTCTCTAGGCTGAGCCCCCACAGCTCCTTTAACCAAGCAGGAATCTCCTACCTTGGGCTGCCTCTGCAGTTAAGTTTTTGTGTGCAGTAGAAGCAGCCTTGAAAAATATTTTCCAGCGCATGTTCTGCTGCCTGGCATAGGAGAGTCAAAGATTAAGATCAAGAGAAAATCACATCATGAATAATTTAGTCCCTAAATTTAGCATCTTACTCTAGTGGAGGCTATTGGAAAGGAAGGATGCATTCCCTGGTATTTATCCCATGCACAGATGCACTGGAAAAATCTTCTCAAAGTACTCAGCCATCAGCTTGACTACGAATTGTCACAATTACACTGGTCAGAGCTCACCTGCTCTGCTGCCTTCTCTGGGTGCTGTGTGAGGGCATTGCTCATACACATGGTTTGGAAAGAAAGTCTAGGAAATGACTCTCAGCAGGTCCAGCCTCACTAAGGTGACATGTGGATGAGCAGCTGGGGAAGGGAAACGTGGACCTGCATCTCTTCCCCTTGTTCCCCCTGTGCCCATTGGAGCATCACTGAGGCAAAGTGAGCAGCGAAGACGTTCACTCTCATTCCGGGATCCCGGGGGAAAAGGAATGGGGACCACCTCGTGCATTCAACTGGAAGGGGGGAATGATAAACAGGGAGGGACCCACCGAGGGAAGCAACAGCTGAGGGTGCTGGGAATGGGGCGACAGAGCATCCCCAAACTGCTCTGTGGGAGAGGAACTGGGGGGGTGTGTGCGTTTTACGGTATGGCTGTGGCTGTGATCCTGCTGCAGAGGGGGCTGGAAAAGGACTCACCACAACATCCATCCAAGATCTGAAAAAGGAGAAACAACTGCTGGAGCATAGAGTGGTTTGGTTTAGAATGACTTTGTGGGCTCAGAGGCCCCTTGTGAACTGACTGAAAAGGAACAGAAACTCATCCATCTACTAAGGACAGAGATGCGATACCAACTTACAGCAATGCTTGCCCAGAGCCCAGTACTGCCTGCTCGCCCCCAGCAATGCCTGCAGGCCCCCAGTAATACCTGCTTAGCTCCTAGTAATGTGTACTCAGACCCCAGTAATGCCTGCTAGCCCCCAGTAACCCCTGCTAGCCCAGTAATGCCTGCTGGCCCCCAGCAATGCCTACAGGCCCCCAGTAATGTGTACTAGCACCCCAGTAGCACCTGCTGGCCTCCAGTAATACCTCCTCAGCTCCCAGTAGTGTGTAATCAGACCCCAGTAACTCATGCACAGCCCCCATTAGTACATGCTTAGACTCAATAGAACATTCCCAGACCCCAGCTGGGCATTCCTGAGGACAGGAGTGTGGGGTTGGGACCACTGAAGACATTTTGGTGTGCTCTGGTTTGCCCAGGCTGCCCTGTGGCTGTGCTGGCAGCGCAGAATACAGGATAAAGCAGGGGGGTGTGTGTGAGGATTTAACATCTCATCAGCACATTGGATGTCCCCCGTCATGACCACAAACAGCCCTCCCAGGCAGAATGGGGCTGCATGGACCAGCCCCTACCCTTACAATGATCTTTTGGAATTGCAATCTGCTTATTTGTTTAAAAACAACAAAACACTATCAAAGTTCCACAAATTCATCATGAAATTGATTAAACAGTGTAAGCAAGTGTTTGGGAATATTAGAAAAATATTAGAAAGAAAATTAAAGCATTACAGGATTAGGTCTTCTCTGTTTGAGTTGAAGTTTGCTATAATTCAATTAAAATTCACAGTTTCACACTGATTAGAGGCATTCTTGTTCATCTTGCCTTGCTTTTGTTTTTCTAAGTGCAGCTGCAAAGTGTTGACAATGAGGTTCAGCTTTGTCATGGGGCTGCTGACAAAGGCTCCAGCTTTATATGTCAGGAGGTCACCCTCCATTTGCAGGGGTCTCTCTCCTTCATCCTCCTCTGATGTGTCTCCAAACAGCTTTTCTCTCACAGTCTCATTTTTGTGACTCTGAATTCCAAACCATCATTTTATTCTTCTTACACAGAGCACAGGAGTCTTTGTTGCACTTTATTGATGATGAAGTGTTTGCTGTTTGGTTTTATTATTGTTATGTATTGATAGATTGTCTCCACTGAAAAAAAAAGAAAAATCCAATCCATGGCAGTAAAACTACATTAGAGATATAAAGAATATTAAATTACAATGTTGAGTGCAAGGGGGATGGTACCTTGGGAATTTTACTTTAAGACCAGATTGGTCTGTGTTTGTGTGATGGTTTGTTCACACACACAGTGTTTGTGCACTGAGAGGCTTGAGCATCCCTTGCAGTGGAGGGGGACATTGGATGGCCTGTTTGTGGGGCCCATTCCCCTCATGTTGGTTCCCCACATTGAGCTGTGTCTGCCAGTGCTGGTGGAGGCTGGGGGCTCTCCTGGCCAGGGGGAACTGGGGGGACCCTGCCCCGGGACTGCTTCTGCTAAAATAAACTCAGATAAAACCAGATCAGGGTATTAATGCTGGTGTGTTAACGAAGGCATTTCCGAGCCCTGCAGAAGGTGGTGAATCAAAGGCCCCATGGGAAAGGCCCTGTCGCTGTTACATAGCACTTGGCAGCAATGGACCACTGGGATGTCACAGGAAAAGAAAATATAATAAATTTTCAGGGCTATCTGAGTTGGACTATTACCTGGCTTGAGTGGATACTAGCAAGTCTTAGTGCCTATAACAACGTATTTCTGGCAAGTGAAAGTATAGCTGATATTTCCATCATTCTTTTATTCATCTGAATCCATATTCTCACAGATTTTTCACAGTGTGTGTTAATAAAGCTGAAAAGGTTTATCTTGAAAGGTGACAGAAGTGCCATGTTTCCCGGTGAAAGCCCTGGGGAGGATGTGGGCAGCCGGGCAGGTGGGCAGGGGTCTGCCCAGCAATGGGCATGGTGCTCCACCACACATCCCACCCCAGCTGTGGGACAGCTCCTGCCAGGGCCCACAGCCCCTCCTGCTCCAACCCAGCACCCAAACTACTTCTTTCTCCTCATGGTGCAGGAGTCACATCTGCTCACACAAATATGATCCAGCAGCAGCGACAATCAGTGGTTACATATATAGATATATATAAATAAACCTTTAATTCTGATTTGTTGTTCCACAAAGATGGGGCATACCGCACCTTGTTTTAACAGGGGACATTATGCTTTGACACAAATGACAGGAATTCTGACTTTCACAAAATTATTTCAAAGAGACAGCAGCTGTAGTAAAATCATGCTTGGTGAATGAATTTCATTTCTCTTACTTCTGACTTTTTTCCTTAGCGAAAGGTCTGAGCCACATGATTTATCAGTTTTGAAGCCAAAGCACTACCAAAGCTGCAGTGAAGAGGCTGGGGCACGTCCTTCTGCCCTGGTTCCTGCTCACCCCTGATGATGGGGCCAAAAGGCATGGCAGGAGTGTGTGGAGCTCACCGGGGCTGTGACAGGAGCGGTGGCAGCCGGCTGCGTGCCCAGCTCACCTGGGATGGGGCAGAGTGGTGCCCAGCT
Organism: Neopelma chrysocephalum; assembly: GCF_003984885.1. Taxonomy (NCBI): domain Eukaryota; kingdom Metazoa; phylum Chordata; class Aves; order Passeriformes; family Pipridae; genus Neopelma; species Neopelma chrysocephalum. The sequence goes on from NW_020897760.1 coordinate 3,064,249, forward strand.
CACCTGGGCTGGGGCAGGAGCAATGGCAGTCAGCTCTGTGCCCCTCACCTACATAGTGCTGTGCCCACACCAGACAGACCTGTCCATCCCATTGCCAGCATGAGCAAGTTCTCCAGCACCTCGGACTAGAGGTGTGGTGAAATCTGTAAAAATGCCTTTTCCTTTATCTAATTTATGTATTCAGCTCAGAATTCCATAGCAAAAGGCTACAGTAAGCCAACTGTAACATTTAATTAATATTTCCCATCTGCTTTTTAGTACCACTTTAATTTTAAATGGTTAATTTAGTCACGGGGTAAGTTGATCACAGACAGGAAGAGGCCAGAGCTTGCACAGCTGTGCTGGGGTCTCCTCCCACCACAAGGCTCCTCTGCCTGCGGGTCTCACCTACACTCTCTGCAGCAGCACTTTGCACCAGGGTTCTGGGGCAGGATGTGACACCTGGACACCTGAAAAAGCCATTGAAACAAAATGAGCCTCCCCAAGCCCTGGGGAAGACTTGTGGGAAATCCAGCCAGGGTTTGCACAACTCTTGCTAAACATCCGTGCCCGCTGGGAGCTGCTCCAGCCGCGAGGCTGGTGGAGCAGGAGATGCTCTAGGCTAAGCTGTCTCCAGCTCGTCCCCCAGCAAATCAGCTGCAAAAACAGACTTAAGTTAAACTGAAATTCAAAAGCTGTTTACAGCTCCAGCATCCTTGGTTTTTTGCTTCCTTCTCACTCCCTCTGAAATATTTCCTTTTGATATTTTAATTTCTCTTGGGCTGACTTTAAGCAAGAACGTTGGGTTGAAACAGATGGTTGTCAGCAAACCAATGCCTGCGAAGCACAATTGAGAATTAGCTACAAAAACCCAAAACTTGGCACCAGCAGAATACTCTTGATATAATTGTCAAAAGAAATCTGGCTTGGAAAAATTTTTGGAATAATATTTTCAAAATTCAAATGACTGAAACTTTAAACAAACAAAATACACTTTATTTGAGTGTGTGTGAGTGGCAATGAAAAACCTCTGAAGGTCATTTCCAAAAGGCTACGTGTGACCCACAAAACTCCTTCTCGAGGCTCTTTCACCCTGGAGTAGCTGGGTCAGCCACTGAATAGCAGGACTTGTTGGCCAAGGAGCTGCCTTCAGCAGGAGAACTTTAATAAGTAACCTCCATCTTTCAGTTTTTCCATGGCTGTGGTCAGCCCACTTCACCAGCACCAGCAGAGCAGTGCCACCAGGATCTGCCCCGGCCGATTTGATGTCCCCAGGGCAGGCAGCCTGAGCAATCCCCCTCTAGCCTTCAACACAAAAATGTTCATTGGTAGCTTTTATTAGAAGTTTCTCTTCTGCTTGTTTTTTTTCAGAGAGAATTCGTTTGCTTTGGCAGGAATCTCCTCTGTGGCCCTGTTAGACAGGTTTGTTGAGACCAGGAGTCTGTAAATTGATGTTACTGCGGTCAGAGAGAACTGGGCCTTCTCAGTGACAGTGTGTCCCAGGCTGAACCTTTTGCTCTTCTGATCTTCAACCATTATTGCTTTCTTTGTGGCTGAGGAGGCTGTTTCACATGAATCCAGTGTGAATTTATTCCAGGGTGAGAAAATAATTACAAATGAAAAGCGTGAGTGAGCACAGAAAAAAAGGAAAGGAAAAAGAAGATTCTCTTCCGGTTTCCCTTTCCCTTTTGAATAAGATATTTTATTTTGAAAAAAAATTAAAGAAGAAAAAAAAAAGGAAAACAAACCAAAAAAATAAAATCAGACAGCAAAACTATTGGTCCCAGAAGAGAGCTGGGAGGGAGTGAGAAATGGGCACAACATCACTAATGAACGTGGTCAAAGATGGCATGGAGGGACATCAGGTTTGGACCTTGTGGGAGAGGGAAGATGCTGGGAGCAGGAAGAAAGGGCACCGTTCCTGCCCCTCAGTCCTGCTGTCAGAGCACACTGAGTGACCAATAACAAACTGCACTCAGCAGAATAAATGTAGACAACTTCTTGCAAGATTCATGGAATGTATCAGTGATGCCTCCATTAACGTTATTGTTGGGTAAATAACTCTAAATTGTCAGAGCTCCCTGTATTTGACAGCGCTTCTAATTTGGTGCTCACAAGGAAACGAATGCCCTGCATTGTCCCTGTTGCCTAATTAGCAGACAGAGGCCATTCATCATGCAGTGACACGGGAGTGTGACGAGGTCAGGGTAATCTATCACTGCTCAGCTCCTCAGCAGGGACTTCCACCATGCAGGCAGACGCTGGGCAGCTCTGGAGCTGAAGTTCCTGAGGTGGGGTTCATGGGGTGGTAAAGACCGACCCAGGCTTGCAGAGGCATGGTGGGCACACACCAGGGTCCCTCTGCCCTCAGCCATGTCATGGTACCCAGACCCCTCCCCATGGGGCACCTCCAGCATTGGCTCTGGCCTTGGTGTCTGGCATGTCCCCAAGCTGCCGTGCCATCGCCTGCCCTGCCAGCCTGCATTTACCAACACTTCTGCAATACATGGCCAGTGATCAGTGCTTTTGGTTTTATCTCTCCAACCTTGCATAAAGCACATTGTTCATTTCAGTATCTTCTCCCAGATGACATCATCTAACCATTGGCTGTGTAACCATGAAACGAAATCTAACCTTCAGGCTGATGTTTATAATTTCCTTTGGTAATAATCATTAATCCATAGGGTTGGGGTTAAGCATTGTAATCATCAGAGGAAAGATAACTTTTTATTGCAACCGGAAGAAATTTGTGAAAATAAACCCAATATGACAGCCAAAATATAAAAGGATAATTTAGTGACAGCAACAGAAACTCCTCTGCACAGCCAAATCAGAGAATCATCACAGAATCCCAGACTGGTTTGGCTTGGAAGGGACCTTAAAGCTCATATTATTCCAATACCCCTTCCATGGGCAGGGACACCTTCCACTACACCAGGTTGCTCCAAGCCCCACCCAACTGCCAGTTTAGTGTAAATAACAACCATTGTGGCAGTGCCTGGGTGCTGTTTTTGGCCAGGGCTCAGGGTGCTAATCGGAGTAGGAATGTACAACACATGGGGTACAAGATGGACCCCATCCCATCACCCCCACAATGGGCTTGATACAGCTGGAGAGCAGCACAGCACCTCATCTGGCACCACAGAGGCTGCCTCCACCTCCACCATCTTCACCCTCCTCACATGGGGAATTTTTCTTTCCTTCTGGAACCTCAGATGTGAGGGAGAAGAGATGCAGCTCTTCACTCAGCCGTAGCCACGGGATGAGCAGGATGGGGCCCTCTGCCTGGGGCTGAAGTCAGCGAGGCTCTGCTCATGTCCTTTGGCACAGAGCTGCCTTGTGTCAAGTGCAAAAGATGGTGAATATTAATCAAATTGGATGAATCTGTTATTTTTAATAAAGGAATAAACCCCACATATTCTTTCATTAAATTCATACCCAGAAGGGACCATTAGGATTATCCAGATGTGATCTGCAATTCCTCTACTAATTTCTTCACAACACATGACTACTCGTTCCAGCTTCAGCACTGCTTCCCTGGATTTTGTTTGGAGGAGCTTCGTGGTATGCTGTTCCCAGGTCCCAGGGTTAATTCTTCTGGCCACTAATTGCTTTGAGTAATCAGAATATTCTTCTTCCTGCTATGAGTTTGTTGCTCTCGGCTTTTAGCACCAGTGGTGCCCTGCTGCCCCTCAGACATCCCTGGAGGACTTCCCTGTGCCTGATAACTGCATAGCCCCTTAAACATCATCCAGCAGTACCCAGTGCTCTTCTGGAGTAGCACTTTCTCCATTGTATTCCCATGTGCTGGGGTCAGACTCACAGGTTTGTAGTTTTCTGGGTCTTTCTTATGCCCTTCTTGTAAATTCTCAATCCTGCTGTATTCCTGGACATTGCTTCCTTACTACTGGAACATTCCTCATCATTCCCACACTTATACCATGGGCTGAGTTCCACATGATTCCCTCCATGGCTGATCCCTGTGGCTGAGCTGTGGCCACCCCAACTATTAGCACTCGCTGATGTATGTCCTCTGCAAGGCAGGATTGTGTTATGGAGAGATCCCTATGGCAACTCGCTCGGAACACGCCCAAGAGTGATGGCTTCCTAGGTTTGATTACATTTTTTGATCATTTAACTGGTTTTAATCCATTTAATTTCTGAGGCATTACTGGGTATAAGGCAATTTTTCAAAGTTCCTGAGGCAGTGAATCAAATTATTTTAGGAAACCTGTTTTGTGGGAGTTACCTTCAGTCAGCAAAGTTATCATCTCCCATGGCAAATGTCTACAAGGCTTATGCACCATAAAAACACTTTGCTTGGCATTAATTGCATTATGGAACTGAAGAATTCGTTACTGAAGATTTCTCACATGATTTTTCTCTTATTATTTCTGGGCATGACAACTGCTCATTGGTACAAGAACTTTTTAAACACAGACAGTAATCTAATTTCTCCTCCTTAGGAATTGACCCATTGTTCCAGGGTTTGCTAAAAATTATTATTAATGGCTTGGAGTATTCAACTAAGTTAATTTAATTCCACTACGTAGAAGCCACCCGATCATGTCACTGTGAGTGCTTCTGAGTGCCACTGGCCCTAAGTAGGGATGACAGGATTTTGATTGTTACTGAGAAATGCAGATAATTTCTTCCTTTGTTCTTAATTTTACCAACTGGCATCTTCAGTATCTTTAGCTCTCATACTCTTTTCCATTCCCTAAGGGCTCATCAGCATTGCTTACTTTCCATCTTGTTGTCTGTACCTTCACTGACATCTCTGCTTGGCACAAGGTCAGCATTTCCAGCCCTTTCCTCCTGGTTTCTTGTGGCTGATAAGCACATGGTGCCAAGTGCCCTCCTGTCTTGCCCTCTGTTGCCACTCTCTCCTTGTTTTCCCAAACATTCTCCCATTTCAATAAAATAGAAGCCATGTTTTTTGCAGTGTAATTGCTGAAGCTTTCTTGCTATTTCTGAAAGCACAGAATTGTTGTCTATGTTCTGAGGCTCTTCCTCTTCTTATGTGTCTTGAAGCCTTAATTCTCCGTGCTCAGCTGTGTTGTGTCTCAGCCATGGCTGAGCATATGCGCCGTGTTTACCCCTCCGCATCTCTGCTTTTCCCAGGAGGAGAGGGGCTGGAGCAGCACTACAACTTGGTGCCTTGGCAGTGCCTTTTACTGGAAAGGTGATTAAGTATATCTGTAGATAATATCTCAGAAAGCAAACAAAAACTCAGAAGAAAGAAAAACAATTTTCTCTGGAAAACAATATGAATTTTTCATTAAAAGCTGCACTCTGTCTGCCTGCTGAGTGCCACGAGGTTATCCCAGCTGGAAAACACCCAAGTGCTGCCTGTGAATCTCTTCTCTCTCCTTTGACATCTTCAACTTAAAAACTTCTTTATTATTTTCCAGCAGTTTTTCTTCAGCATCACCTTTTCTCACAATCAGACTAGAGGCCAGGTAATGAGTTGGCAACTTTCCAGGTGTGATTCTCATCAGTCCATCTCTGTCAGACTCTCAGGAGGAGATGGCAGCGTAACACAGAGCAAGATCCTGAGCAATCCTACACCCCACATCCCACCATGACTCTTTCGTGGTTTGAGTTATGCCTCACTTACCAGTCATTGCAAACAGACCAGAGCTGGATTAGGCTGGCAAATGGAAGATGTCATGGCACTGACTTGTCACCTGCCATGGCAGTTGTGTACAATCAAAGACTGGCTTGGAATGGAAGGAACTTTAAAGATCATCTCGTTCCACCACCTGCCATGGGCAGGGACAACTTCCACTATCCTGGGTTGCGCCAAGCCCTGTTCAACCTGGCCTTGGACACTTCCAGGGATGGGGCAACCCCAGCTTCTCTGGGCAACCTATGCCAGGGCCTCACCACCCTCACAGGGAAAAATTTCTTCCCAATATGCTACCTAACCCTGCCCTCTGGCAGTGGGAAGCCATTCCCCCTTGTCTTGGCACTCTAGACCCTTCAGCCCAGCAACACAACCATTCCTCTTGCAGAGAAGGAGGGAACAGGGAGAAAACCATACAGGATCTACATGCCCAGGAGTGCACAACCTACCAACTGATACCCTATATATAAATAAAACATTAGAGGTTATATCACATACTCATAATCAGGAAATCCAGAAATTTCCATGGTTATTTTGGCTTGATTTTCCAGGAATCAGCTGATCCAGAGAGCAGCACTTGCCTGCTGTGCACAAACATACTCTTGTGACTAAACTGCCCTCACAGCAGGCTGAAACATTAGCAATGGTGTCATGCAAACATCCTTTATCTTTTGCTATAAATTCAAAATTATTTAAATTAAGGCCTATAAAATCTCTAGAAATTAGTTGTTGTTATCACTCAAAGAAACGTGATTTTGTGAAGAAAACCTGTGAGAAGGGCAGTCTGAGAGACAGCTGATGACAGAGGTGTCTGAACTGACTGAACCTGATTAAATTTGGCCTTGAGAAAGTGACTGAGTTCAGTCCTGAATTTCCAAGAACACTGGGAGGGGACAGGCTGACGGGGATCAAAAGCCGGAGCAAATCTTGTCACAGCCCCTGTGAAGTGAAACCAATGAGTTTTACACAGCAGTTCTTAAGGGCTTTTATGTGTGTAAAATCTCAGTCACAACATGGCCCTGATGTCTTCCTCTTCTTCATTTAGTTTTCATGGTTCTCTTTTGGAAGTATAGATTGAAATTGAAAAGCACAAGCAATAGTAAAATATGGGCCAGGAGGTCAGAAATCCCCCACATGTAAATCATGAGTCAGTATATCCTTCTGCACTCAAAGAAAAAGTCTTTGCTGGCCCATCCCTGCCACCCCACTGGGTCTCCAGCTCTACCTTTTCCCAGTGAAAATTAGGAGAAGGAGGAACGACCCTGACAGGGTTCAGGCTTAAAGATTTAATTCTTGAAAATACAGCAAATCAAATATATTTGAAGAAATAAGGAAAAAAAACTTGAAGAAAAATTATCATATCCCTGTGCATTAATATTAATACTGGAACTTCAAATGGAAGATCTTCCTCAAGACTTAAAACACAAAGCTACTACAACCCTACAGCTGCTCAGGAGAGGCTAAAGCTGGTGCAAACAGCTCCACTGGGAAGAGCAACTATCTCAGCTGGATTTCATTTTAACCCATTTCTTATCTTATGAGGAACACCTGAAAACAGTTATGATCATTTACTCACAGCTAAGAAGCTATAGATAGATAGATAGATAGATAGATAGATAGATAGATAGATTTTATGAGTGTTTAACCCCCCCGATTGAAGTCCAGTAGCCAACACAGTAGGTCCATGTGGGTGCAGTGAGATGGTGGGAACAAGAAACGGAGCTGATCCACTCCAGTCCTGCTGCTTCTATTAAAGGCTTTTATGGTTTGGTGCAGCCCAACTACCCTTTATTCTATATCATATACAGAATCAGAATCCCAGACTGGTTTGGGTTGGGAGGGACCTTAAAGCTCATCTCACTCCACCCCCTACCATGGGCAGGGACAACTTCCACTATCCTGGGTTGCTCCAAGCCCCGTCCAACCTGGCCTTGGACACTTCTGGGGTGGGGCAGCTACAGCTTCTGTGGGCAACCTGTGCCAGGGCCTCACCACCCTCACAGGGAAAATTTCTTCCCAATATGCCACCTAACCCTGCCCTCTGGCAGTGGAAGCCATTCCCCCTTGTCCTGGCACTCCAGGCCCTTGTCCGAAGTCCCTCTCCAGCTCTCTTGGAGCCCCTTTAGGCACTGGAAGGGGCTCTAAGGTCTCCCTGGAGCCTTCCCTTCTCCAAGCTGAACACCCCCAGCTCTCCCAGCCTGGATGGCAAACAGGCAGTTGAAGTGGTTTTTTGACTGAAAAGTTCCTTATTGCCCTCTGAAGTGGCAATGAAGGCACATTTTTGTGCGTTATTCCTGCTGGTGTGGACTCTCTGGTTCTGTGGAATGTTGTCAGCAGCAGAGGAGGTTCTGACTTGGGAAAGGTTTAATTTCACTACTAATTTAATCTAACCTCATAATTTCCTTCACACAGACAGCTTTTGGTTAGGGGTTTGGTACATGCAGGATACCCTGTTCCTCTTCCCCTGAACCTAAAACATAACTGTGGCTGAGTTACAGCAACAGCCTGGAGGGCCATTCAGAGCTCAGCATTTACCGGAAAATGGTAGGACAGAGTAGGGAAGGAGAGGATCAACCTTCTAGTCCTCGATCCCAGTGGGTGTCTCCAGGCAGGATCTGCCCGTCTCTTTGCCTGGAAACCCTGTAAGCTCTGCTCAGAGCGAGGCTTTCTGGCTTACCCTCCTTGCAGTTGTCCCTCCCTCCTCCAAAATTAGTGGCAGATTGCAAACACTTTGCTCTAATCTGCCCTAAATGCAGCATTATAAACTGAAAGATAATGTCAAACCCCCAGATTTCATTGGCTTTGTGAAGGGAAAGGGCACCACCCACAAAATTCACTCCCTCCTCTCTGTGTGTCCCTTCTCCCTCTCAATCAGGGACACCCCTGTGCCCTGCTCATGGTGGTTCTTATCCCACCTGGAGGCAGGAGCAGCCCTGGCCCCTCTGGGGGAAGGTAGAGCTCAGTGGCCCTTCCCAGCTTCCCAGCTCATGTGGGACCCAGCCCAAGGCACAGATGTCCTTGCAACAGGCACTCACAGGGGATGGAGTGTGAAGGGACCCACTCACCTCAGCCCAAAATGCTCAGGAATGCTGGGACCTGGCTGTGGGTGAGGGTCAGAAGTCACCTGGGGGTGCTGAGGACGAAGGTGGCAGGAGGCACCCAAGGGGCACAGGTACTGCTCCAAGGGCCAGTGCAGGGACTTTGCCTCCATAGCTCTCTAACCCCCCCTCCCAGTCACAGAACATTTGCTAAAACATCAATATCAGCCTGTGAACACACGTCAAATAAATATTCCGGTGTGTTTGTGCCATCAGATGGATAACCCGGCGGTGTTTGGGTTGGGCTTTAAAAGTCAATGACACCCTCTGCATTCCCTTGGCAACAAAGGCGCCGCAGAGAAACTCCTTTTACATTTAACAACTTTAAATGTGTTGACACATATCAAATCCAGATCTGGGGTAGGTTTAAGTGACACATGTCATCTGACTGGAGGGTTTCTGTGTTTGCCAGTGCGAACACAAAAAGGCTCAGCATGTCTGGGGAGAAGCAGAAATCAGATCTGTGACAACAAAATTTGCTTGCAGATAATTAATCACATTTGTAAATAAGTGAGGCCATATTTGCATCCCTTTTGTTTCTTCTTCTTACGATCTATAGGTCAGCTCTTGCTGTGAAAATATTAACAGCAAGCAGATTTGCTAGTCACACGCCCCAGCACTGACTGAAGATGTATTTCAGTTCTCCGACAGACGTGTTTGTGCTAGAAGGGCTCCCAGCCCAGGCAGTGGGGGCTTCTGTGGAGCAAAGCGGGGACAAGGTTCACCCGAGAGGGTCACACTGCACAGCCAGAGCTGTAAGTAACCAGAGCAGGCTGTTTTCTGCACTGGGGAAGGAACCAAGCTCTTTGAATTAATAATTAGGAGTTGAATGAAACCTTCATGGCCTTAAGCAGATTTAGATAAGATATTAGGAAGAAATGCTTCCCTGTGAGGGTGGTCAGGCCCTGGCACAGGTTGCCCACAGAAGCCATGGCTGCCCCATCCCTGGAAGTGTCCAAGGCCAGGTTGAACAGGGCTTGGAGCAACCTAGTCTAGTGGAAGTTGCCCCTGCCCATGGCAGGGGGTGGAGTGAGATGAGCTTTGAGGTCCCTCCCAACCCAAACCAGCCTGGGATTCTATGATTCATATATACCTATATATTTGTCTCTGCTTTCCCACTGTGACATTACATTTTCCCAACAGCACTTACCTTGCTGTATGCAGAATGTCATCTCTGCAGCTGTGGCCGAAGAACGGGGCAGCAAACACTGATCTGGCAAAAACCTGAGCACTGGAAGTGTCCTGGGAATTAACGTGCTTGGCATGTGCATGTGAGGAAACCTATCGCCACATTCTTGAAGCAATTTATGAATCAGGGAGGTGGGATCCTGCATCTTGTCTGTGTAGGTTCTTTACACTGAGGATACAACCTCTTTCCTGAGTCCAGATAATGAACCGTGGACTCAAAAGCTAATATAGATTTTCCCCAGCACTATTGATTGCAACTCAACTATAATTCTTCCATATAGCTTCATGTTAAAAAAGGAAAAATAAAAGCTATTTAAGTGCCTATCGACAAAAAATGCAATTTTAGTTAAGTCTCTTCAGGGCTCTTAAATATGTTGCCATTATTAGAGAGAGGAAAGAATTACAGGACAGGTAAGGACACTCGAATCTGTCATCTTATGCATTACACAGTGAAGGTTTTTCTCACTTACAAAACATTCAGGAAATGCTGGGATTCAATCGGTCGGGAATGCCCGGATGCAGATGCACAAATACACCCCGTTAACCTCATTCCCAGCACATCTAATTGAGTTTCAAGAGGGAACAGCAAACCACTGTCATGCACAACTCTTCAGGGAAGCTAAGGGATCAAGCATTCGTTATTTGCACGTGCTCCAGAGAAGATCCCAGTCCGTGTATTGCCTACGCGGATGCAGATCATGGAATGTACAGAGAGATGCAAATCAATGCTCTTGTAGCTTTTAACATTCATAACACACCAACTTTTCTATAAACCTGTTGAGAGCACACTGAAGTTTCATTCTCCCAGTACTTGTTTGGAAACAGATTTGATACTTATTACACATTTTTCTGCACCTCCAAAGGCACAGAAGGCGATCTGCAGCCAGGGCGTTGTGTACACCAATGTTTATGTAGTTGATTAATGAGATGAATTTCCTATGTGTGATGCTTTCAGGAGCGTTTGCACAGAGCTGTGTAATTCTCTCCCTCAGCAGGAGGGAGCTGAGGAGGAGGAGGGGCCTGTGGGGGCTCTGGAAGAGAGAGGTGATCAGAGCAGCTCTCCAGGCCAAGACCCCATCCAGGTCTCAGAGAAGCAATTTCTTACCGCAGATTCAGAGACACTGAGGTCACCCAAACAATGATGTGCTGCTTCAGGATGTTTTAGGGCTATATGGACAACCCACTTGTGTGCTCCACAGAGCCTTGGGGTCCAGCAGCCCCTGCCACCTGCTGCCTTCAGCACATCTCACTAGGCTTCCAAGGCTTCTCCATGGAAAATATCTAGGCCAAACATTGTGGTAGACATGGATGTAGATTTTGGCAGACCCTGGGCTCCAGAGCAGGAGGGGTGGCATCAAACACTGTGGAACTGGGGGGATGGGACCAGGCTCCCTGGGCAAGGACTGTTCAGGCTCCCCTCGGGGCTCTCCTCCAGCCCCAATGCCTGCTCTAACCAGGGCACTGCTGGCAGGGCACACTGGGCATTCAGCACTCAAACTTCCCCTCTCCCACCTCCTCATGGTGTCCAACACCACCACCATTCCCTGGCCTCATGTCCGTGGTGGACACAGCAGGCACGGGGCAGGACATGATCCCCAGGGAAGCCTCCAGCAACTCTCCTGCTCCTGTGGGACACACTAACAGAGTCTGCAGGAGCAAAGAGCATTCTGAAATTCAGTATTTAGGTTTATTCAAACTGAAAGCAAGATGGAAATTGAAATACAGCCTGAATTTGACCTTGGATTTTCTGGGATTTGCATTAAAATGCTCCCCCCTCCCCTATCCTCAGACTATTCCCAGGCTGTTCTGGGCACATGCTGCGCTATAACAGGGCAGGAGAGTTTTCAACTTGTTTTTTGTTGCCTGTTTTGCAGAAATGTGTTTCTGCTGCATTCAGTTCACAAGCCCCACTTTGCCAAGATCATTCTTACATTTCTTTCACATCTCCACTGATCTGAAGTAAATATTTCTGACTTTCTTGACTCTTAATCTAGTGTTTTGTAAGAGAAGCCATTTGGCCTCATCAGCTTTTGAGTCTCAGAATGATGGGAAGTAGAAAATTACAGAAAATTTCCCTTCCTACTCACTGTGACCATCAGTCAGCAAGAGCAGGAGGTGAGATGTTAAGACACCCTGACTCGGGCTGAGATTTAATTGCCCTCTTGTACTTTCTTTGGGAAAGCAGTCTTGCACAGGCACAAAGGGTCACCAGAAGAGCCACAACCTGCGGGAACTCAACTCCAGTGTACAGGAAAATACCAAAATAAACAAATGAACAAACTGTACCTCCTCGCAAGGAAACAAAGGGAAAACAAAAAGTCAACATCAATTTGTAAGACATTTCATGTCAATTCACTCTCATGTTTCTCTGAGGCACAGTGAGAGATCTTGTGGGGAGGAGTAGCTGTGCCTTGAGGAAGGTGTTCTCCTACCTGAGCCAGGCAAACACTGCCCAGGTGACACCACTGCGCCAGGGATGGGAAAGTCCTCAGAGACCTGTCTTGGAGCATCCGAACAAGAGAACAGACAGGCAGAGCCTTGAAGCCATGCACCTACTTCAGTGTCATTAGTGCTTTCATTTAAAATCTGCAGACTGTGGGGTAGTGTGTGGAAAGCACCTCACCCCCAGCAGGTGGGGCCTTTCTGGGAAGCGTTACCCAGCGTGGAGTTGCCTAGAGCTGATTAATCCTTACTGGAACACAAGAACAGGTACCTGCATGAAGGATGGGGAAAAGGGTTCTTTATCAAATTAAAAGGATTGGATTATGTTTTAAATTGATTGTAAGCTTTAAAGATTTTTGTTCCAGTAAAAGTATTGATCAGTGGGGGATTTGCATATTCCTCTTTCGCTGTACGGGGCAGTTCTGCTACCAGCAGCTATTGCAGTGCTGGTTAAGTAAAATAGGAAAAGATAAAAGGCTGCAGTTGAGCCAGGAACATTTTTTTCACACTGCCAAAAAAGAAAAAGAACTTTTTTTTCTAAGATAAAGCTAAAACTATTTAATATACACTTTATTTTTCAATAGATTCAACTAGCAATAGATACTGCTTTTGCTACAACATCCTGTTACCTTTAATGGCTTGCCAGATTTTCAGTATTAACATGAGAAGGAAAATAATGGAACAGCTTCAGTCTGATTTTTAGCTCCTTTTAAGTACTTCTCAGTTACAAGAGCTCTAGCAGGAATACCATTTTTAATTACCAGAGCTATGCCGTATCCACGTCTGAAAGCACAGTCCTCAGCTCGGAGGTGGGAGAAAAGGCTTCCTGATGTCACTGGAAGAAAGCAGAGTCAATATTTAGACATTTCAGGTGGCTTTTAGTTTTAATTCCAATAACTAAAACTGGCCTCCCATTGCTAGTTACCTTTTGCATCAGCAAAGGTATAAGAGGTTCTCAGGCACTGGTGATTCAAAGTAAACGCAGAGGTGCGTTGGTGAGCTGAGGCCACACAAGGGCCGGGTGTTGTGGGGAGCAGCACCCTGGGGGCCGGGGCCAGTGGGGTTCCTTGGGAACCCTGAGATGCTCCTGTGGGAGCACTGACCCCACACCATTTCCCCCAGCTCCCTACTCCCTCCTGTCCCTTCCTGACATGCGGCAGCCCCACCAGCCAGCCCCAGCCCCAGCCCCAGCACTCCTCACTCAGGTCCTGCCTGAGCCCATTGGCACATGAAATAGTGCCTGGTAGGTGAGGTTCTCCCTCATCCCTGTGAGCCTCTCCCAGGAGGGGAGAGGCTGTGAACAGCAGCAAAGGGCCGTTCCAGCAGCAGTCCTCAATCACCCCAGTTCAGCAAAGAAATGGACCCACCAACTATTTGCTGATTTCTACCCCAAGCTGGGGGAGTACCTGGGGATGTTGGGCTGGTCCTACAGTGTGGGAAGCATCAGGAGGGACTCCAGCACAGCTGAGGAATTCCCTCCTTGCCCTTCTGTATGTTTGTTTTCAACCTACAGACATCCATGACCTGCAAGGCAGCACTCAGCAGGCCATGGGGTGCCCAGAGAGGCTTGAAGGAGGGGATGCAGGTCGGGGTCACCTCCCATCCCTGACCACACAGTTCTTGGATTTTCCACTGTAAGAGGTCAAGCTATGCTGCCCAATCCCACAATTGGGTAAGGAACCCTTCAGAAAAGCTTTATTTTTCCAGGGCAGGAACACAGCAATTAATAAAAATAAGCAAAATCAAAACACACCCTCATCTCGCTCCAGCTCACATCAGGGGCTTTAGGGCAAGACACAAGAAGGAAAACTGTGAGATTCAAGTCAGACACCGAGTGCCTGACATCAAAACTATGTAAGTGATGGGCATTTCCCCTTACCCCCAGGTTTAGATATGCAGTCAGGAACCACAAGCACTTTCATGGCTTCACAGCCATGGCAGGAACAAAGGCAGCACAGTCCCACAGTCCCCAGCCCTGATCAGGGCCACGCACCATCCCGGCGCCCAGGGAGCCCCACCACGGCTGCGACAGAGACCAAAGAGGCAGCGAATCCTCTCGTGCCCAGAGATCAAGCAAGAGAAGTTCACAACAGGATTCTGGGCGTGTAGAGCAATGCTCGCAGTCATGATAGTGCCGCTAGGAAAATTTGATGTGGCAGATGGGACGTCTTTTGCCGGGAAATAAAATCTGATCTTTAGCAGACGAGTTCGTGGTACAAGTCCTCAGGAGCATTGCAAGGATGAGACACTGCAGCTCCTGCTGCCTCCCTGGCTCAGGAGGGATCGTTCTGAAAACACTTCAATCGTGAATGGTTTCTTTTTTGTCTGTACAAGCTCTCCAGCAGGACCAATTCTGTACTTATGTCTGTAAGGACAAGCAGAATCCTTTTCCTTTATAGTTACCATACACAGAATTTCTCAGCCAGGGATCCAGGAACTGCTGTGATTCCAGGTACTCACACAGTATCCTTCAAGGACAATTTGCTTCATGGTCTTCCCTTCCACCTGAACATCCTCTCTGTTGGCCTGCGGTCCCAGAAAACATCCCCACAAGAGGATGCAAGTTACACACCCCCTCCCAAAATGATTTACCTTGAAGTGAAATTCTGGTTCCGCTCATCTTTAAAAGCCTTTTCTCACATGTTAGACACTTTGGAAAACAATCTGCTTCAGCACTGGGATTTCAGGTGCAGACCTTCCCTCACGTGTCAGACACTTCAGAAACAATCTGCTCCAGCACTGGGATTTCAGGTTCAGCTCAGGAGAATTCAGTTTTGTTAGAGATATGTTGACTTGCTGCTGTTTACGTTTTTGCTAAGCTGAGATAAGGCCCCAAGTTTGCAGCAAGACTGTGATATGAAATCAGAGCACAGCATTATTACATGGCTGCACTTCAAAGGTGAACTTCAAACCATTTCCTGTGAAACACCTGCACGAGGTGCAGTACGGTGTCAGAGCTGCCTGTACCTCACACAGCAAATGTTCCAGCGCGGGGTCTGGAGGAAGGGGACAGGGCTTGCAGCAAGGACCTTAGGAAATGCTTGGAGCTGGCACACCAGGTGACAGCCATGCGATGGCACTGAGGAGACAATCCTGGGATAGCTGCTGGCCCACCAGCACCACCACAGCTCTGGGTCACAGCAGCATCAGCACCCTGTCCCTGCCCCAGGAGGCTGAAAGCAGGGCCATGAGGATGCTGGGTGCTCATGTGACCACTAAAGCCACGAGCAGTGCTGATGCCAGCAGAGACCACCCCAGGTCTGCACTCCTAGAGAGAGGTTAGAAAAGCCCTCCAAGATGATCGTGTCCAACCCGTGCCAAATCCCCACCTTGTCACCCAGCCAGAGCACTGAGTGCCACATCCAGTGTTCCTTGGACACCTCCAGGGATGGGGACTCCACCACCTCCCTGGGCAGCCCCTTCCAATGCCTGACCACCCTTCCCAGGAAGAAATTCCTCCTGATGTCCAACCTGAACCTCCCCGGCACAGCTTGAGGCCATGTCCTCTCAGCTCCCTTAGCTGCTCCTCATCAGACTTGTGCTCCAGTCCCTGCCCCAGCTCTGGACACGCTCCAGCCCCTCAATGTCTTTCTGCCCAAAACTGACCTCAGGATTCAAAGTGCCTCAGCAATTCCCAGCAGAGGGGCACAATCACTTCCCTGGTCCTGCTGGCCCCACTATTTTTGATACTATTTGTACTTCAGCAAAGTCACTCCAGGGTGCAGACACCAGAGTTGCTTTTCCTGGTCCCTCTTCAAGAGCTTTTGAAGACAACAATAAATAAACTCACAGACTTGAAATGCATATTAGTAATTTATCATTTTAAAACAATACACTGAAAAGGCACATTTCCTTCTGGAATGTTTTTTTAGATTCCATTTGCAATTGTAAATAATAGACCTGCAGTCTGGGAGCACAGACATTACAGGTGCACTGCAACGCTGGATACTTCATAACAGAAAATGCTTTTGGGTATATATTTTATATCGTTCTTCATATATTTTGTTTTGAACATGAATAGTTCATAAGTGCACATTAAATCCACAATGTACCTCAGTATATCGTCACCTCCTCACCAGTAAGTGAGTCCCTGAGTACATGGTGGGGTTTTTGTCAGGTAACTATGGTGATATGCAAGGGTGGGATTTTTTGTGGGTTTGGAGATTTTTATGGGATTGAGGGTGGGGATTTAGGCTGGACACTGTCTTTTTTACCTATGTGGGAGTCCTTGTGAATATACAAATACTTTTTGCTAAGATAATACAAATAAAAAGATAAGGATAGCAGTTAATAGACACTATATCAAAGCCAGATCAGCCTGACAAACAGCTGCCGTACATTATATTTGTCTTCATGTATATGCATTTGTCTTTACAAAAGTATTTCTGTGCGACTTGCCACCACCAAGGTCAAAATTTGGAACCCAAAAATAACACGCATGAATATAGACCAGAATGAGGTCAGAGTGGATCTGCCAAAGCAGCTCTTGAACATGAATATTTAAGCACCATCCCTGAGAGCAAGGTGTTCTCCTGCTGCTCTCCTGTACTTTGCAGTTTAGCTTTGTACAAGAACGCAAATTTTAGATAAATGTTCTCCAGCACACCCATCTCACAGGCCTGAGTGGCTCATTTTTTGTGCAGCCTTTGGGGATTGCATGGGCTGCACTGCTGGAAATGAGACGTCCCTCTGATAACAGTGATCACCATCCTGAGTGATGCCTCCTCCAGCTATGTGCCCTGGTGGGGAGAGGAACCCAGGCAGGAGGGAAACAGCAATATGTTCCCACAAAACAATTTCCTAAATGTAGATGTGATGTGCCTTAACATCATTACGAGCTGGGACCCGGTAAAGAGTCATTGCAGCAGCTGAGCTGCTTTATTGAACACGTCTGTCATGGTCAGGAACCCACACCAAGGACCTGGCCCACCTCCCTCCCACCCACAGCCCATCCCAGCAGGATAAGCAAGCACCCAGACACCCTGGTGGTCGAACAGAGGCAGTACTGTGCAATCAGCAAAATAAACAGCAACAACGAAACTGCTGTGAGGGTTTGTAATGCAACAACGACACACAATATCCAGTTACCTGGTGCTCGTACACAGTGCCTCCAAGGTGAATATCTCTGCTGATACCACCCTTGGCTTTTGTTTCCTTCCCTCTAACATCCCATGGCTCAGCTCTCTGCAGCCCAACACCTGCTCAAGGACACTGTGGACTGTCTCAGATGAAGGCACCAGCCCTGTTTCAGAACACTGCGCACCCAGATGCTCACAGAAATAGCAACAGAGATTCAAACAGCATTTAGCCAAGCAGAAAGGTCAGGCCAGCACCAAGTAAAAGGATTTTTTCTTAATCAAATATGTATCAGATAAGTTTTTAAAAGTCTTACAGAGTTTTCTTTCTCCACAGTGCATTGTAACTAATATCCAAAAGTTTTTTTAGCCCTTACTACTCCAGTAACACCCACCACTAAGTTGATGGTAATTGATCTAGAGAAGAGGATGTGCCACATACCTTGAAACTTCCAGCTGTCCCAGCCGTGGGTGACAATATCAGGGGAAAGGAAACTGGTGAAAAACACTTTTATAGCCCAAATCCAGGAACTTCTCTCAGCTGGAGGTAGGGAAGCACCCAAAGATGTGCCCTGGGTGGAGCTGAACATGCTCCAGGTGGACCAAGTTCAGGTTGGGCTGATCTAGTGGAAATGATTCAGGATAAGGTTGATGCTGAGCAGAGCTGATTCCAGGATGCCCAAGGAGCTCCCCCAATACCTCCAGTGCACATTGGGGTAACAGTGGGGCCAGAGGGAGGTGCTGGGGCTAGAGGAGAGGCTGGGGCTGAGGTTGAGTTTGGAGCAGAGTCTGAGGTTGAGACTGGGGCTGGAGCAGGGACTGGAATGCCTCAGGGAGCAGTAGGGTCCTACAGAGCTCTACGGGGCTCTGCAGACACTGCAAACACAAGAATATCAGAAGGGGTTTGTTTGCAGAGTGTTCTCTGAGTCTCACAATAAAAAGACATAAAAAGGACAGTAATTGGCCACTAGGGATAGAGCTAATGGTAAATATTCTAATAAAAAAAACCCAGGCTGAGCTGCAAGTAGATCACTTATCATGGGGTTTCTCCAACAGAAAGACTTCTCCCCACACCTCTGCATTTTTACGCTTGATTTGCTGGTGACTTCTGCAATTACAGCTTCTAAACAAACCAAGAAAGAGTCTTTTGTTGGTCTGAATTAGAAAATGAGTCTGTCTAGGTGGAGAACTGCCATCATTTTAAATTGCCTTCTCTGGAGCTTGATGTTCCGGGCTTTGGGGCTGGGGGCACGCTTGGCTTGGATTGTTATTTTATATTTTGACTCAGCTGAACTCAGAAATACGTGCCTGGGAACTGTGGGGTCTAACACAACAATATTCAATGGGATTTTATTAAAATGCAGTAATACTGTTACAGGAATTTAAAGGAAAAAGAAGCCTGTGTTTTTTACCATGGTAGATCCCTATGTTTGCCGCTCTGGGGCAGAGCGGGGGCAGGGACAGTTTTTCTGCACCTGGCGGGATGCTGACCCCGTGGAGCGCTGGGACCTGGGGAGGCTGAATTCTGCTCTAGTTGGAAACACACTAGCATCAAGGGGAAACCTGTGTGCTGGAACAGCAGCTCCTCTGGTTCCAAGGGTTTAATGCTTGGGCAACCAAACAGGATGAGCTGCAGGGCTTCCCCTGCCCTCCAGTTCAGTCAAAGGGAGTTGTCGAAAGGGTTTTAATGGAAAGAAGTCTCTGCTGTGGTCTCCCAGCCAACAAAGCAATATTGCTCCCAGTCAATGTTTGGAGGTTTGAGGGACTTTTTTTTACTGAGTTTGGTTTAATTTTTTTGCATGCTGGGAGAGACAGCGAATGGAACAGCACAGACAGGTGCCCAGTTACTGTCACTTTTGAAGCAGCAACAAGATGATGCAGAAAAACAAGTGATATCCCAAACTAGTGTTGGCCACATTTGAAATTTTACTATCAAGTCCAGTACCTAAGTAAATTTACATTGCCCAATTTGGTTGCTTCAAGCAAAGCTTAGAAAATTTGCCAGTGGAGTTCTGTGCTCCTGCAGTCCCCTTCATATGTCATTTGGAGTAACTACCTATTCAACAGCAAATGTGTATGAGAAATCCACACAAAAGAAAATCAGCACAAGGCCAGCAAATGAATCTAATAAGGGCTAGCACTGAAAATCACCCTTATGATTCTGTGTCTGGAGAACCTGCAGGGCTCTATCAAACCTCCAGCACTCGGTGTCAGATCACATGTAAAACATTACACATCCAAACCATATGCAGAAGTGTCCTGGCTGAAACTCCATGGACTGTGACAAGGAAAAGCTGTTATCATCCTCTTTAAGCCTTAAATTGGATAAAAGCTGTCATTTTTTTTTAGCACAGAGTATGTGTGGATAATTCACAGTGAGTCATATAATCAATGACTTTCACCTCTTTTTGCTTTATATGTTGTCTAGGGTCGCATCTCTTGGACACAATGATCCTTTGGAAATCATTTTCTGAATCATTTGGCTCATTTTTTCATTTTTCAAATGAAATTTTATAGTTAATCTCTGCCTGGGAGGTTGATGTTCACAGTTTGCAGATATAAAACTACATTGGATCTCCAGGCAATTTGACTGCATGGAAAGTGCTCTTTCAGTTGGATTTCTGGTGCAAGTACAGCTCTCATGTTAGAGGTGTTGGCTATTTATTTTTTCATCTCAAGAGATCCTACTGTACCTTCCATAGTAAATAAAATCAACCATCTATTTACTTTTCAGATACAGGATCATAAATCCAGATTAACTCCATTGAAAATAACACATCTTTGGACATGAGAGATCAAGGCAAGAGACTCCAGATTAGAGTAATGAGGATCCATGCACTGGAGAACCAATTGGACAGAGGAGATGAGAAATGGTTAGTGCTAATTGGTGCAAACCTCAATGCAGGGTGATTAAGATACCCACTTGCTCACTGCCCTTTGCTAGAGGTGGATAATGATAATTTTTTTTTGGTGGTCGTGGTTTTCTTTTCCATGTTCATGTTATTATCTGTGGCCTATTTCCAAAACTACAATCCTTTAAGTGTCATGGAAACTAAAATCACTGTACATGATCCTGGTTCTGTACTGGTGAAATAAGCCATGAATACACTCCCTATTTAAAAAGCCATGGTCTGTTATCGCTTTGGTTTTTCCTCTCGAAGGAAATCAGAAAAAGCTCCTCCGTACTTCAACAATCTCTACCAAAAAAAAAGAGAACATCTCTAGTTTACTTACATGTCTTACCACCAATACATCCTTATGCAGGAAAATGCCAAAAACAATCACTGCCTGTTGCTGTCACAGTGTTCAAAGGAGCCCGACAAGGCCACTGCACTGCCCCTCCATTTTTGGGTCAGATTTGCTCAGGTTCTGGCCTGTGCCCTTTTCAGGTTTGTTTCTCCCTGCCAGCACTCCCACTTACAGCTATTGACATTTATTTTTGTCTGAATAAATGCAATTTATTGGACACAGCTCCACTATCAAATCAATAAGACATATGGTGCCCATCTAAGTACAAATTAAGTTCCATTTGTGATAATTTCTCTCGGATTTCCTGCACCTTAGGAAATGGGAGCTGCAAGGATGGCCTAGTGGCCACGGTGCTGTACCAAGGCAGAAAATAGGGTCTGTCACTCCAAACTGACATGGGTCAGTTGTGTCCCACACTTATGCCTTATTCTTTCCTCCTTTGACATAAGCAGCTTCTTCGGGGCTGGAGAAGTCCTTCCTTGCAGGGAGCCATAACATCTCCTTGACCAACCACATGTCCACCATCCATGGCCCCAGAACTGAAGGCTGTGCAGGCACAGTCACAGCAGAGCTCAGGTGGGACAGGGTGTGTGGGGATCCCCAGCCCAACCTCCACTCAGGGGGGTCCTGCCAGACCTGGGCCTGGGGGTTGCCTCTGGGGGGCTCTGGCCTTCGGCGAGGGCAGCACTTGTGCAGCACCACTAGGCAACCTGGTCCTGCTCTGCATTAGAGCATCAGAATGCAGGAAAGAGGTAATTTTGCTACATCAAAATAAAAATGGTTTAAGTGTCAACACTTTGTAGCTGCTGGGGACATTCTCCACCTGGGCTGGCCCCAGTGCAGAGGCAAGCGGGGTCACCTATGACCCCTGGACATGCCCTGCGGGTGGACCCCTCGAGGTGTCAGGTCTGTAGGTGTGTGATCACACAGGGGAGGGAGCAGAGAGGGGCAGTGCCCATTCTCACGCTCTTAGAAGGAAAAATCAAGTGTTTTTAAATTTTTGATTCTCAGACAGAGGAAAGAGAAATGCATTTTACACTGCTTTGACCTGGAGTTGCAGCCATTTCCAGTCTCATAGATAACGTCAAGGTTAAGAAAAATTATCTGCAGACCCAAGGACCACAACACTGACCTCATTCAAGCAGAGCGCACATTAGTGATTCTTGATAATTAATGAGTATGGAGCAAAAGGACATGGTACTATGTCCTAATTGTACATTCAGTCTTAGGATAGCTCAGGAGGGTGGAATAAGATGGTCTTTAAGGCCCCTTCCAACCCAAAAAATTCTGTGATTCCATGATTTTCATCTCATGGTACCTTGGCAATTGAAGTCCAGGTCAAGATCTCTTCTTAATTCTGGTCTTGCTTCATATACAAGCAGGTATTTTCATAGATCTGAAATTATAAGCATAAAAAGCCTTGTTAAAAATCCTTATTAGTTAAAATGTCTTTAGATTTCAATGAACACTGCACAGAAAGATTCATTGTCCAAACATTTGCAATTAACCTCAGGATTCAGCTGTGAGATTCCTCCATTTCTGCCTTAAGAACCAAGGGCCAAGTGCACTTTCAAGCTTCAGCAGAAGGAATTCAGAGACACCTGGGCTAGTAAACACCACCCAGCTGCTCACACAGCTCAAGCTGAGCACACGTGTAGTGTCCGTGCACATTCTGGACAGTCCTGGAATCTGTAGTTTGTCTGAAGGCTTTTCTTGAACCAAAAGAAGGTAAAGTCGTAGAGGCAAAACCTCAGCAGCAATCCTTCCCCTAGGTCCTCTTCCTGCCAGACACTTCCCACTTAGCTCTCCAACAGGCAAGGTCCGAAAGCCTGCGTAGAAATCAAAATTCTTTTGCTTGTTAAATAATCCTTGTCTAAATACCAAAGTCTACTAAATCCATTTCTTCATTAAAATTAACTAAAAACAAGCTATTCACTGCACACAGTAACTTCCTAAGTTATTGTGGAATGTGAGGGGAAAAATGGTCT
Organism: Neopelma chrysocephalum; assembly: GCF_003984885.1. Taxonomy (NCBI): domain Eukaryota; kingdom Metazoa; phylum Chordata; class Aves; order Passeriformes; family Pipridae; genus Neopelma; species Neopelma chrysocephalum. The sequence continues at coordinate 3,086,897 of NW_020897760.1, forward strand.
GGAAAATTCCTCTAGAGATACTATCGGACATGATTTCTGCCTCACTACATGGATGGGGTAGCTGGAATGAAATTACAGCGACATTTGAATGCTTGGAAAGCCCAGAAGGTCTTCTTTTATGTTTAATTGAAGAGTTGTTGAAAATAGAAAAGATTATTTGTAACATTAAGGGAACTAAAAATGTGATTGAGCTAAACTGTCGTGCTATCGATGACCTCCTTATCTCTCATCAAAAAATCGTAGCACCTGCTTGTCTTGCCAAAGAATGAATTTTGGAGATGCTGGCAGGATTTGTTCATACACACGTGGCTCCATGTGACCTTGGCCACCTGCTCTGGTGCTGGTCGCTCATGTCTCTGCAGCAAGGCAGCAAGAACCCTTGTCAAAACAGGGAGACAGAAGATCAATAAATATTTAAATTAAATGAGATGTTAATCAAAGGCAGGAAGGCTTGTGACATTTACCCAGGCAAACCTTGGGAACTCGGGGAAGCAATCACTTACGTTCCTGATTATCTTCAAGAGCTCTCCCGTGTCCCAGCGGACTGGAAAAGGAGCAGAAGTATTTATTTTTAAAAAAGCGGGGCCAGGGGAATAGCAAACCAGTCAATCCACATTCTGTGCCTACAAAGATAGTGAATCAAAGCATCGAGCAGGTGATTTGTTAACAGCCAGTGGTAATAAATAGAGCTGGCTACAGTGATTCTCAGTTTCACACAGATTTGGGGGCTTTACTGCTGGTGTCAGTCTGGAGTGATGGGTAGGCTTACCTAGGAGAATGAGAGAGAGCAATAACATAAATATTGGCAAGTGCCTCTTTGCCACAGGCACTGCACTTACCAGAGCTGACTGAAGCATTATTGCAGTCAGATCTTCCCTTCATTACTTTGGGACTTTCATAAGTTTCGCACATTCGGGTGATTTTTATAATCTTCTGTGTTTGTTCATCATGGTATGAATCTGTTTTATAAGTGCCTTTTGGGGAAATATGCTCTGTACAAGCATTTTGTATCAAGTATCCCAAAGAATAAATGGAATTTTCTATTAGATTTCCCTGCTGGTCCCCCACATTTGCCCTGGCTCACTGAGGGCACAGACTGGAAAAATCCTCTATTAGCCCAAATCTAATCTAAGACCTCACTCAAGTGTTAGGAAGCCCCAGAGCTATTAGAGTTGGGTTGCTGTCCATGCCCAAGCCCAGTGCTGCTGGATGTTCCTTCCCCTTGTGGTAGAGCCTTGCTCAGCCCTGCTGTTGGGGAGCAGGGTGCTCCTTGGACTGGGTTGGAAAGAGGGGCTGTGCTGGGTGGCTGCAGCAGCATTGAGTCTGGAGGGCTATGAGACACTTTGAATCATAATGTGGTTTCCCAGCCTGTGGGAGTTTTCCATCCCAAGGCAGGGCTCTCTCAGACTGGTGTCTGGAGGAGTGTCAGGCCCCCAGGCTTTCCCGGTGCCATCAGTGGCCAGTCCATGTCAGACTGAAGGCAGTTTGTATTTCTAGCCACTTGCACCAAGCCATGCATGTTCAATACTCAGAACATTCCATTGGTCTCTCTGATGTGCTCTCTTCAGACAAAGTCTTTTCCCTTTGTACCTTCATCTGTATATAAAGATGTCCACATTCCATCTGGCATAGAAAGGAAGGAATGAGCTAACTTTGAGTTTGACTCGTTAAATACCAAAATTATTTTTCTGATGATGCTGCACTCAGAGTGGTACCTGTTGTCTCTTGGACCTCTCTTTGGATCTGGCAGAGAGAATAAAATACCTCAGTCTGGTGTAGCCAAAATTGTTCAAAAGTCATATTTGAAGTTTTCTTGTTCTGAAAACATCAGTGTATCAGTGATTGACTGAAAGATGCTGGAAATTAAATAGACTATAAAAATAACTTTCTATGTACTTCAAGTTCCTCAAGGAGTTTTGGGTTTTCTCAAACCTCAGTTTTTCCCCTCCCTCTCCCTTGCAGTGCTCTCTCTTTCCACTATACACTTCCAGGGGAGGAAATTTGATTTCATTTTTTCAGAGTTAAATTATTCAGTGAGAGCTGAAGATCTACTGCTGTCATGTCATCTGACTCCTTGGCATGTCACAGCTCGAGCACCAAGCATCACGCCCGAGGAGCTGTAAGTAGGTCACGGCAGAACCCACCCAGCATCACGTCGCACATGCTTCCGGCAGCACCATCGCACTCTCGTCCTGCCAGGGCACAGCTTTGCTCCCATGACATACCTCGATCTCAGCCTGCAAATTTTCTTATAGACCTTCCCATTAAAATTATTTTTAAAGGCCTTGATCAGAACTCCTGGGCCAGATGAGCTCAGGTAATATTGCACTGGCGTTTTACTCCAGCATCATGTTGTCACACCTGTACTCATCTTCAGGCAAGGGGAGCAAGAGGAGCCAAGGAGGAAAAGTAAAAATATTAGCAAAGTAAAAACTTGTTTCAAAACTTCTCATATAGAAAAGTACCGAGTGATAAACTGCATTTATAAACTTTCAAGTGATACAAAGGAGGATGCTTGGAACACATCCCTTTGAAGTGTGCCCACCTCATGCAGGATCAGTCTCCTCATGGTCCTGAGGCAGTTCAGAACCTAATGCAAACCTATAGCCCCTTTGGATCTGCTCAGACAGAAGGTTCCTTACTTTTAATTAAAGCACAAATAATTTTTATTTCTTTTTTGTAAATTATTTTCTGAGCATCTGAAGTAGTAAATTTTGCTGAACCTAACCAGGATTTCCCTGAATAAAAACAGAGGAAATAAGGATTTGCATTTAATTAAAGAAGGTCCAGCTTCAGCATGCCGAAGTTCAGGGACTTGGAAGATGCACACATGTAAACTTAAATGTTTGGAGTTGTACTCGGATCTTGTAAAAGCACATTAATTACAGATGCTGATCAGGCTCATCTTTGACAACTACTCACAGATCCTCAGCAGAAAGGTTTTCTGCAGGAGTCTGGCAGGTCCCCAGGACAGGGGAGTCTGATGGATCCAGAGCCGTGGACCCTCTCAGCCCCCTCCCCACAACTGGGACCCTCCATACTGGTACTCCTGTCCCCATCCCCAGTGGCAGAGCAGCCCCTATCCTGTCACTTTTGGGTCCCTCCCTGGTTGAGCCCAGCTCCTGCCCTCCTCCTTTCCCGGTGTTTAAGCAATGGCTGCCAGTCCATTTCACTAATGAGGCGAGATTTGTAACGCTCCAGAAGCAATATTTTAAGAATCAACAGGTTGCATTTTCCATCCTGCTTATACACACAGGTTGCATAAAATGATGACTAAAAATGAGCTAAAAAGTTCCCCATGCATTACTAACAAGTGCACGTCCTACAGAAGACGTTCTACCACATGATTTCAGTTATTTTTTAGTAAGCAAGGATCTCAGCTGGAAAGCAGACAGCGCTGTGCAACATTGGTACCAAGAGACTTTGCATAATAAGAACGTGAATTAATTCTGCAAGGCAACACATTTTGGAGAAGAAGATGGCTGGTGGATCCACATGATGAGATTATCTGTGCGGAAACAGTCGCGGCTGCTCATTATTTTGACTGCAGAAGCTTCGTTGCTGTGGGTGGAGGGGCCTCAGTGTAATAACAGTTATTGATGGGCAGGGTACAAGCTCTCAGCACAGTGTGAGCACTGTCAGAGCACGGAGCCGCAGCACCGCGATCCTCTCATGGTGGCAGTTTGCAAGCACAACATCTGTCACTGTGCTAAATGTTTCCCTGTGTATCACTTTGTTCCTCCAAAAAATGGGATTCATCCTCATTGTTTCCCATGAGGCAAGCTGGACTGTGCTCAGAACAGAGGGACAGGAGGGGTTAAAGGCAGCCCCGAGCCCTACACTGTGGTATATTTAATGCTGTTTCTTTACATCATTTTAATATGTATTTCATATATGGTTATCCAAAAGTACACGTATTATGACCCTGAAAGCTCTTTATTTTAAGCAATCGTATAATTACTGGCTGTTTTCAAATTGCACTGCTCTCCTCTAATCTTGTTTTCATAATGAAATTTATTTAAGTCCAATATAGGCATAATGTAGAGTAATGTATCTTCTGCACCTCAGAATGGATGTTGGAAGTGTAAATTCATTACTTCTCCTTCAGCAGATCTCCTTTTTATCTCTCTTCTATAGACATTACAGTCATATTTTCCTCCTGAATACACTGATGAGGATCCAAAACTAATTTTCACCAAAATGAGAACTCCTTAAAAACATGCTCTTATCATATCGTGCAGGCTCTCTCAGCTCTACCAGTGTTCTTCGCTTTAACCTCAGCTTTCATTTGTAAGTGGATTTTTTTTTCCCCAGCATTTCTCTCTGACTGCGGGGCCAAATCTTCTTCCTCCCGTGTGCCCAGCCCCTCCAAGGGGTGGCTTCCTTCGGTGAGCAGAGGAGGCTTCATTTGCACGGTCCATCCTGGGGCAAAGGGAAGGACACAAATGCATTAGCCCAGGAAAAGTCTGGCAACTCAGCAGTTTGCCCCTGGCTTCAGGTCCCTCCCTGCTCCTGATCCCACTTCAAGACAAAGTAGAATCAAATGCAGAAGGTCAATTTCTACTGCTTGGGCAGGCAGATACGTCATTCCCTACTCACCGGTACACACCCATTCATCACTTCAGTCACCAGAGATGGCAGAACCTTTGACATCAGGTCTGCAGTTGATAATTGGGCTAAATCACTTTCAAAGACACCTTTTCAGGTGTCAGAAAGTCTGTATTCTGAAAGAGAACCACCAAAACCTCCAAAACCTTGGCCCAAAAATAATTGCCATTTCAATATAGATTGCTATAATTGTGTTCTTGCCTACCCGGCTCTTTTTGCATTGCTGTATGGAAAATAAAGAAAGATGAATTTCAATCACACAGTTATCCTGAAAGCTATTATCACAAGATTGATTAACTGATCGTACTTTGCTTGAACAATAGGTTGTGGAGAGAGAAAAAAAATACATTTTCCCTCGGTCTTAATCCATGAAACAGCGATTAGACATTTATTTCTCAATTGGCATGGTAGAAATCAATATGTGTTTTCCAAAGATGTGCGCAATTTGCTTTAAGAACTTGTCCTTGTGTGGTCTTCAGTACTACGAGTCGTTTGGTAATTATTTGTTTTAGGTTTTGATGGATTCTCCCTTCTTGTCCATGATTTCACATTGCTGGAACTTTTGCCAACTTGCTGAGTAGTTCCTGATTTACAACACTGGATGGTTAAAGGGAAGTGAAGATGATCCTTCATTCATCAGCTGGTTTGGGGTTCAGTAAGAAGAGGGAATATGTGTGCACAGTAACAACTCCAACCTACACCCATATCCAGCTGTAGGTGGCTAGGCAGGGCATGTGTCAGGCTTTAGCAGAAAGAGTTGCATCTTTCTTGCAGATGATGCGCCAAGGTCCTACCCCTCTACTCAGCCTTTTGCTCCTGGTCTTGTTGGTGTTAACATTGCAGAGGGACCTGTGGACCCACAGTGCTGTGGACCCACTGTGCTGTGCCCCCTCTGCAGCTTGACCCTCTCCCACCGATCCTTCAGGGTGTGGGCACTTGTTGGTCAATCCTTTGCAGCAAGAAACATCTTCCCTTGAAGGAAGGGAAGCTAAACAAATCAGCTACTTCGGGGCACAGATGTTGCATGGGAGCATCGGGCAGAATGGGTGAAATTAAAGACCTTTCCCTACGTATCTCCTTTCCCTACACAAATACCCTCAGGGTTGTTCTGAAAATTCTCTTCTTTTGAATTTCTGTCCCAGTTTTTTCTAGCAAGTTCAAAAGTGCTCTGAGACCACCTGCTACATCCTTCCGTAACCAATTTGATACCATGAATCATTGAATCACGTAATATAATGTAATAATGAGCAGGTTGGACGGCAGCTTTATGAGCTGATGCTCTCTTAAATAAGTTCATGCTGAAACAGAATCCTTCAGCCAATTTTTTCCACTTCCCCTGCTGTTCAGGGGCAAACTAGGAAAACTAAGGAAAAAATCAGAGCTGAGAGCGGCACCGCTCCGTGTCTGAAACCTGCTCGGCCATCTGAAGAGATATTAAAGGAATACAGATATCTGAGCACATTTCACTAAAGAAGGCAGCCTTAATTTTAGCTGGCTGGCAGATGGGGTTTCTCATTAGCCTGTCTTTTCATCTTATTTCATGCAATTAAGTAGGCTCGGGAGGGACCTACAGGACTGGCCATCTTCCAAAGGCTTGCACAGCCCGGGCTGCATGGTTTCACGCTCCACAATCGGATGCCCTGTCCTGTGGAGCTGTTTTCCTTGTCATACAGAGCCAAACTAAGGGCTTTTCTGCATGAATCAGGTCTGCAGAACTCCAGCGCTGCATGGAGCATCCAGCGGTCCCATGATGACACTGTCCCCCAGACACTGGGGTGCAACCACGCTGGGCAGTGACACCCTGGACTTCCACAGCACTCAGCCCCAGGACAAGAGAGGGGATGGGAACAGCCCTAGGGACATGGGTTAGTAGTGGGCTTGGCAGTGCTGGGTTAGTGGTTGGACTTGATGACCTTAGAGGACTTTTCCAACCCGAATCATTCTGTGATTCTGTGACCCATCCCGAGGTGCATCATGGCAGAGCCCCCTCTGCTCCCAGCGTACCACCCAGGAGGGAGCAGAAAGAGGTGGCCCTGCACCCCAGGGAGGCACATGGGCAGGGTACACTCCCTGGCTACCAGCATCCCACCCTGCCACTCCCAGCATCTCCTCCCTCTCCCGTGCATGCACAAGCTCAGAGACATCAGGCACAGCCAGTGTCACTCTCTCATACTGGGGCCTGTCCTGCAAGCCTTTACCTATGGGAGATGTTTCAGCTTTCAGAGGGACCATTGGGATAAGTAAAATCCTGCTCCCCAGGATTTATAGGACAGGCCCCATATTTTGCAGTCCATTAACTCAGCATTATTTCTTTGTTCCCATAGAAATGGGGGGGGGGGAGATTTGAGTAGTAGTCTGGAGCTAAGACGATGAAAATAAACCCAAACAAAACCCTGGCAAACCTCTGTACACACGTGTGTTGGGGGAATAAAATAAAATCCTTGACTCCTTTTTCTGCATTCTGTAAAGCTTTGTAATTTAGTTGGGAAAAAAACTCCAAACCCTCGCATGGATGTGATCTTTCTGCACTTTTTTCTGAGGCAATTTCAGCAAAATGCTTAGCAACACATACAGAAGGAAGCTGCTAAATCTTTGTATTAATTCTAAACCCCCCATTTCTTATTAAGTCACAAGAGATAGCTTTTACTTTGTTTCCAGTAAAAGGTAATTTGGGCTTTATTTTATTTAGAATGTTGTTCACCGTGCTGGAGAGGCGAGATTTCTTAATTGCTTTGTTGCAAAAACAATTTATGTGGGGTTTTTTAATGAGTTTAATTTTCTTTAAAGTTTTTCATGTATAAATGTGCAGCATTTTGAAATCAAATAAATTATCTACCTAGCTGCCTCAGTGCTCTCGTCATTACACTGAACACTTGAAGCTGCTCCATGAGGCTTATTGTATAGAAATTATCTGTACAGAGAGGAGATGGAGTTGGCGGTTAAAAAAACCCAACAATAAGCAAGAGAGAAAAGGAGGGAGATTATTACCTGCATCCTTGAAGTTGTCCTCCTACTACAGAGCTGGAGCTGAATCCAAACTTGGGGAGCTGCAACATAGAGGTGAGGTTTTGAGAAGATGGCAAAATGCCTGATCATAAAGTCACAGGCTGGTTTGGGTTGGGAGGCCCCTTAAGGCTCAATTCATCCCACCCCCTGCCATGGGCAGGGACAACTTCCACTATCCCAGGTTGCTCCAAGCCCCATCCAACCTGACCTTGGACAGTCCAGGGATGGGGCAGCCACAGCTTCTCTGGGCAACCTGTGCCGGAGTCTCCCCACCCTCACAGGGAAGAATTTCTTCCTAATCCCTAATCTAAATCTCCCCTTCTTTAGTTCAAAACTGTTCCCCTCAGGTGCATTAAAACACCGTACACACAGCAAATGTTGCCGCGGACCAGAGGGTGAGAGGTGGATCTGCAGGATCAGTGGGTTAGCAGCAAGCCAGAAGGCAGAGTTCTCTATCTGCATCAACAAACACCCCAAGACTTCATGAAGCTGAATTCTGTTCCACACCTCTCAACAGCCTCACACCTGGGCACTCAGCAGACCGTGTCTTGGAGAGGTACTTGCCTGAAAAGGCAATTTATTAATTTCATCAAATCCGGTGATGTACACAGCAGGTACCTGCACATCCACCTCAAGAAGGGAGCCAAATAGAGGGCAGTTTTGCCACTTCTCATGGCTTTTACCACTTAAATATTTTGCTTGTCAGAGTATGTAAGTGTTTCTGACTTTCTAATGTTGTACGGACCTGATGCTGTAAGTGCACACAGCACTCCACGTGCCATATTTCAGTGAGGCAATGGTTTATAATGTGCTCTTCTGCGTGAACAGTCAACTCTCCAAGCAGCTCAGGGACCAGCCAGAGGTTCTGCTAACCTCAGCTAGTCTGGGATGCTGTGACGTGTCATCCCATTCTGTAGCCCAAAATCTCAGGACCCCAAGAGCACAACAAATAGACCATAATGGCCCCAATTCACCTCCATGCCTCCCCCATCCAGGGCCTAGGAGCCCCCTCCAGGATGGAGGTCTTAGTTCTGCTCAAGCTCCATCCAATATTCCAGCTCAACCTGGGACCTGCCCAATCACCTTCCCAGCCACCCACACTCAGAACCATCTGGTTCCACAGAAGAAACTGCAGCAAAAAGTCTGAACAGGTCACAGCTGGATGAAATTCCAGAGAAGCTTCAGGAGGAACAAGTGATCCAAACTGAAATTGCAAAAAATGTCTAAATTTCCTCACCTAGCTGTTGCTCACAGGCTCTCGGAGATGTGAGAACTGACCATGAAATCCTGCACCAGTCTCGTTAGTAAGCTGCAGCCACTCATAGTTAATTTACATGATATATAAGATTTGGCGATAAAGAATTCATGAAGCAGAAGTTGAATCCCTCCGCTGTCGAGCAAATGGGAACATTTCCACCACTGCAGGCTGATGATTAATTTATGCCCAGGTACCAGGACAGCAGACAAAAAGTCCTGTTTATCGTCTAGACAGAAGACAGTTCCACCTCTATTGCCCTGAAGAGCATTGCCAATTCTGAACCTTGAGTGAGACCCATCACTACTTTTTCAGAAAGAGCATTAAAATGAACCTGCCAGGGCAGTTATAGGAGGCAGGGAGAGAGGGAGGTGTAGAATATGTATTCATATATTTATCTTATAGTTTGAGGCATAAGTTCACAGTGACCCTTTCACAATCCCAAAATAGGGAAAATCCTAATAGCTGTATTGAGACACAACAGAGAAAATACGCAGAGCCGTGGTTAAAACATTGTTTGGGAAAAAAATCCAGGAGATTTCTCATTGCAAAGGGACAGGGAAAGGAGAATTAAAATTGTGTTTATTATACCAAGAGCCACAATTCCTGCCCAGTCTCCCCCTGAGTCCTCCACAGACAGACAAGGAGAATGCCACCAATGCCACATTCTGTGGCTCACACCAGTCAGCAGCCACCCATCACTCATTCCTTAGCCAGACATGGCCATCCATGGAGGACACGTGGTGTTTGGACTTGTGACTCACACAAGATGGAACAGCCCTACACGTGACAGTGGAGGAGGAGGTGCTCTGGGGATGAAGGCAGCTAAAAGGTAACAAGGCACACAGCTTCTCATCTCTCCAGTGCAGCCCAACATGTCACTGGTAAACCAACAGAAACAAGGTGTTCCTCTTGTGCCTCTTTAGGTGCTCCTGCACACCAGCACCAACCCAGACCTCCCTGAGAACAGGGGAGCTCTGACTGCTTCCTCCTCACATCCTCCTGAATGTGCCACGTCCATGAGATGACAACTCCAAGAGTAATGTGACAGTGACAGCTAATTAATGTTGCATGACACCATGACAGTGTCATCCCTGAAAGTGCCACTGTCCAAAATGATGGATTAACATGGTGGCTCTTGTATGGAAAACGCCTGAACAGAGACAGCTCAGTAGTCAAGCAGGTCACCCCGGTTAGACGCACTGGTGCTCATTATGTTCAGCAGTACCTCGCTGTTTGGGAACAGTCAGGCTCATTTTTTCATCCATAATAAATAAAGTCCAAAAGCCGTGGAGTTCATGGGCAGCCAGGACAGCCACGGGCATCGCCAGGCGTTTAACTTGTCAGGCTGTTGCCCTCAGAGTGTGATTTCTGCATAGCAATGTTACAGCCTGAGAAATGCTGCTTCCGAAGTGTCTGTTTCCAGATGAGATGTTATTATTTATTTATGTGCCCACAACAAGTGACTGGAAATTAAGAGATATTCACAAAAATGAGATCTCTCGTGACCGTCAACTGCATGATGCTGCCAGACCATCTTCCTTGTGTCATGTTTGCTCTTAGTGTGAGCAGTAAACATGATTTGGATTTATTTCTTATAAACTTTTTTGTGATTCATCTGAATTTCCTTTCAGTCCCAATAACTGTGCTCCTGAACAAGCACCAAGTGATTGAGAGGGGCTCTGCCTGGCAGCGAGACCTGGTTTTGTCCACACATCGAAGCCACACAGGTTCAAGGTTTGAAGCCACCTCTGCACACTTAAGGAGTGTTTTACTCCTCTGCCCCTCCCCACCAGAGGGCTCAACCAGCATGGTGGCAGTGGAGCCATCAAGGCCACCCCTCAGTGTCCTGTCCAGAGCTGCCTGAGGAACACCACAGCCCATTTCCAGACCTCTGGCCTCTGCCAAACAAAAGGTGTTTGGAATCAAACTCCAAATACAGATCAACTGACAATTTCATTTCCAGTCGAGCAGCGTGTCGGGCCACAGCCGGTGGCAGGTTTGGTGCCACAAGGGCTCAGTAGTGACCAAGGAAAGGAAGAATATCAGGGTAGCCCAGGCTCCGCGTGCTACTTCCCTTCCCTAGCCTGGATGAGCAGGGAGGGATGTCAGGGAAGGGCTAGGACACAGCCTGGAGTATCTCCAGTGCCTAGGCAGTTGTGTCCTGGCAGGCAGTGGGCATCATTGCCCCACAGCCCCTCCAGCCCATCTGAGAGCACACCACTGGCAGTCCCATCACTCTCCTGAAGAGCAAAGCCTTTTTTATCTCTTCCTCTGTGAGCTAATAATGTTTTTTTAATTGAAACATGCTCAGCTTCTCCTTCTTTCTTCTTGTTTCAAGTGATTTCTGCCTCTGCCAGCAAAATAAGAGCCTGTGTTGCTGTGTCTCTTTTTTTTTTTCCTTCAGAAAATGCAAGGGTTTTTTCTTCCTCTTTTTTTTTGCAGGATTTCAGCTCTTCGACTTTGGAAGAGAAATCATTGTGGAGAAAGTATTTCTTGAAATGATGACAGAAGCAAAATTATATTCCTTTGTAGAAAACAGGGACATTTGAAGACAGGCTTTACATCTTTGTTCTTTGTTCTGGGAAGTGCGAATTCGCAGGGTCCTGGACCATTAATCCTTCCCCATTCTTGGTTTTTGAAGATGAACATTGCAGAGAATGAGGCATTGTGCTTGAAAGGTCTTTTCAGAAAATACCTTTTCCTTACACAATATGTTCCAGTTCTCTGATAATTTGCAGAATAACTTGGCAATTTGTGGCTTTTCCTCATAAATATTTATTTTCCCAGGACACCCCAGTGTGACTGGGTTCCCAAGGCGGCTGCTGTGAGCACCCTGCCTCCACACTCCCAGCAGAGCAGGTTTGGCAGCTGCCCTGAGCACCAGCATCCACTGGGCTCTTTCCCAAACATGTTGCTGTACCAGAGGATGCTCCAGCCACAGCCATTGGCAGTCTGGAGACCATTGCACCAAGGGTGTCCTGCTCCCCCTATGTGCCCAGCCTCCTGAGGGTGAAACCAGTTCCCATCTGCTTGGGTTTGGACATCCTTTCATAGAATCACAGAATCCCAGACTGGTTTGGGTTGGAGGGGACCATAAAGCCCAACTTGTTCAAACCCCTGCCATGAGCAGGGACACCTGGTTGTTCCAAGCCTGTCCAACCTCATCTTGAAGACTTCCAGGGATGGGGCAGCCACAGCTTCTCTGGGCTACCTGTGCCAGGGCCTCAGCACCCTCACAGGGAACAATTTCTTCCTACTATCTAATAAAAATCTACTCTCCTTCAGCTTCAGAAAGGAAGGAAGGAAGGAGGGAGGGGAAGGAGGGGAGGAGGGAAGGAGGAAAGGAGGAAGGGAGGGAAGGAAGGAGGGAAGGAAGGAAGGAAGGAAGGAAGGAAGGATGGAAGGAAGGAAGGAAGGAGCGTGAGCCCCACATACACTGGACTAAGGGGCTGTAACAGGGGTGCTGGTGCTGAAGCAGAGCACAGCCAGCTTTCACTCTGTCATTACAAATAGCCTCATCCCTGTCAGTAAGGTGAGAATCCCAAGGCAAGCAAACAGCACGGCCAGCATGGCCAGCATGGGGAAAACTGGCATGTTGTGTTGCCCAGCCAATGCTCTCCCATGTTTTATGTTATTGCTCAAAGTACATTAACACCAGACTGTGACACATGTGGAGGTGTGAATCCGAGGACCACTCAGTGCTGTGAAGTTTCCCACTTTATCAGTTACAGAAGCAGCTCTGCCAACTTGGGGCTGTGAAAACTCAATGCTTGATATGCTCACAACTTCTCAGCTTTTAAATGGTGTGGGGCGGTCACAGAGAGGGGGTGGGAGAAGGTCCACTGGGCTCCTCACACTGCCTGGGTCTGCGTGTGTTTGGGGGTGTGCATGTGTGTGTATCACAGAGTCATAGAATGGCTTGGGCTGAGAGGGTTCGGAAGGACCTTAAAGCTCTTCCAGTTCCAACCTTTCCACTATCCCAGGTTGCTCCAAGCTCCATCCAACCTGGCCTTGGACACTTCCAGGGATGGGGCAGACACAGCTTCTCTGGGCAACTTGTTCCACTGTCTCACCACCCTCACAGGGAAGAACTTTTTCCTAATATGTAATCTAAATCTACTTTCTATCAGTGTGAGTTATCCCAACAGTGGGTTAACTCAGCTCTGGGTTATCCCAGCAGTGGGTTAAGCTGAGTTAAGCAGTGGGTTATCCCAGCAGTGGGTTATCTTAGCCCTGGATTATCCCAGACACTGCTGCACCCTGCAGCCCCCCGACACGTGCCCTGGTGCCATTGGCACAGCTGCAGGGAGGTGAGCCTGCTCCAGGGTGTCCCCAGGCAGGGGCTCCCCGGGGCTCCCGAGGGCTCCAGTGCTGGGACAGGACTGGCACAGCAAAGCCCAGTACATGCCAAGGTGGGTTTGGTTGCAGACCATACCCTGCAGGGAAGTCACTGCCCTGGTGCAGCCGTGGGTCTGCTAGCCCTCAATCTGATCTGATCCCGCTTCTGCAGAGGTCAGAGGCTTCTAGAGCCACATTCCAGCCTGCAGTGTCACACTGTGGTGGTTGTCACTCGACCTTCTTTCTCTACACTTTTGAAAGAAAAACGAACCAAAGACAACTCACTCAAGCACTTCTCTATCCATCAGATTTTGCCCAGTGCTCACCCACACCTCTGGCTGTGGTGATCCTGACCAGTGGCTCCACCAGCACCACACCAGCAGGAAGGTGGAGAGGACAGGGATGGGGGGCTCACTGCAGGGGATCTGCTCACCCTCATCATGGACATGCTTCCCGAGGTGTCTGAGGCTGCTTGTACTGGGGCGCTTTCCAGCCCTGTGGGCAGTCGCTGCTGGTGGGACTCTCCAAGCTTCCGGAGGCTGGGGACCACCGGGAAGCTTCAGGACGGCAGGATCATACCCGATGTTGTAATGAGGGAGGAGTTCAGCTGTCAGGGAGACCCTCCCCTTGGGCTCCTCTGGAAGCATCAAAACAAATCTGAAAAAAAAAGTCAATGCAGCTGAGTTGCCACCCAAATCTGACTTCAATCCAGAAGCAAAAACTACACCAAATTTGCAAGAGTTAAAGTGAAAATAGTTATAAACAACAGCAAAGCTCCAGATATTTGGAGTATGACATCCTGTGGGAACTGCAGAGGTGGATGTATCCTGCATAAAGATTATTTTATGATAATGCCATGAGGTCAGGGAGCTCAGCACGACTCCCAGCTCTGGCTGAGCACTGATAATTCCAGGAGCAAAGCTCCCAGTCTCGTCACGCAGCCACTGTGATCGCTGAGCCCTGAGAAGAGGCATCAGGCAGAGCACAGGCTGGAGCAGGGCTGCCGCAAACCAGGACCCTCGAGTTTCTCTCCCCTCTCCAGTTCCAGGACAGAGGGGAAATATGAAATATCAGAACTTCAATATTCCAACTGGAATTAACATATTTATTTTTAACATTTTAGACTTTTAATTTTAGCATCTTATTTTATTATACTTGAATTAGGGTGTGGGATGTGAAACTAATGTTGCAGCATGTTTTAAAGTCCCAGGGGGGAAAATGTGATCATCTGGTGGGTGCTGGGGATGGGACCCCTTTTGCCTGACAATCACTCTGGGACTGCGGAGGAGGAAGCACCCACAGAAGCCCCTCAGAGGCGCTTTGCAAAGCACAGTCACAGATGTGATTGTGAACAGCGTTGGCAGCTGTGTCCTGGGAGGGGCACATTGTAGTTATGGGCTTATTACACCCTGGTATTAAATCCCCCCAGCAACCAAGGCAGAGCATGCACACCTTTCACTCTCCCGATGTGAAAACAGCCAGAGCTGTTTTCCTGAGGCAGTTGCTGTCTTTGACCTCCCAAACCTGAAATCCAACCACAGGCTGATGGGGGTGTGCTCTGCAGCTCATCACTCAGCTGCTCTCCGGCATTGCTGTGCTTCCCCATCTGAAGAGCAGATGCCAAAAGCCTCTTGAACCAGTTGATAGCGATAGCAGGTGCTTGTGCATGTGTGCAGAAACACAGACAGCGGCTCACAGCAGTGTCTGCACCCGCCCTTTGCTTTGGGAAATTGTGTTTCAAACCAACATTTTTAAAGGTTTGTGGCTTAACTTCTGCAATTTGCCTGGATGAGACCTGAGAGCATGTGATCCACCTGAAACTGGTGTTGTACAGCCCCTTGACATCCTCAAACACGTGGTACTGACTGTGTGAACTGCAGACGTTTCTGTTTTGCCACTGGGCGCAGGGCGTGAAGCGGCACAGGGACTACGGATTGCAGCAGCGAGATGGGCAGAGCCAGGCACAGCCAGATGTGCAGCATCCCTACACTAAGGCTGCACAGTGCCACAGCAGAGGCCAGAGCCAGCAGCTTTGTTGGTGAAGAAATTAAGCACAAAGTAGTTCGGTTTTAAAAGAAAAAGCAGGGTCTAGGCTGGGCAGAAGGGGGATGGTAATTCCTGTGCCGTGAAAGAGAAACAGCCAGTTTTACCGTAAATAAACAAATAAAAGTGACCACAAATAAATAAATAAAGGTGATCATTTTCCTCTGTGTCTGGAGCCCTCAGTCCAGCATTGGATATGCAATCTTTTATCACCATATTGCTCATAACATCATTTTACTCATTACTTTCACACTCGATCACACCTAACATTAGTAACGCTGGCACTGTGCAAATACAGCAAATATTAAATGCTGGAGATTATTTAAGCCTCTTGCTTTCAGGGCTAAACATATTACTTCCAAGCTGAACTCCTCCTTACCTGCCAGGGTGCATTTTTCTGGAAGAACAAAAGGCCACAGTGCTTTGTTTATGGAACGTAAAAGGAACTACAACATTGGGAAAAGGAAAATGAACCATAAAATTTTATTTGCTTTGCCCATCTTTTTTTCCTTCCCAGGGTAACTTAGACGTCTTGATGGTTATTTTGTGCATCATATCACAATGTGTTTATCATAAAGGGAGGGCTCTACATGTGCCCCTGCTCTGGAGCTGCTTCCCCACAAAGGCTAGGCTGTGCCACAGACTCAGCCACTGGCTGTGAGTGCCCTGTGAGTCCCCAGACACACATGATACTTCACTGCAAGGCTGTATTTATTGGAACAAGATGCCCCCTGCACCCACACCAAATAATTTGCACCTTGCTCCTGTTCTTGGCTTTCTTCCTGTTCTTGTATTCTTCATATGAGCTGCAGTTCCAGGTTCCTTAAAAAGAGTTTCTGGAATGTCCCTTGATCTCCGCATGAAGGACCCAGCACAGCTCATGCAACACCCACTAAAAGCCGAACTGCAGTGGAGGAGGGAGCCTTCTGCAGTACGACAGCCTGTAAAAGTGAAGAATGAGGTGACAGAAGTAGCTGCAAAAATTTTATCACATCCAGCCAGTATGGGCCCAGGGAAATTTAGAAAATAAGGTTAATAAAAACAGGATGCAAAATATATAGTGGAAGGAAAGAGAGGCACAAATCAGCATTTATTTATTTATTTCTGTTGAGTGCCTCATTCACCGCTGACCTGCAAAAGAGATATCCAAAGAAATGCCAACACCTTGCAGAGCTCATCTGGTGACAACCACGCAGGTATCTGAGAAGCACCAGTCACAGAAGCACAGCTGAGGTCAGGGGATCCTCTGTCCAGGTTTTACAGCCAGCTGGGGAAACCAACCCCAGCTAAATGCTCACATTTTCCATGTCCTCAAAAATTGCCTTTGCAAATCCCATTCTTATCAAATCTGATTCTCCCCATTAATGGCTTGGCAGTTTCAGATGACTAATGAGCTCACTAACAATGTTCTCCTGCCATCTTTTTGCTCAGAATGTTTAAACGATCTGCCAGTAAAACCCATGGTCGTTACCCTGCGCTAGTGGTTATTGCTACTTTTTCTAAATGCATCGTCAAGGTTCCTGAGCCTGTGTGCCTTCAAGGTGACCACAAATTAACAGCTATTTTGGCTTACTCTTCCAAAGTCTGAGTACAACGATGCTACATGCTATAAATCCACTCTTGAAATGTATTTACTCAGCAGACAACACATGTACAAATATTTCTCCCCACTGGCAGCACAGCCTGGTGCACGTCCTCCTGGAAAGGTCACCCTGGCCAGCACCTGCCTCTCAAACCCCAGGGGGTGCACTGTGGCAGGACTGGCTCAAGAACAAGGATGAAAGTAAGAAAGTAAGAGGCTCTCCTTCAGATTCTTCCAGAAGCTCATTTCTGTTACTTAATAAGCAAAAACTTCCAAGAATTAAAGGAGGAAATACATCCCAGTCATGCCAAAATAAAGTTGACTCTCAAACACCAGCATCTCAGGTCAGAAAAATTGCCATTCAGAAAAAGCAGTGGACAGGGTTGCTCTGGAGAAGGCGTTGGTCCAACAGTCTCTGAGCAACCTGGTCTAGTGGGAGGGGTCCCTGCTTATTGCAGGGATTTTGGAGTAGATGACCCTTAAAGGTCCCTTCCAACCCAAACCATTCTATGATTCTATGATCGTCGTGAGCCAAGACAACAAAGCAAGAGTCAACATCTTCCCACAGGGTACCTGCTCTAACTAAACTTTCTGTACTCTGGTGGAAGCAAGAAGCAAACCACTTTAACAAATGAGGCCTTTGCCTGAGTTACCAGCAGCCTGTAACTGCACCAAGCCCAAACAGAGCCACCCTCCTCCCTGTACAGCTGCTGCAGCAAGTGGACTGAGCTCATCATGTTTTCTTTCACTGACCACAGAGCCGCTGCTGCAATCACAGCTTCAGAGTGGTCAGGACCAATATTTGGTTTCTCCCTCACTGACCCCACACTCGTGATCCAACTTCTCCCCCACAACGAGCTCCTCCTGCTCCCAGAGACCTGATAAGCAAATGAATATCAACTGTTCATGCCCACCATTCATGATGTCATTTCTGCCATTTCTTATCTACTCCTTGCTGCAGCTCAGCTCCATCATTTCCACCTCTGAGCAGCTGCCCACTGACTTCGGGGTCACGAGCAGTAATCACCCAGAGTTCACAAATATTCCAGACATCGAAAAATACAGAATTCAATTCACATCTATTCTATGTTACTGAAATATGAAACAATCCCACAGATTTCAGCTGTTGCCCCAGTTCACTTTCAGCATGGTGATGATCCACAGCCAGCTGGTCACTAATTTAGCCTAATAGCATGTTCAGTATATGTGTGTGCACTTCTTTACAAAGACTTGTCTGTTTCTGATGAAATGCAGAAAATGTTTAGTACAAGGTGGAGACTGAGAACATTTCAAACTGAACAGTTACAATTTGTCATAAGTACCACAAATTCAAAAAGACAAATTGGAGCAATTTGCTGAGTTCAGTGGTGGGAGCCATTGGATGCATGTACAGTGCAACTGGATGCCAAAGAAAATGAAGATTATGCTGTATTTTGGCCTTATTCGCTATGCTGAAGTCCACAGAAGGTCTGGGCAAAGGCTATTAACAAGGTTCAGCACCTAATTTCCCCATAAGAACCAACCTGCTGGGAGCTGGTGCAGGACAAACCCATGAGAACCTCAGGGCTTTTTCCCCCAGAAAACACCACCTGCACACATGGCTGCAAGCCTGAGGAGTGCAGACAACTGAAGTCCCTGTGTGCTGGCTTTGCTTTGAGTTGATAACTAAATAATTAATTGTTAAAACATGAATGTTGATGCCTAATGCTTTTTCATGTCTAGGCACGGCTGCTCGTAAGATCAGCAGGTATGTTTAAATTTAAAGGAATCAGCTTTCTGGTGATTAGGAAGAGACAGTACCTGGAGATAATTGCTTCAAGATATAGCACTAATTTTGTTTTCCTACCCTGCTTAGAGAATAAAGACTTAGTCTCATTTGTATGTTTTACAAAGCCATGAAGTCTAAGGCTGCAATCCTCCTGGTGTTTTGCTATGGACCATTAGGACAAAAGCAGAACTTACATCTGCAAATGCAATAAACCAGCCCAAACGCATCTTACTCATCTATGTCTTTTGAAATTATATTTAATTTTGGAATAAGAACAACAAAAAGGACAGAACAGCAGGAAAATATAAAGGAATATGCATACAGTGTGACGCCTTTAGTATTCCAGGGTGCGACAGCAGCAAACAGTTTACCATGTGCCCTTTCATTTGAAAGGCCACCTGCCAACTCATTCCCATTTTCCCTTTTTGCTGGGTTATCAGATGCATATAAATTAAAGTATTCCTGGGATATGCCGGAATGTTTATCTGTTCATGGATGAGCCTGGCTGTGGAGGCTGCTTGAAGACCCACCAAGCACAACCCCTGCAAGGCAGAACTTCTCACACAGACTGGCTGCATACTTCAGATTTAACAGCCCGTGAATTAAAAAACTCCCTCTGTTCTGAGTCACCTCAGTCCAGATGTCTCAGCAGCCTTTGATACAGTCTTGAGTCTGACTCCTGAGCTGCCTTCAGCAGTTGGGGAGGATCTTATTGCTCTGCCAGCATTGGAGTGAGGCACAGTGAGGAGAGGGCTTTGCTCTGCTCACTGTCAGCAAAACAGGCGCTGCAGTTTTTGCACAGGAGTCTTCATCCCCCTGCCAGTTGGGGGTTCAGCAGAGGGGCTGCTTCCCCCCCAGATTCTTGTTGGCAAATTTGCAAAAAAGCCTTTTGCTTCTTGTCACACCACAAATAGCCAGAAATTGGGTTATTAATCATTGGCAATTCAGCTCAGAACAGGCAATAGATGTGTTCATGGCACAGAAATACCATAGGGCTGAGGGAAATCCTACAGAAGCCACTGAGTCCCACTAATGCACACTTGGGCACACATGTGCACACAAACACGCACATGCACACGGTCATGATGCCCATCCATTGATACAGAAAGGCTTTGGAACGGTCTTCAGGAGAACACCTCACCCATCTGTCTCTGTCTTCCTGACCATTTTCCTTCTCCAGTTTTGGGAAAGAGACCTGGCAGGTGCATTCCCATTTTTTATGATGTGAAGTATCCTCTTTACACCCCTAGGCCTCATCTTTGCAATCTACGTGTGTTATCCTGCAAGACAGTCCTGAAAACCTTCAGGAAGTATTTGAGGAGAAGCAACCAGAGGTAAATGGTCTTTATTCTATGATTCTATGATTTGTATAATTATTACGTTTTATTTTGTGTGCTTGTTCTTTCTCTTCTGTTGTTTTCTCTTGCTCTGCAATCCCTTCATTCCCTTAGTAAACAAGTGATTAATTGCGTTGGGCAACAGCTGACCCTATCATAAATGGTATTGAAGTGTTGGCTTTATTAAACATGGTTTTAACGTTACCAGATCCACTTAGCAGTGTCTATTGATGGATGATATCACACAGAACACGAAATGGATCATTTATAATTGTTGACTTGGCTGCTCTCCACACAAAGGCATGAAGTTTCATCCCAGGAAGCTGCAGTTCCGACAGGCTGGCACTGATGATTGGCCACAAAAGCCCTTCAAACTGGACAAAGAAACTGTTAAAAAGGGCACTTGATATCTTTCATGCAGAATTCCTCAAAGATCACCCAACCTCCCTGAAGTTTATTTGCCTTAAATTTCATATAAAGAAGATTAGAAAGCTCTGTACTTTACCTCCATGGATTCAGTGTATCCCCAGTGGAAGGAAGTACCACAGACATAGAAATGCTAAATGGATTCTTGTATTAGCATCATCACAGTGATTACCAAATAAATTTATAATTATTATACACTTACAGTATTATGAGGAATAAAAGATCAAACACACCTCTTTATCAGGGAATAGCAGTTGAAACTACAGACTATATCAACATGCCGTGCTAAGAGATAAAGATCATGTTACCATTGAAATTTTTATATCCTCCAAAGGTCAAAATCACTTCACCATAAAATTTTCAGAGTCACAAAACTCAGAAGTTGTAAATGTGTTTTTGTTCTAGTCTAGTCATGCACATGAATTATTGGAACCCTTAAATTGCTAGAACATCAAATAAAAAAATCAGGATGTGAGAGTTCTCATCATGACATTAGAGTGAATATTTCTGAATATCTAATCCATTGGAGATGGTCATAATTACTGTAAAATTGCTTCTGAAACTAATTTGCTCATGCACACGCAAATGAAACAGAATTACATTTCCCTTTCCTCTTTTTCTTTTTTTTTTTTGGTACAAAGGAAAGAGGAGACACCGGCCTCCTTTGAGTATCAGAGTTTTGCTCAGGTTTTGATCCTCTTCGAAATTTGCTCATCAAGGGCCTTGTTAAGGCAGCAGAGTCCAAACTTGACACCTTATGGAGGTGCAGCTGGTTCAGCTGGAGAGGTGCCCACAGAGGTGCCCTGAGCTCACACCTGCACACCCTGCTGTGGGTGGGCAGACGTGCCCCACATTCACACCCGCACACCCTGGTGTGGGCAGTGAACAGGCAGACATGCCCTGAGCTCACACCTGCACACTCCACTGTGGACAGAAGGCAGGAGTGTCTGCTCAGCCATGAGACACTGAAGAAGAGTTGTTGGTGGCTCGGAAGGTTGAGCTGCTATGATTGCCCACACCACACTAGATCAGCACCTTGCCAGTGAGCAGAGTTGACACCCGCTGTTCTCTACAAATAACTTTATGTGTCCTGTTGGTTCCTGCTCTGGCTGGGCTGATCTGGTGCTCTCTCATGCAGCAGAGGCCCATCAGGATGAGGCTCCAAGGAGTGCTGGGAGTGTGAGTAGGGAAAGATTGATTATTGGCTTCTTTGTTCTCCCTTTGCTCCATGTGGCAGCCCAGACTGAGGTATTTCTGCATTTTGTGTACTTTACATCCACCAAGAACTGTCAGGGGCGGCTCTTGCTCAGTCTGCAAGTCACAGTGCAAAGCCAAGCCAATCAATTCATCCAAAAGCCAATACCATATATTGAGAGAGACCCCCTGGTGTCTCTTAATGCAAGCACTGTTTGCCTGCAGCAGGCAGGCTTTAGCAGCGAGGGAACCTGCTTCTTTCCCGTCACGCATTCCCACAGTCACCGTGCAGTCAGCCAGGGGTTCAGTGCCTTGGGCAGAGGGCAGCTATGGGCATGGGCAGTTGTGGGCAGGGGGCAGCCGTGAGCTGGCACTCAAGTTTTCTGGACAGATTTCTTGCTTATGGAAACTTCATTATTTCCAGTCTCCTGATAGTTTGCAAAGTTGGTATTTCTGCCACCTTAGAATAGAAAATAAAACTACAAAATCTCACCATCCAGAGAGATTTGTGAATTGCCCCTTGTTTAATCTGGTCTTCTTCAGGAACCAACCCCTAGTTACCAAGTCACTCTGGTCATCCCCTGTTGTTTAAGACTCTCTGGTTTCACGTTTTGGGCCATGGCTTTACTCCAGCTATTTGCCACAGTATGAGAAGCACACTCAGTATCTCAGCCTTGGGTGCAATTTAAAAGCAAATCTGAAGCATGTAATGAGTCACTGTACGAAGGTAAATGTTTTCTCTCAGAGGCAGGGGTCTGTGCCTGTATATCTCAAATATTTATTTGATATATTTCCAACTTCACAAACTGCAGATAAGGGAATCGATTCTATTGCAATTTTGTTCTTTAATCATGACAAATTTTACTTCTTTACTAAGAATATTATCATTCCCTTGTCATTATTTCAACATCTTCTTTGCTGCTGATAAATGAAACTTAATTGAATTTAATACTGTAAACCATAGGCACAAGCCCATTACCCAGCCTGAGCTCCTTGAGTTGTACTCGTTGGTGTAAAGGCACTAGGCAGGAAACAAGGGAGTGTACACTTAGTTGCTGACTCAGCAGACAGAGACTAAGATCTCTTCTTGTTTATTTTACCAGCTCCAGACCCAGGATATGAAGTCTTCAGCTCTGGCATATTATTTATGGAATTAATGAAGCCCTGTCACTGCAACTCACAATGAACACTTTTGGGATTTATTGGTAATGAGATCTTCTGCTTCCTGTTGTCAAACTCAAAGGTGCCACAAAGGTTACTGTGGACTAATGAATAGTTATTGAGGCAAAAAGGACAAGTTTGGATTTTCTGCAATTGCTGGGACTTAAAACTTCAGTTTCATGCGCACACTATCTTTGGTTGTAATACCAGGTTTTCCAGAGAGGAGAGATGGGGAACCTGCTTCCAAGACTTCCCCACAGTGCCTGTAGCCTGCAGTATTCTCATTGCTCCACTAGAAAGATTAAGCAGATGCAACACAGAAATCTGCTGATAATTTTTTTTTTTTAGACCAGGAGTATATTTTGAAACATTATCTTGGAAAGAATCAGTTCATGCTTGAAAATCAGGCTGGTGACTCCTTTCCCTGCCTGTGGATGGGTTGGGAGTGGTTAGCACATGGAGGGGTCCTTCATAGTAAAACTCTACAGAAAGAACACAGTTTCTTGCAAGTCATGCTCTGTCTCGACGAGAATAGCATCAGGCAGGGTTGTTTGGATTGGAAATCTCAAGGGTGAAAAAAGGGTGTTAAAATACTGAGCTGGAGTGTGTTCAGTCTTCCAGCATAAATTACACAGTTGCTTAATATTATTTACTAGTGTAAAAATGTGCTTAGGACATTCAGGCAAATCTAGCAAACATCCAAATGCACATTTTTGATAGATCTCTGAAAGAAAACAAGGTATGTACTGGTATCCATGACAACAAAACCACTGCGATCCGTGGGTATGTGAGCAAGACACTGCTTAGCATTATGGAAATTTTAAAAAGCCTGGTACTGTTGAGGGCAGAGCTTTTCATGCATATTTTCACACACATTAAGTTTATTACCTATTCCCAATTAGGTGTATTGGTGTTTGGTGTGTTTTGGAATTTGTTAGGAGGCAGAAGCCTCTGGCTCGCTGCCGAGGGGGCAGCCCTGGCCCCCAGCTCCATGGGCAGCCTGGGATGGTTGATTGGCAGCTGGACCCAGCTGTGGGGGTGCCAGTGGGGCTCCACATCCCCGGCATCCACAGCAAGGGGAGGGAGGAGTGGAGGTGGTGCTGCACTGGCCTTGGGCTGTCCAGTGAGTCGGGGCTGCAGGAAGCAGCACATGGGGCTGACCAGCACCTGAAGTCAGGTCTGGTCCCAAATGACCTGCCAGTCCTGCCCATGTCCCCTCTACAGGTGTCCTGCCCATGGAGGACACTGACAGCTCCTGCAGGTGCTTCTCCCCTTTCCCTGTGCCAGCCTCGTGCTGGCACACTGGCTCAAGCACAGCCGAAGTTTTGTGGCAGAGGCACCTGCCAGACCCTAGGTGAACAGGGACAGGGGGGCTTCTTGGCACAGACCCAGGCTGGTGAGGTGATATCCCTGGTGGGAAATAAACCCTGTGATGTGCTGAGTGGGGAATGGAATCAATGGAAAACCAAACTCCTCTTAGACCTGTTCTTCTGCCTTGTTTCCAGTGTCATCTTTCTGATTTATGGAAATCTGCCACATCAATCAGCACCAGTTCAGAACTGCCTTAAACTGATGGCAAAGGAAAGAAAAACTGGAAAATTCAGGGTAGCCCCCCACAAGACCCACTGCTCTCCAAGCAGCATGGAAAGGAGGAAGGTTCCCTTTGAGGTTGGTGTTGGCCAGTCCCGTGAGTGAGGGCTGACTCTCCCTTGATGGTTCTCACCAAATTCAGCTCCTTCCTATCCCGTTGGTGCTTGCCAACAACAAAATGAGTTAGTTACTCTGGATTAATGCAGCCATGACAGAACCTCAGCAATCCTTCAAATTTAGATCCCATAAACCTGAGAGCTCACATGGAGCTTTACTGCAGGAATCAGAGAGAAGGAACAAAGACCCCAGAAAAATGGCCCAATGTTGCTTTCCTGGGGTTTGCTCTGTGGTTCCACTGACCTTTCCCACCTCTAATGTGCTCATACTCATGAATGCTAAGGGACCTCTTCAGGTGTAACCATGATGATACAAACCTTTGCATGACACTGGAAGTTATAATTTCTCCAGGGAAGTCTCCCCTTTCAGACTGTTATTCACGTGAGAAACTTTACATCCTGCCATTTATTTTTAGGATAAATGCTTCATTCCATTGCCTCAGTTTCATGACTCTTTATTTCAGACATAGCAAATTCTCCAGAGAAAAAGTGAGTAGGAAATGGATGACTTTGGGACAGAAATGATGATGTTCTTTGAAACGAGGGTCACTGGATAATGCATGAGTCCAGTTTCTCTCTGAAATGTTTTCTGGGTTTTGGTGGGGTTATTTTCCCACAAATAGCTTTTTTATTTCCTGAGAAAAAGGCTCTGTGAACCCAGAGTACCCACTGGAAAATCTGTTGTTGTGTTTATGAACTGTACAATGGGCTGGAGCTTGTGACATGAATAGCAATTTAGCAAAAGGACAGAAACAAACTGTCCATGCCTGGGTGGAACCACGTCTGCAATATGTCAGCTCAGGGCAACTTTTTACAGAGAAAATACAGTAATTATAGCTGAGAACATGTTCATAATGGAGTCGTTGGCACAACCTTAACTATAGTGATAGGAAGAAGCCATTAGGTGTTTGCTACGATGGATTAAGGACAGAAGGGTCTGTGCTGGCTCTCCAGAGTCAAAAGGACGAGGATATTAACACCAGCTGCCTGTCAACAGCTGGAAGGGTGGAAGAGCCAGTGCTCCGAGGGTGGGGACCATGATCCAAGGGCAGGGCTGGGCTGGGACCCCCACAGCCCCACCCTGGGGAGGGGAGCAGCCCAACTGCAGCCCCATGGGATGGGTGCTCTCACAGGGAAGAGGGGACACATGGACATGACTGTTTGCTTGGACCGTGGGCAAGGAGCCGCAGCTCAGTTCTCCTCCTCTTCCTCCTCACACGTTTTCACGTCTCCACACTGCAGGCTGGATATGGGGCCCTTGGGCTGGAAGGATCCTCCAGTACCTGCACACTCCCCTCTGCCACAGGATGGTTGAAGATTTACTGAGTGCCCACAACCACTTTCCTGACTGAAGTGATTGCCAGTGGGATTTTCCTCCTGGCTCCTGCCCAGTAGCACAATAAACACCAGCTCCAACATGGCCCCAGTCAAACCCACTGGTCTGCAGGATGAGACACTTTGTGTTGCCCCCAACTGCCCCAGTGTGATCCCCAGCCCTGACCCCACTCCATCCTGGCGTCTCCTCTGCCACACACTTCCTTGCTTGGCCCTCCACAGCAGGAGGGACCCTCCGGCTCAAGACTGTGCTGCCTGACTGGCACTTCCTGTCCTTTCAGATCCAGCGGGGCTGAACATTTCCAGCGTGGAATAAATTAATTTAGCCTGCAGCAGTAAAGTGCATTACAGAGGTGATTATGTTCTGTACTAGAGTGAATGCACCTTAATAAACCCCAGCCAAATGCATATAGAAAAGGTAATGTTGCAGATTTATCTTTTTTTCTGTATTCTTTTATAGCCTCCATTTGCTTTTGTTCTCTTTTTTTATCCTTTTGGCTTTTATGTTTGCAAGTGATAAATTTTCCCATGTTTTACATTTTATATGTAGTTTATCTCTTTATTTTGTACTTATTTTGCATTGAAAATGGAATGAGTCTTTAGAATAATACAGCTGATATTGAATTTTTTAAATTGCTATTGGGTATATACTGCATAAGGTGGTTATCTGATCTCCAACTTAATCATGGGAAAATATTGCTATGGGGAAAGCTGGCTGGGTAACAATGAGACCCCTATGCTTTCACAAAATTTACTTAACTATAAACCTATTATAAAGCATTAATACAGAATTCTCTTACTTTCTGTCACATTCAGGTCAGATTTATTGTACACCATTACTGAATTCACACCAAAACTGAATTAAATGTGCAGTCTCTATAGAGGATGCTATTTAAGCTTATCAAGACATGCTCCTACTCTCAGGATTTCCTGGCTGCCAAAGTCAGTAAATATAAACAAAATTATGGTTTTGTTGTAGTTCAAAAGTGGAGATTCAGGGGTGAGATAGAACATCTTGGATTTGTCCTACTGGAAATAACAGTTGTCCAAAGGGGAAGGACAGCCAGTAAAGCCTGAAACATTCCCAGTACCTTGGACAACCACCTCTCACTGTCAGCCACCAGAGCTGGAAAAAAGCTTGGTACTTTTTCACAATGGTCACCTCTCACCTCTTCACTACTGGCACTGCTCTAATGCTTTGTGTAAGTACTGGGTTTACGTTTTTCGCAGCAGCTCCACAGTGCCAACATGGCCCCACGGTGCAGCGAGCAGCCAGTCCAGGCATGGAAACCCCCCACCCAGTGTCAGCCCAGATAGTTCAGCCACAGCACAGGGAAAGGGGGACCCCACATCTGCTGACTGCTCTTCTGCCAGCAGTCCTTGTTCCTGCCCCAGCCCAGCAAACCACAGTCTGTGCTGGCATTGAAATCCAAGTGCACCACAGCGTTGTAATGTGTGTTAATCCAGAGTCACTCTGCTGGCGGGGACACCTCCCTCTGTGCTCACACCAGGATGACCAGGCACGGAATACTGCCCCATGGTCTGAACTCGGCATCCCCAAAATTGTGTCACCTCAAAGCAGAGGTGGCTTCTCTGGACACAGTAAGAGCAGGTGGGAAGGATGGATCCCGCGAGGTGAGTGAGGGACTGCCCAGTCCCAGTGGAGTTGGAGCCATGTCAGAGCCATGTCAGAGCCATGTCAGAGCCATGTCAGAGCCATGCTGTGTGGTGCTAACAGCAGCTCAGGCACAAGGCATCACTCCTGTGCAGGGCACCCACTGCCTGTCCAGACAGGGATCCATGCTGAACAGGGTCTCCTGCTGGACACGGACTTGGGTTTACCTGTAGAGTGTTCAGCCTGCAGGACATTTTGATATGGCTGAGTCATGACAAGGCACGTTGCCCTCTCTCAGTGTCTGCAGGTGCGGGTGCCATCTTGTAAAGTTTCTCGTGTCACAGCTATTTCTTTATTGCTACTTTAACCCAGCCTGTTAAGGGGTTCCAAATGAAATTATTTCTTCTGGAATTTTTACTCAGTGCAGTGCTGGTCACAACACAGAACGATCACAGTGTTATATTGTAATCTACACCAACCTCAGATCATACCCCCTGCAGAGGATCCTGCCAAAATCAGGAAATTTGGGCCCCACCTCACACTGTGGAAGCAAAGGAGAGGCTAGAGCTTCCACTGGTGAGAGACCAGATGGACAGATCCAAATGTATATGGACATGGGGGAAAGGAGTTAGAAAGCAAACTGTCCCTTTTGAGGCATTTTTATGGTAATTTCTCCTCATATTGCTCTCTGGGAGGTATTTACCTCAAGGATGCTATATATGAAGTTAGAGAATTACATGTGATTAATGTGAATCTATACAATCCATTTTCCCATTCTTAACTCACCCTAAAATGAATTTTGAAGGCATTTATGTCAGACTGTAGAAATAAGTGGGGATTCTCTATTTCATGTGTAACTTAGTCACTTTATTTTTCATTAATTTATCTGTAAAGGCCATCCGAATTTCCATGCTGGATAGGCAAAACCAATGCATCTGCTCCAGCACTTGTTTCCTGAAGTGTCCAACATCAGAGGTAGTATGGAAGGGGATAAATCCCCTCAGCCGACAGTTAACAAATCAAAAATGCACAATAAAGCTACTGTCATGACATGATAATTTATGCTCTGAAGCTTCTATCTAATAATTTTCAATATTATTAAATATTTCCATATTTTCCACAGCTATTTCAAAATCCTTAGTATTTATTATGAATGTTGAAGGCTGATAATGATTCAGATGACAGTTTCCAGGAGTGAATTCAATAGATATTCATTCTTGATGTAAAGTAGTTTTAAGTTAGGTGCCACCACTTTTATGAGACAGAAACTGGTGTCTGACCCTCTCTAGATCTTTGCATTTATTAATCTACCAAAAGAAAGGTGAATACTTCCCTTCCTTTTGATTTCAGGGGTCATTCTGATTACCAGGTGAAGTTGTTAAATCTCTGAAACCAAAGTCAGCCACAGCATAAAACAATGGCAGGATCTGGTCCATTAGTTTCTTTATGTATCAAGGGGAAGTAGAATCATAGAATCATAGAATAATTAGGTTGGAAAAGACTTCTAAGATCCCTGAGTCCCACTGCCAACCCAGCACTAGCTCATGTTCAGCTGTAGACCAGCACTCCCAGGTCCTTCTCCACCAGGAGCCTTCCATCCTCTCTGCCCCAAACCTGGAGCGCTGCCTGGGGTTGTTGTGAACCAAGTGCAGTTCCCTGGATCCTCCTTCTGACCCTTCTTGTGGATGGGCATCACATTTCCAAACTCCAGTCAAGTGGGATCTCCCTGGTAAGGGGAGTAGTGACCATGTTCACTTTTTTTTTTTTAATTATTTCTCAGGTATAAAACCAAGGTAAGAGAGTGGAGCACTTGTGCACCTGGATATACCATCCCTTTCCCCAGACAGGGTACAGCTATTTCAGCAGAGGGGGAAGAAATACAGAGGCTGAAGCAAGCAAGATGAACACTTGCACAAATAAAGAGCAAGTGTAACAGAAGACTTTCAATGTTGAATTTCTTTTGAGTATAATTTTTCTTATAATATGGAAACAGTTTGTATAAAAGCATTTTTTCTCCAGACATTTTTGCTTGAGTACATTGCATATCCCAACAGAGCAGAGTGATATCACACAGTTGATGAGAGCCCTGCCCAGAGCCTGCTCCTCTGACTCTCTGCAGTTCTGGTGTACACCAGGATTTTCTGCATCTCATCCTCCTGTACAAGGTGAGATCCAGAGCTAACATTACCCCCCGGATTCCTAGTTGGAAGTGGGCTGATTTGAGTGATTTATACTGATTAAAGCCAATACAGCCAGCTGGACTTCGGAATATACTAGGTCTGAAATCTTACACGTTCCACTGTCCCCAGTGAAGCTGATTTCCCTCACCACTGTGCAGTGAGGATTTGGCCCTCCACATTAATTCTAATTTGGTCATTCCCAGCTGAGTCCACAGGATCACCATGTCTTTCTGAAAGGGTACAGTCATGTGAAGTCCCAAACCTCATGAGCAGGACTCTTACCATCAGAGCTGCAGGAAGACTGCGCAACCCGTTGGATACCTGACCACTCAAATAAAGCACATTTTGTCTGGTTATCCAATTTACCTCTTCTCCAAGGTTTATTTAGATTTCAAGCGATGAGCAGAATTAACCATCAAATCAAATTATAGGGCACTTAACCCAGGGTAGCTTTAATATCGCCCATCAGAAGAAACATAATTCCTCAAAATCCAAACATTTCTTTCAGGATTGCTGAGGAGTAGCAGGGCTGAGCAGAGGCTGCAGCTGCTCTGGCAACTCCCTCAACAAGTACCTTTGGGAGGCAGGAGCAGATGGCCTGCTCCCAGATTTCCTCTCAAATGACCAGGGCACACGTGGCCCAGTGTCTGAGAAGAGAACAGGGGCTGCCTACATCAGTTCTGGAGCAGCTCTGGGTGTGCTGGCCTGCCTTATGTGCAAAAGTATGAACAACCAAGACTTCTACAGTTTAGAGCCTTTAAGTGTTGCCCCACTGAAGCATCCATCCTTTCCCAGCCTAGTCAATTTTCTAAGGACAAAGAAAAATGAAATTACAGAGTGGCAGTAATGCTATTGCAGTGAATGATCTCTTATAACAGCTTGTTTGTAACAAAGCACATCTCTTCCTCCTGAACACTGCTCAGCTGTGGAATCAGGATCAATTTCTGGAATAGGAAAGAACATGTTCCTGTTTGTTTCATTTGAATTTCACTTTTAATGTGTTGGTAATAACTGCAATGCCCACTGCTGATGTAATATAGATCTAATTCTCAGCTCATTTAGCTGCTGCCTCAATAGAAACACAATGCCTTGTGGGAGTGATGATTAGAGAGCAACAGCAGAGATATAAAGCAGAGACAAATGAAATAAATTCCAGAAAAGTTACTAACAACATAATCTGTGGCCACATCAGTCAGCTGCTGCTCTGATGCACTAAATTGCTGCTTTTTTTTGTTGGGTTTTAAATGATAGCCACATCGTAAAACAGCGAGGAGGAGGAAAGCAAGCAAGAATGCATAACCCACCCTCTGCTCCTGACCCCAATGTCATGGGAGCATCAAGTGTGGAGGAGGCGGAGCCATAAAAGTGAATGGCACAGCACATGCCTCTCAAGCTGTTATCTGTTATCTATAAAGAATTAAAATGAGCTCGTTATTTCACATGTGCCAGAAAAATGGGTTCATCAGTGTTGTGCTGAAATGCATTATGACTTACTGATTCCTGATTTCATGGCTGTTGTACTTATTTGAAAACATATTTATAAGCTTTGTATCAACTGCCAGCCATTGAATTTTTATTGTATATTACAGAGAAAAGTCTTATGTCTCAATTTGCATCTCTCTTAGAAACAGAGTCATAGAATACATAATTCTGGTCTTGTGTGATTTACTTGGGAAACATCCGATCACAGGCTCTGAGAACATCCCTCCCTAACACACCCAAGCGAGTTCTTTTAGTTCCCATCACACTGCCTGGTTGTGCAGGCCAAGGGAGTTCCAGCCTCTCTCTCCAGCCAGGAGTACAGTGTTAGAAACAGCTTTATTTCCACATGGCCTGGCAAAAGCTACACACTGAACAAATAACAACAGGAAAGATCCAGGCTGCAGCTGAAGGGACCAAAATACATCTCAAGCTTCTCCAATCCCTGCCACTCATGGACACCTTCCACTAGACCAGGTTGCTCCAAGGCCCATCCAACCTTGCCTTGAACACTTCCAGGGATGGGGCAGCCACAGCTTCTCTGGACAACCTGTGCCAGGGCTTCACCACCCTCGCAAGGAAGACTTTCTCCCCAGTATCCCATCTAACCCTGCCCTCTGGCAGTAGGAAGCCATTTCCCCTGTCCTGTCACTTCATGCCCTTGTTCAAAGTCCCTTTCCAGCTCTCTTGGAACCCCTTTAGGCACTGGAAGGTGCTCCAAGAATGAATATATATTAAAAAAAATGAGTGACATGGCAGAAGTATGACACTTAAGAGTCCTCCTTACACACAGACATTGCTTGCTCTAATGCAAAGGCCACTTTGTAATGGTTTTGAGATTGATCTCTTGTAATGCCAAGACTGGTCCTACAACCATGTATGGTGGCAGAGAGACAAACAATGGGAGGTGTGCAGGGCCTGGGTTTAAATTTTCTTCCAGCCTCTGCTGCAGCATTTATGGTTGTTCACCCAAGTTTGGCACAGGCTTGTGGAAAAAAATGAAAAATCATTCTTTGCCTTGGTGGTATTTTGGTGAGTCATGGTATGATACTTCCCCCTCCCCATTTCTTACTCAAGATTTTGAGATAATCTGAATATTCCTGCAAATGTTTTCAAACCCAGCAATTAGGAGCTGAGAAAAAAAACCAGCAAAACCTTTGGGTTAATGTTGGCCATCATTCTTCTGCTTCAGATGTTTCTGCTTCCATCAGAGCAGAAATAAAATCATCTGACCAACTGCTGGCTGAAATGATGGAGCAGCTGATTCCCAGCTGATCCATTGCTTAAGGTTAGGCAAATAAATGTATACTTACCTGCATATTTTCAGTAAATTTTCCCTTTCCTCTTTCCTCTTTTCCCTGTACCATTCCCCTCTCACTTTTCTGCCTTTCCCCATCCACCAGCTCTCTCTGTCCCAGAGAGGAGGGGGTCCAGGGCTCCTGCTCCACTGGAGCCTCACCATCTCTCACCCTGCTTGTCAGAGCCTGCTTCAGTTCTCCTTCCACCACACAGCTTCCTTTTCCAGCTCCAACAGATGAACTTCTAAAGTGGCAAGTTGCTCCTGGGATGCTCCCAGGGATGGTCTCCCATTTGCAGTGAATAAGAAGCTGAGGGTTGAGGAGGGGTGACACATTGCTGGAGGTCTCTTCCCCCAGGAGGAGCAGGACAATTTGTCCATAGTGACCTCTGGAATCACCTCCTGCCACCCTCCTCTGTCCCTTTGGTGTGCTAGCTGGTTTTCTTCATCTTACCATTGCCAGCTGAACACGTGCCCATGTTCCATTACTGTAATTTTGGAAATCTGTAAAGGCTGCAAACCAAAATCTCTACAAATATTTGCATTTATGTTTAATGAATTTGCTTCAGCTGTGTTTACCCTACTTTTGTACTCGTGTCCTCCAAACACTCGTGCATGAAAGCCTCACAAATATGACTCAAGGCTGAAGCAGTGTTCAAAACCAGGATCTCCTCCCCCGTTTCATGCACAGCAGTGTCCCAGCAGTGCCCCAGCACTGTCTCAGCACTGTCCCAGCAGTTCCCAGCACTGCCCCAGCAATGTCTCAGCACTATCTCAGTGGTGCCCCAGCAATGTCCCAGAAGTTCCCAGAGGAGTGACCAAGCTCAAGTCCAGGTTGGACAGGACCTGTAAAAGGTGTCCCTGCCCATGGTAGGGAGGTGGAATGAGATGAACTTTAAGGTTTTGTGTTAGGATCAGTCCACCACATCTCAGTCAACCTGAGCAGGAACAGCATGACATCTCAGAATGCACGTCTTGCTGAGGGGCTGTGGGAATAATTAGTGTTTTCTGAGCACTTTGGAAAAGGTAAATTCCTCTACACTGTTGTTATCTTCCGCTGGATCAAATCAGGCAGACGCAAGAGACTTCACCTCCCCCTTGGGCCAGGCTCATCTGTTCTCCTCATTAAGGGTCACAACATCTTCCCCACACGGCTAACCCATGAGGGCACTTCATTATATAGATAACATAGTTTGTGTCACAACTAATCAGACTCCATGTTACACAAGAATCTCTTCTGAAGTGAGAGGTTAAACGCGTCATTGGTGTGAATGACAACGTGTGCAGCTACAGGGAGAAAAATCATCAGGAGTGGGTGTTGAACCCACTCCAGAAATCTGGTTTTCAAGGAGAGAATTAAGCTGAACCACTGACATCCTTTACTCTAGAAATGAAAGAATACATTTTTTTTTTGTGGATTTGTAAGTAGGGAGAAAATAAATCCACTGAACTTCACTATATTCATGAGTGGTTAATATCCGTATCATGTCACAACAAGTTTTCCAGCAAGAGGTGATTGGAATTCCACTATTGTGTTCTGAGAGCGATGGGGGCACACTACATATTGCTTTTAGTCACACTGACTTCCACCTCACCCCACTGTAATCAGTGTTAAAATTCAGATCAATGGGACTATTTATATGCCTTAAGTTGGGTTCATGCATGAAGGTCACCCATGAATCAGGTTCTAACAGTGCAATAAAGCTCCAAAAATCACATAAATGTTAAAGCATAACCACCTGACCTAAAGCTGCCTTTTAAGGTGAGCGATCCCCATTCTCTATAAACGTGGTGAAACCAAACAGAAAGGCTCTCCACAGTGGGGTGTTGGTTCTCATTTACTGTGCAGCTGGATCAAGATAAAATACCTGTTGGTTGCTGTAGCCCAGAGGAACACGTTCCTGGCATTGCCCTGGCCTTTAGTTCCTCCTGCTCCCATTTCTTTGTACTCTAGGGGATACTAAAAGGTTTGATCTGTGCTTTGCTGTAGATTTCATACATCATTTCCTTTCATGGAGGAAATAAAACATGAGTGGGATTTGTGTCTTAAGACAGATTCATTGTCAAGTTAACATTAGATGTTATTTTAAAAACTCATAAAATTGATAAGTGGAGTGGCTGGATAAGTCTCAGTAAAGACATTTTGTTTGCTCTGAACGCCAGGCAGAACTGATGGTTATGTCTTTGGACTTACAACAGCAAATGGGTTTGATATGTCTCATTATTTGTATAAAGGGGAGAGCAGCAGTATGTGGTGAGGCCTGCCTGGAGATGGCAGTGGGAATGATCCATTCAGCACAGGTCTGGCCATGTTAGTGAGTTATTCTTGGGAATGGGTGTGAGGGAAAACACTGGGAAAAAGAGTCATCTCTTTTGAGATAGACTTGCTGATGATGAATAAAAATAAAAAAAACACGATTAGGAGCACAATGGTGCCTGGGAAAACTCTCTGCTGCCAGGCTCTGTGTCGATGCTTTATTTAACCCAGGGGAAAGAGCAAGCAGGATAAGAGTAGCAACATAAAAAAGTCATGTTCCCTGTGACTACATTCGCCTGGGCTGTGCAGGTGAAATGTCATCAGTTCCAGAAATTGACTTTTTTCTCTGACCACATCACAAGATCAGAAGATTTGCCTTACAGTGGCTTGTGAACTGCAGGCAGAGAAGTTAATGGAATAACCACGGAGAGAAGGGCAAACCTGTGGGACCAGAGCACCATCACACTCTGACTTGCTGCCCTTCCAAGAGCTTCATCTCCTGGAGTCCTGTGGTTCCCACAGTCAATCCATATTCAGTATTTGGGGACCTTCCCCCCAAGGGCTCCTCACGGAGATGTTGCTCCCACAGACACTGATGATTCTCGA
This sequence comes from Neopelma chrysocephalum, assembly GCF_003984885.1. Taxonomy (NCBI): domain Eukaryota; kingdom Metazoa; phylum Chordata; class Aves; order Passeriformes; family Pipridae; genus Neopelma; species Neopelma chrysocephalum. Next base: position 3,122,093 of record NW_020897760.1, read on the forward strand.
GTCCTTGTGCTTCCCCGGGCATGTCCCAGTGCCTCTCACACAGCACTGTTGGACATGTGGGCAGGATTTCATACACCTAAAGGTTCAGTTTCACTGCTAACACTCAGGAGAATGTTCTGTTTCATGAAAAGGGGAGAGCTGAAGAAGCAATGCTTGTCACACAGGAGTCATCAAAGCTGTGGCAAGAAACATCCATTTCAAAATATGTGTATTTCTTTTCAAACTTGGACCACACACAAGAGGCATTACCTGGTGCTTTAGGATGGATATGATCTCAGGTCTCTGTGCTCTTACAGACATATTCAGAGCCAGGCAAGTGGGGCAGAATAAATTTTCATCAAACTTTTTTTCTGTGTGAAGAACCCGCCCAACAGCACAGCTTGGTCGGTGCTGGGCTTGCCCCACATGTCCTCTATGATCATGGACTGGCTTTCCTGCCTGTTTGTGGGGAAAGAAAGGACTTATCTCTGAGTTATCGGTCCCAGTAAAAGCCTGCCCCCAAAATAGGATTCTGCAGGCTCAGATCAGAGGTTCCTGGCTAAATGTGGCTTCCTGACTCTCATTTGTCCTGTTCCCATACAAGGAGATAATTCTTCAAAATATACAGTAATATTTTACCTCTATAGTTGTAAAAACAGGAACTATAATAAATCCATAGCTTAGCTTGCTTCTGGAGTAGTAACTTTACCACTTTGAATAAAAAGGACGTTGCCCACAGAAGCAGATGTCAGGCAAGCTCGGGGCCCGGTGGTGGAGCTCAGCCCTCTGACTGTAATAGCAGCACCAGCTCTGCTCACTGTGCCCATGGCAGGAGCCCTCACAGCCCCCAGCCAGCGGGAGAAACCACCTCAGCCCCTTTCCCAAGTTCTATTTGGGGAAGGGGCCCCGGGCACCAGGGTCCCAAGGACCCAACTCCACAGACTGGGCTCACAGTCTGCTTTCCAGCCAAACACATCCCAGTCTTCCTCTTAATGTTATCTCCAACTATAATTGTGCAAAACCACGCTGCTAAGCTCATATTTTTCAGATTAATTTCAGCAGCATCAGCATATTGGCAATTCAATTAACTAATTATTGAATGTGTTTGTTTTCCTTTAAAATGTCCCCAGTAATAATTGTTGGCTCTCTTGTTATAAAAGATGCCAGAATCTATTTCAAATATTATTACTTTTAAAGCACAAATGACATTTTTAATATCCTCCTAGGTGCTTATTGCTATAAGAAATTGCCACGGGAATCCAGTATCATCCCTTTCTGTAACTGATATTCAGATTCTTCTCGTTTGTCCCCTGGTCACATCAAGCACTCCCTGAGCAGCAATCACACCTGACTGGGGGCAACATCCTGTTCCATTTTACTGAGTTCCAAGGCCATGACAAGAGCAAGACTTTTCTGCATGACAAAATTTCTGACCAACTATAAAAAATATTAGAAATAATCTTTAAGGTCCCTTCAAACCCAAACCATGTTAGGATTCTATGATTATACAATTCTTTGCTCTCTCAGGGCAATGTTGAATGCAAGTTTTGGTGATTTTACCCAAAATGCCGTTTTACCCAACCCAGCATTTCATAGGAAAACCATGTCAGCAACATGTGAAGCATGAAGCTATTGATGTCCTCAGTAAGACACGTGCCTTCTCCTCAAGTTCTACCACCAAAGAGAGGCTGGTGTTGGTATGGATGGGCTCAAGGAATGCGCTTGGCTTCAGCCAGTGCCTCTGCCAGCTGTGATGGGTTTGCCCTGCCAGGAATGTAGCATTCATTCCAGCGTCCATCAAAAGGGGCACTGCTGCTCTACAGAGTGGCCAGTGCTTTCTCCATGAGTGCTGATCTCCAGAAATAAATATTGGAAGGAAGAAAGGAACTAGGATCCTACTGTCACAAGGCCCTTTCATGAAGTTCCTGGGACAAATTAGTGTTGCTCCAAGGAAATGTGCCTGGTTTCCTTCTCCCAGCGAACACGAGACTAGGTCAGCAGAGCAGAAACTGCCCATCTAAATCACATTAAAATTTGTGTCTAACAGATGTTGATACAGTCAGAGCATCACCTCAGCACAGCAACTAAAAACTGGAATCTGCAACAAAATTAAGAATAAATACACAAAAATAACACACTAGAGAGATGCATTGAAAAGACCCATTTACAAACACACCTTTTGGTACCTGCATCCGCCTTGGCAGTGCACAAGAGGTCAGCTGCTCAGCTCTCGGATTGGAATTTTGTCTGTGAACTGAAGTGAAAAGAGTGAAGCTCAATGCTTGTGTTATTGATATGCTGGTCATCCCAAATTTCTCACCTCACTGCCCAAATTGCTTTCTAAGGACCTGATCCAAAGCCTATGGAAATAAATAGGAGTTTTTCCATTATGTGCAGCAGACTTTGGATGGAGCCCGGCCTCTTGCAGGGCCTGTCACTGAAAGCCGTTGCTGCATAGGAATTGAGTTGAGATTTTATGAACTGGATGTTTTATGAATAATGCTCTCAGGCTGAGCCCCCAAAGTGCAAAAGAGATTGGTTTTATACAGTTATAATCATAAACCCCTCTGTCTATAAACAGAGAAATACATTCCACTTCCCCCACACCAGGAAGGGGAGATATCCAGCACATCTCACTGCAGCACAAGCTCTTTCCAGCCTCCATTTCCTGGGCTTGCTCCTGATTTATCACTCCCTCACTGCCTGGGATACATTTGCAGTGCACTGTCCCAGGCTGCGAGAGAGATCTGTGAGGATAAATGCTGAGATTCCTATATGGCATCTCCTTATCCAGGACTTCTGCAGGGGTGAGGGACATTCCCATCCCCTCGAGTTGCTCCAGCCATCTCCAGCAGCCTATGGATCACTGTGTACACAGCAGTGTTCTTATTGTCTATGGAAAGAACAGATGTTTTATCCGTTTTCCACCGGGATTTTCCTCAGCCTGATTCTCCAACACAGCCCTGTTTGCAGAGTCCACGGCCAGCGGCTGCACTTCAAAGAGACTCACACCATTGTGCGTTGAGCTTAATAATTAAACATGAGATGGCATTAAAGAGAAGGACTTTAAGTGCAGCTGGCCCAGATTCAGCATCAGGATATCGATTTAAAGCACAAGACCAAATCCTGTGTCCTACACGGCCTTGCAGCTATCAAGATGCATCTCTGAGCTCCTGCTGAGGGGATCAGTTTTCTACTTAAACTTTGTCACATCCTCCGCTCAGAAGATCTGCTTTGAACCTGGAGATGTCTCCAACTCTGCAACTCACTGCAGCTGCACATGTAATAGAACAATTGCAGTGCCAGACCAGGGCAGTTTGAAGGAGCTGCATCAATGCTCACAAACAGCCCCTCTGCTCCCCATGGGAGCATCTGATTTTTGAAATTAATTGTGCAGATAAAAAGGTACCAGGATTCTGTCTGTACCTGGGATGGATTGGCAGACTTGTATGATGTAATCAGCTTTACAGACTGCAATCTGAGCTCCTCTCCTTCCTCTCCCCCTCTCCAATAAAACCAGGATTGCACGGCACTTATTGGGAGTAACATCTGTCTGAATCCCAGAGTTACACACATACAAAATGAAATGCACTGCTCCCAGTTGAATTGATTTTAATGATGCTCTTTGTTGACATTACTAAGAATAAGATTGCACCTGCCTGCAGTACCTGCAGTACTTCAGCTGCTTCCAAAGGAGAAAGAACTAGGGCTGGAGCCCAGGGATGTACTCTTATCGACCGCTCCAGAGGCAGGGGAAGGAGCAGAAGGAACATTGCTGTGTCCCATTCCCTCCACTCTGCAAAATCTTTAATTTTCTGATTTGTCCCCTCTTCTTTCTCCAGAGACCACTCATGGACGTTTGTCTGCTGCCTTCTCCATTCCTGTAATTATTCCCATCCACAGGACAGAGATTCTATTGTGCATTGTTTCCTGACTCTGAAGCTCAGAGCAGGGGTATTTTCACACAATGTAACTTCCAGCAAAATATGGCACATTCTCAGCATCCCTAGGTCACATTCTTTCCTGTTGTCCCCTCAGCAAACTGTCAGCGCACAGCAAACAGCTCTTCCCTTCTGTGCCATCCTCTTGCAGAACACCCCTCATCAGAACACCCCTTTCACATCCTAAATTACAATTGTAACAGACTCCTCGAAGCACAGAATTGTTAAGGTTGGAAAAGACCTCCAAGATCATCAAGTCCAACCATAACATTTCCTTGTGAGAGAGTGGCTGTGACTGCCTTTGGCTCATCCTGTCGCTGCTTCAGAACAGTTCATTTCTGCTCCCCCCCAAGAGAGGGTAGGTAGCAGGCAAACATACCACCAGCAGTGGGTGGTTCTAGTGCATAACTGCTCCAGTTTATGACTCATGAATCCTCTTGTTCTGGTTCATATCCTCAGAAGACAGCTCCAGGCACTGGAGACACAGGCAAAACCGATGCTGCTGCAGCTGATGCTGTGCCCCAGAGGACAGCAGGCAACCCCCCCCAAACACCTGCTCCAGGGCCTTTCTCAATGTTCAGGTGCTTTGAAAGCTCACAAAAAAAGTACATCACTTCATCTCTCCCCTAAAACTGCAGCCCAATTGTAAATGGCACCTGTCCTGACAGGATCTGCCTCACCTCTTCCGGCACAGCCTTCTCTTATGAGACGGCACCTGTGACCGACCAGTGCCGTGGTGGTAAATTAATTGGTAAATTAATTGGAAGATCAGCTCAGCCTCCTGACGCCTTCTGGGTCTCCTGCAAGTGCTGCCCCATGCTCTGGGCTGGGGGTGGGCATGTGTGAGCAATGCAGAGCCCAAGCCTTCTCCTGGGGGGACAGAAGTACCCACGCTGATCCCCAGCTGTCCAGGCACCCCTGACTCCCTCTTACTGAGAGGTTTCTTTACATACTTACACATAACACTGGCTGAAGTAATCTGATATCATAACATTCATGATGAAAGATGCTTCTAATTAAAAAATCTTCCAAAGCCTTGAAAGCTGTGAGAGTTCATTTGTAGCCATGTCTGTGCAAGAGGCGACAAAACAGTTAAGTGAGAAAATAATAAAGATATTACCGTCCTCTCTCGAGGATCTTCTGTCCCTAATTTAATAGTTTGGAGCTTTTTAAAGCACTTGCCAGCACAGTTTTCTCACTTCAGCTGGGCACAGCTTGTGACCTCCATCTGAGTAGTGTCAAATCACAGCGCAATACGCTCGTGAATGTACAAATAAAAACCTGTTTTCTTCCTCTCAGCTTTCTGGACACCATTTGCCAAAGCAGCCTTGGCACGGGGACCAGTCTGGGGAGGGTGGGGGGGAACTTGCAGCTGCAGCTGACCCAGCATTTCCGACCCGAATCCCATCTGGGGTGGAATAGTGGTTTGGAAGCACCAAGAGGAAGAGCCTGTCATGGCTGAGGGGTGACCCCCCAGCACTGCAGGGGTCACAGAGCCCCTGCACCCAAGCTCCCCATGCTGGGATCCCTGCAGCCTCCCCACGGCAACACCCACGCCTTGGGCAGGGAGGAGCTTCCCCTGCATTTGAAAATAATCCTGTTGGCTAGGAACAACCTAGGCATGATCTATCCCAGGGTGATTTATCCACAGACACAGGGGAAAACTCCCTGAATGTAAAAAGGACAAGGTAAAAAGGATCAAGAAGGCTTTGAAGAGAAATTTCACCCACAAAAAACCAAAGTAAATTACAAGAGCGTCAATAAATCCCAGATTAATCCTATTGAAACAGGATCTGGACCCCTCGCTGCAGGCTGATCACACTGGCTGAGATCAGAGACATGGACAAGGAGACAGTAAAAAGCTTTTTTTACATCTTTACATTTATTAGGCAAGAAAAATAGCTCCAAATGTAGGTTTGAAGGGACTGCTGTGCTGAACTGTGACATTTTTCTCTTCGTGTTGTTCTGCCTTGACACAGCAGTTTGAATAATTCCAGTATTTTACCCTCTAGTGGGAACCTGATGGGAGAGGCATCAGCACTTCTGCACATGCCCAAGAAAAAACTTACATGTTTGGTTGGAGTTTTCTTCCCTACAAGGGCTGAAGGAGGGGGAATTTATGAGATGTGCACTTCTGATTCCCCTCCCTTGGATAAAGTTGTAGAAGCAGTATCCCATTTCCAGAGTTCCCAATAAAACTCTGTGCAGTGAGCCAACCCTCAGCGCACCCCGGAGGAATTGGAGAGGGGTCCAGTGATTTTCGGGAACAGGATTCCAGCATCCTTCATGCTTACGGTGTCTAATTCTATATTGTCCTGGCAGAGAGACTGGAACAACCAAAATCCATGAGAAGCCCTTAATTGTCCCTTTCCCCAGAAAACGGGTGTTTGTGTGCACAAGTCAGAGCCATCACCATCCATTACCACGTTCTTTTGTGTTGCTAACTGTGAATAAGCAGATATGCTTTGATAAAATTTGCAAAAGCATAATTAGTCCTACAGGCACAATATTTTCCAATTTCAAATGCTGCTTCCCCAGCTGTACTTTTCAGATTTATGATTTCAAAAGCAGCTGATCTCAGCCTCTACTGCAGCTCAAGATTTGAGGTGTTTTGGGCTTAATGACATTCACAATCTTATCAAAATACAGACACGGAGAGATGCAGTACATGTTCCTCTATTTTCTTTGTTATGTGCATCTGTCACCATCTAAAGATGTGAGAAAAAAAAAGAAAAATCTAATAGAAACACTGACTTTATGAGAAATTCTGCTGGGATTCCATAGCATGTAATCATTTTTCATGCATTCCTTTATTTCTGTAATGAACTAAAACACACTCAGGTAAGTGATCTGCTCTTTGAGCACCACTGAGGAGGAAATATTGCAGTAAAGGATGGCAAGAGGAGAGGAGAGAACCACGATAGTGCATCTCACTCCACGGGCCTGGCTGCAGGGGGATGAGGAGAGTTCTCACCCGGTGCTCATGGATGTGGGGACACGAGTGCTGACACGGTTCAGTGCCACGAGGATGGAAATTCCCTGAAAGCCAGAGCTTTTGTGGCTGTAAGGCCCCGTGATGTCAGTTATAATTAACCTCCTCTTGCAGAAACAGACCGCCACAGTGGGCTCGTTTTCAAACAGATCCAATATTTTGCTACTTACCTTGACTTTTAGATTTATTTCCCAGTTGACTCACCCGTAACAGCTTCCCCTGTACTCAGTGACTGGTATTCCTGAGCTTCAGGACCCGTGCAGTCTCTGATCAGGCAGTGCTGAAACAGTGAGTAAGTTTTTATTTATTTTACTCCCTTAAAATGTCAGAGTGTAATACGGCTTCAACCTTACTCAGCTATTGCAGTGCAAAAGCTCCAATGCTGTTTGCCAAAGCCAGACTTTTTGACAGCCCTGGCCTAAATCCAACCATGGGGAGTCTTCCCCCAGCCAGGGAAAGTTCCCCTGGCTCAGTGATGCTTGTTTCCCCTTAGGGTCCAAACGAGCTTCTTTTAGAGCATTTTTCCGAGAATGGTAGGATGGAGTTGATGTTGATCCAATTCCTAATGAGCAGAATTGGGAGCTCCTTCATTTTAATTTTACATCAGGTTTATAGTTTCTTACCTCACTTGCATCTGAACAGACATTTCTGTGTAGATTCAGTATCTTCTTTCTACACAGTTACTGCAATCTGGTTTATAGTAATTCCCTGTGTTTCATATTGGGAATTTTCTGCATGTTCCAGGCAGTAAGCACTGGGTGTGGCTGTGCCCACTGGTTATTTTAATTCAACCAGAGACTATTGACCCTGGCTCATCTCTGAGCCTGGCAAATGCTGGTTTCCTGATCAAAGGCTGGAATGTGTTTCTTGCTGTTCTGACCAGATTTATTTCCTGTGCCAGCAGATGCAAATAGCAAGTTCTTTTGAGAACCAAGTTTATATTTGCATTTGAAACCTATGGCTGTTTCTTTGTCCCACCTGCAGGACAGCCCCTGGCCAGGCAGTGCCCCCGCCCCTGCTCAGCCCCAGCTGAGCAGGTGCTCAGCCCCAGCACCTCCATCACAGACAGACAGACAGCGAAAGCTCTGGTTAGAAAAGGGGTGAACAGCAGAGAGGGAAGAGACAGAGTGGAGAAGTGTTCAAACCCATGGAAGCTTGGAGAAGGCAGAAACCTGGACAGGTGTTACCCTAAACCAGCACACGGTAGCTCCTGGTGCAAACAACCCATGCTTCTCTGCTCCAGATTGGAGCCATCTTTAATCTAAAAACTAAAATGATAAAATAAAAGAATAAAATAAATAAAACAAAGCAATAGAATGGCTCCACAAGTACTGCATTAACGTGCTCACGTGCTGCTGAGGCTTTACTCACCATTGCTCCAGGGTTTTATAGGTCAAACCCAACATCTATCACCATTCCTGTACTATAAATCCCAATAGTTTGGGAGCAGTTTGGCCAACTGCAGAAGGAATGGAGCCAATGAATGGCTGGGACCATAAGAGCCTTAACCAGCCTCACAGACTTTCCAAGAGGCTGTGTTGGAGGTCAGTTGTGCTCCCCATTCGCTACAGCAACACCCTCCCAGTGATGTGACGGTGCTACACCAGCTACTGCTTTTTAGTTTTTTGCTTTTTTTCCTTTTCTTCTGTGACCTCTGGGATGGCCTGGAAGTCTGGAAGGATCTCTAACAGCCTCTTGTTATGGAAGTTCTTTCCTTGGAGCACCGAGGGCAATTAGGGAGAAAGTGAGGAAACGTCCTGCTCTGGTCTGTTTGTTGAACTGAGAGGAGAGTCTGATGCTGCTTTCTGTAGATGAAACACTTCAAAAAGTAAAATAACCAAACATTCCAGAAGCGAAATAACCAAACACTTTAAAAAGCAAAAATAACCAATAGCAAAAATAACAAACACTTCAAGTAGCAAAAATAACCAAACATTTCCAGGAGCAAATAGAACCAAACATTGATTGTAGCAGATATGGCAGAAAAAGCAAAGATCACCAAATGAAGTTTTTGTTTCCATTGCTGAGGGGTGTTTGTTTTGGGTTCATTTCCTTGCCTGGATCCTCAATGGGCTCTCTGTCCCTCCCTGTTGCCAGTGAGGGAAGGGGACACGCTGCTGGTCCTGCGTGTGCCTGCCCAGGCAGCAGCATCCAGGCACCCTTTGAGAGCTGCTTTCCCAAAATCCCATATTTTGGTCCTTTCCAGAAGCAGGTCTCATGGTGAGGGACATGGACTTGCTGGTTCTGCCCCGTGATATTGCAGAGCAATAATTGCAGTAGCACCCTGAGCAGGACTGTAAATAGGGAGAGGGTGATGTGAAAGCTGCGAAGCCCCAGGGGCTGTGCTGGCTGCTGCCTTGCATACCCTGTGTGTGGAAGTTTGTAAGTGCAAAGGATCTGGCCATTAATTTTTATGAAAATGACTTTGTAAATGGAAGCTTATTGAGATAGTCATTGGCAGTAATTATTCAAATGAAGGAACAAAACCAGTAAATTTTGTTCTTTGGGAAATTAGTGCTGATTTGCAGCACAAATAAATACAAATACCGAGTCTTCTCCTACACTCAGCAATGACACAGAAACAATCCTGCCCGGCCCTGCCATCAGCACAGGTGGTCCAGGAGGGACACCAGGGGCTCCACAGACCATTCCTGGGAATGATTCACACCTCAATAATAAACAGTGTGAGAAGGATCTGACCTCTTTGGTTTCACAGGCACATAAGGAGCTTAGAGGAAATTAACACATATTATAGATATATGAATTATAAAGAAGGAATACTAACGGATCTTTCGTTCATTATGTTCCACAATTACTTTAATTCCTCTCCAAAGGCAAGAGGCTTAGCATGATCCCAACAAATCACTGTGGAGTGTTTATAGGGAGCACTGAACTGGGGCCAGGGCCGAGCCCTCAAAAACCAAACCCCAGCCTGGCAAAGTTCCACTGCCCTTGGGCTGGTGGCTGAGCCAGGAAGGGAGGAGGAAGGGAGTGAGGAAGGGAGGGATGGAGGGAGGGATGGATGGATGGAGGAATGGATGGAGGGATGGTTCACCAGCACTGGCTCAGCACCTGCCCAGCTGGGACCCCCGCACCACAAACAGAAACTCACACCAGTGAGAGCCTATTTTCTAAATCCACAAAACCATTGCGGGGAAAGGCCCAAAATTCAAGGCACTCCTCCTCCTCCTCTTCCTCCTCCCCCTCAGTTTCAAGGCCTCATTTCCTACATGTTTAAGGCCACCTTCTATTATGCACACAAGAGAAATACAACATCTATAAGCACAGGGTTGAAGAGAAACAGATGCAGAAGGGAAGGTCTTGAATCTATTAATTACATATAAATATGGTCTAAAATATAAGTATTTCTTTTGAAAAGAACAGATACCAAGGCTTCTAGGCAGGAAAATATATGTTACAGGAGTGAATGTATGTTATAGGAGTGTCTTATTCTTATCAAGTAGCTTACTGAATAAAAAAAAATGAAAGGCACTGAGCCCAGTAGGAACTGGGATTGCTCCCTGAGCACCCACAGGATTTGGGATGTTCCCAGCCACAGCAGGCACTGAGCACCCCAGGCCCAGGCATGGGCTGCACCACAGGGTGAAGCAAAGCATTGCCTTGTGTGACTAATGGGAGCAGTAAGTCCTGACTGTAAATTTACAGTTGGAAATTTATTCCTGTGTAAATGCTATGTAAAAATTTTGACTTTGGACTCATCAGTCTGTGATGATCAGCAGCCTTAATCATGAAGATAAATTTCTGAGCACGTCAAAACATTTATGGAGAAGAGTCAAGGAATTAAAGAACACGCAATGATTCCTTAGGCACTCAGACTGAAGTCCAAGCCACTTTCCCAGCTGTAAGATTTAGTTTCATTTCAGTTTCAATTATAAGACTTTATTCTTGCTATTAATTCCCACTGTCATCTGAAATCTAAAGATTTGACATAGTAAGACTCAATTGTGGTGGAAAATAGAATCTTCTCTACCATCTTCTGTGTTCAGTAAAGGACACGTATTTAGTAGAAATATTAGCAAATATTATACAAAGATTATGAGAAATTGTGGAAATATGGCTTTATATAAAAAAATTAATGATCTTGCGTTAGATGAACTTCCATTCACATTGCTGACTATTTTTACTTTTTTCTCTCATCTTTAAATCCCTTTTTTGTTGCTGACATGGATCTGCCCCTGCTGAGATGCTGGGTTTGTGCCCACCCCATCATGCTGCTCCTCTCCCCTCCCTTGTGCCTGGTTTGGGGCTACAGCCTCGGCTCTGAGGATGTTCTGGTCACTCACAGATATCTGGGGTTTGTGCTTCCTTCCCTGAAGGGCTGTAAATCCTCTCCCACAAGTGGAATTCTCTGCCAGCAGTGGCCTGTCTGGCCAGTCTGAGGGCAAGGACTGCAGAGAGCAAGAGGCACCCAAGGGAGCAGTTCAATGATCTGTCTCCCTTTGCTCACCCACTTCTCAGGCTCCTGGAGTCACTGTCAATGCAGAGCTCAATGAAACCAGAATCCTTAGAAGCTAAAAAATGAAAGCAGAAATCGGAGGGTGGAGCTGTTTTCAAGTGCAGACGTAAAGGAGCGATGACTCCAGCTCTCTGCAGGACACCGGCAGTTAAGATCCACCTTTCCCTCTGCTCCCCCGGACCAGCACCAAAACATACACTGCATCCTTCAGGTCACCTCCAGCCAGTATGTGGGATCAGCCTCTGGATAATGCCTTACAAAGGCAAATCCATGCAAGAGAGAGAGAGAGAGAGAGGGAGAGAGAGAGACAGATGAGCACCAGGACGAAGATGTTCTATTGGGATGGTAACACCAAACCGTGGACACATCTGTGCCTCAGGCTGGGCTGGCACTTTCCCTCACTCTCACCAGCACGGTACTCACCAGCACTTGTCCACATTGCAGAGATGCTGGTGCCCAGGGAATGATGACTCACCCTGGAACTCTGACTGTACCCATGACGCTCAGCACAGGACCTACTCTCTTCTACCCCACAGATCGTGTTCACAAGTGCAGAAATTATTGTTTATGCCCTGGAAGGGAGCATGAATAGATGGGTCCTATTTCATTCTTGGGTGTCAGTTCACAGGGCAGCTCTGGAATGCTGGAATGCAGGGCCCAGCCATGGAACAGGAATCCCAGCTCAAAGCAAGGCCAGGATTGGGGATAGCCCAGCAGCAGACACTGGCTCCAAAGTGGATTGTAACAAAGTCATCAGTTTTGTGTCTAAGCCACTGAAGATGGCTGATATACAAACACTCCTGAAAATTTTATATTTACATGGCAACCAGCTTATTATATTTACAGGAACATCTGCTGCAGGTTCACTAAAATCTTTAAAACAGATGGACACGAAGAAAGAGCTGGTAATTAACAAAGCTATATGTTGATTAAATCAGCATGTGGTTAATTTTAATGATTACTGATCTTTATTGGGGTCCATAAGACTTCTCAAAATCAAATCCACTTTAGCTGATGTGTTGATGAGCTGCAGAGCTGCAGACGCTGGTGCCGCTCCCCCTGAGCTGCAGTGCCGCGGCAGCATCAATGGCTGGTGACACTCTGCAACCCTCTGCAGGGTCAGGACCTCATCCTGCTTCCAGCAAAACTAACTGAAGAGAGTAATCATGGGTCCATAGCCAGGATGGGCTGCTGTGAGCATCCTTTGTGGCTTGGACATAAAACTTTTCAAGATTAGCTCCTTTCCAAGTAGAGCACCCTTTCAGAAACCCCAGACCGAGCTCCATTGAGACACTTTGGAGACAAAGAGCCAACCAGCAGCTCCATTGGGATGCTTCAGCTCCCAAATGACTCTCACCATATCCAAAATGTGCACTTGTCACAGATTTCAGTTTTAGATCTCCTTATATCCCTGTCCACTTAGTTGAACAGCTCTCTGCTGGCAAACTTCTGCTACCTGTGCTCGTACCCACAGACCAAACCATCCTTGCCTGTCTCATTCCTGAGCTCAGCAGACTGACCCCTTGGAGTATCCCAATGCCACAAGCACCACACAGACAGCCGGTACATCAATGCTCTCCTCACCTACTGCATTTGTCATCTCATTAAGAAAAAAGTCAATCTTATGTACTGGTCCTATTCTCCATACCTACAAGTTGATTGACACTAATGAGAATGCATTCTAATTAATTACTCATTAATCAAGTCTCATATCAGCTCTTCTGTTGTTGTGCCCAGGATCAGTGATGTGCTCCCAGCCCTGGACACACCCCTGTCACACTCCTCCAGCACCAGCACAAACCTTGTTCCTCCCTCTCCTGCCCATCCAGGACCCAGCACTCAGAACCCAGGACAGCAGGACACAGCTGCAGCCTCAACTAGCATTTTTCTGCTGTTTTCTGGCCAGTTCTACTAGTGAGGAGAAAACAAGATGTTAATTTTAAAAGGACTTTGAATTTGTCTGATTCAAAACTAGAATCACAGATACACAGAATATCCTGAGTTGGAAGGGGCCCCCAAGGATCATCGAGTTCAACTACTATTGGACTCCTAAACTACTCCAGCTGATATACAAAGGTACCAGTATAAGCTCATGGCACCCACCAGAAAATAGTGGTCACAGGTTAATGATCCAAAGCAAAGCACTGTCTTGGTATTTGGTCCATCACTTAAAAACCACCACAACCAAAACAGCTGGGGCTGGCCCCAACTGCTTATGGAGGAGGGGAGAACGTGACTGTCTGTGTGGACCACATCCAAGATAAAAGAGGTGGCTCAGCTATTCTGAGTTATCTTTCCTGTAAAAATTAAGGAATTAGTGAGCACAAGCAACATAATTTCTGGTGATGTCCAGAAAAAAATTAAATTTAACAGGAAACCAGGACCAGGAGTTGCAACCTAACCCCCCTTCTTGTGCAATCTGACTGGGATTTCAAATTAACAAGCTGCCAAAAGGGGTGGGTAGCATCCAATGGTTAATTTACATCTCAGCAATTGTATTTCTATGGACAACAAACCAAAATGCCACCCCCAGGCAGTCAGGATCTTCTCCAGGGCAGCAATCTGCTTTACCCCAGTGAATTTGCCAGTAGGTCTGTGCATCAAGTCACACTCACAGGACACCAAATGAGCACAAGCTTCTTTTAATAACTGAAGGAAGAGCCCTGAACAGACATACAAGCATTTGGGGATAAAATATGGAAGAAAATTCTCTTGAGGCAGTTTCTGCCACACAGTGTCTCAAATAGTGTTGTGGGGCTCTCTGTGCATCCCAGAGAGGAGATGCAGGATAAAACTCGTTCAGCCCAGGGAAAAAGTGGTATTAAAAACATGCAGACTGAGTATCTGCTTTGCAATGAAAAATAAATCAGTAAATTTGTGACTGGGTCTTTTGCAGCCAACACAACTACCCCAGAACCAGGACAAGGGGAAGCAAAGCCATGGGTCTGCAGGTGCAGCACAACAAATCACGACAGCCCCCATGCAGATCTCCATTGAAGCACCAAATACCACACTATGGGCTGCTGGGCTCAGGGGAGAATCACTGTCAGCAGGGCCAGGACAATCATCAACTCAGAGGCCGAGGGCTCTGTCTCAGGCTTCGTGTCGGATGGGACCAGCCCTTGGGGCAGGAGTCAAAGAGACAAACAGGACTGGGATGGTACAGCCAATGAGTTTCAGTAGATCTAGAAGAACAGGGGAAATAACCCAAACAGAATCAAATGTTTGCATTGCAGATGATTTGAAGTTTGATAGACCTGAAGTAGAACAGCTTAAACAGACTCATGCATCCAGCCCAGTGTTATGCTAATTACTCTAAACCAATTCATCAAACTGCAAACTGCTGAATCTGTACCATAAAAATCTCCTGTAAAAACCAGTCAATGGGATCCAAATGCTTCAGCTCATCCATGAAAGGCAGGATCATCACTGCAGCTCCCACCTCACCGGCAGTGGGTAACCACCGACACAGTATCATTGCTGGTGTAACCACTGAGGGGCTGAAATCACGGCAGTGCCATTGGTGGGAGCAGTCCTGGATTAATCCAGCCAGGTACTTACTTAAAGAGCATTGTCTTTTCTGCAAACACTTAAAAATAAACATCAACTTTTAATAGTTCAAAACAAGCCTGTGCACCCCAGCATTCTGCATTTCATTGCAGCAATAACCAGTGATTTCGTGTGTGAAGTTTGCTCCTGTAAACAACAGGATTTCACAGAACATTAAATCCCATAGTTTTATCAAAGAGGAAACACACAAAACCAGCCTAATCTCTAAGCAAGTACACAACTCTGATTAAAAGGAAAAGGACTTAAAAAAAACCTCTAAAATGCTAAACTGAGCCATCACAGATAAGAAATCCTGCCATATGCTGCCACATCGCTTCGTTGGCATTCGGCAGTCATAGGGATCAACAAAACATTGTCGGGAATTATTTCAGTTAGCACGGATGATACTGCAGAGATTAGATTAATTAAACTGGTAAATCCCAAGCACGGATCAAAAGCACCCAAGACAGAGAAAGAAAGTGAGTGGGAGCTGGGAAGCACTGCCAGGAAGATTTACAAAGGCCCCAGCAGCCCAGCAAGGCTGACAAGGCTCGAAGGCTGAAACAAGGAAACAAGTAGAAGGAACAGGGAAAGTGCCAGGTAACTCTGGCTGTGGGGTCTGACTCTGGCATGAACTCCCAGTGCTGCTGCCTCCAGCCCAGTCCACCCCCCTGCACAGCCACCAGGACCAGTCGCCCGCGGCACCCACCAGCACTGTGCTGGGGGAATGGCTCAGTGGTGCAGGGGACCCCATCCCAGGTCATGCCCCCCTAGGAAGGAGCCACTCAAGATCCATGTCCTTTACAATATACTTTAAAATACATTTTAAAATATACTTTATACAAATACACTTTAAAATCCAAGGGAGGATGTGTGCTGTAATTCATATTGGACAGCGTCCTCCTGACACTCGAAAGGAACTGACACCACATGGATGGCAATCACAAGTGGCACCACTTTGGGAAATTAGCAAACCAGTAAAGCAGATAAATCATACCGGTATCATCAGAGGAAGTACCAATGTGGGCACAGTGACCCAAAAAATTTCCAGAATAAACCTGTGGAACTTACTGCTAATGGGTATTGCTGAGAGCAAACATTTAACAGGATTCAAAAAAACATGGATATGTAGATCGGTACCAAACAGAAACACTTATTTCAGCTGGGTTTGATGGAAGAGGATATAAACCCCTCTGCAATAGCACAGAAACACCCCAAGGATTTTTCCTATGGACAAAGGTTTCCATGATGATCCATTTCTGTGTATTTCTGTGCCTTCTGAAGCATCTGAGCCTGGTAAATTATGGAATAAAGAATAACAAAGGGATGGATCATCAGTCTGATCTCCTGTATCACTCCCTAAACTTTTGAGTAATAAGATGAGACTTAACTGGGAAAAAATGAAACCTATTAAGCAAGGTGGAAAAGCACATATTGGATAGGAAATGGGAACCCAGAAAAGCAGTAAAGCTGGAGACCTTGGGGCTGGGTTGGACAGTAAATTAGAAATGAAAATGCAATAGAATTTGGCAGCCCAAAAGGTCAATGCAATTTGGAACTGTATGTGCCAAGACTCCCGTCACCAAGCAGGGGGATAGAGACTATTACCCAGTTTTAGATTTAAGCTGCTTGAATAAGTTTCAAATAAATATCCAAACATTTGGATGCTTAACCAAATCAAGCCTCAAAATCCTTTTGGATTTTCGCTTTGATTTCTAACATCTTTATGTTTGGCCTCTTTTCTGAGAATTCAATCTGTTGTTAAAGTGAATCTTTCAAGATAAGCATCTGCAGTTGCCAAGAGACTGTTGTGTTAAGCCCGAGGACGATTTAGCATCTTGCAAACTGGGATTTTGGAATTAGAAAAAATTGCTTTGCTCTTAGCAGCAGATACATTTCACTGCCTGAGAAACGGCTGTGGCTTCTCAGAACTTCTGATGCAGTTATTCCCCTCCCCAAGCCACTGCTATTTCCCTTAAACAACACTTTTTTCTGAGGCTCATTACCCGGCCTCTGGGTAACACACACCAATAAATAAAGAGAAGTCTCTAAACAGACACAAAGTAGTCCTTTCATTTCCAAATGCCCTGCAGCGACCTCCCTGTCACCGAAGCTCCATTTACTGCCACTTACAGCTCCGGAACACGGTGACAGTTCCGCTGGAGAGTGTGGTTTCCTGCACAGTTCTTCCTTGGGAACTCAAGGATCTGACAGACTGAGTGGGGACTAAGTTTCAGAATCATCAGCTGACTCTAGAAAAAAGTTTTACTAATATTTAATACCATAAATATTTAAATATTATGGTGCAGTGAATACTAAGAATTATTTTGTCTTTGAATGTGTACTTGCTGCACCCCTTTTATAACCAAAATTACATCTTTCAACTACTCATTGTTGTTTGATGTAACTAAAGCTTTCCTGCCAGGGAAGTTAAAATCAATTCACTCACAATTTTCTTTGCAGAAGGTAGAAATTTATTCAGCCTGACCTAATAATTGAACTGAGCAGATTTCTCCAAGCCACCTGCCAAGCTCGATGTGTTTACTTTGGGTGCTCTGAAGTTGCATTAGAAATGTTCCTTGTAAGTACTAACAGCTCGAGAAGCTTTTGGAATGACCTTGTGTTGTTGAGATAAATCCAGGGCTAAAACCTGTGTGGTTTCGAGAGAAGCCTCAATCCGGCAGGGAAGGACTTGCCACCATTCCCCTGCAAGGCTGCAGAAGCACATTTTTCCAGGCATTTCACTTCCTGCCTAAGCAGCTGACACAGTCATTCACAGGATAGGATCATCTCTAAACAGCATATTTTCTAACAGGAGGGGGAAACATTAAAAGTAAAACGTATTGAAGACATCATTCTGAATATCCGAGTCAGACGGGGACAGTAATTGGAATATGCAGTTGGAAACATGGAGCCTGAGCAAGCCCAGGCAGGGCAGCGGGGCAAAGGCACGCAGTGCTGGTGGGCTGCCCTGCACCTCCTCCTCAGCACAGCAGCAGCAGGGGCTGGAGGTGCTCACTGACAGCATTGCCTGGCAGCAGGAACATGTCTCCCCTGACATTTCCCAGAGTCACAGTCTCTCCCAGTGTTTCGTAGTGGCAGGTTCTCTCCTGGCATGTCCTGGTGGCAGGAACAATGTAGGGTTTTCCCCAATGACCCAGCAGGTCTGAACATGTGAGGGTCACAGTTTCCAAAGTCTCTTAAAGCCTCCACTTTGATGCCAGAGCTGCAGCTCTTGCTTCCTTTCATCCATGTTATAAGAAACTCACAATTATTTCTCTCTGATCAAACTCTTTTAATTTTCCTGTTGTTCACTTTGACCTAAACTGCAGGTTAACTGAGACACAAATTACATCTGTTGGATACAGCAAAGCACGTACCAAGTAACCTTAAAAGAGGGTGATTTTTTAAAGATCAAAAAGGCTCGATGTTACCAGTCATCCTAAGTCTTTAATTCTTGGCCATTACACCAATAAATTATAGGCTCACAAAAATATATTCTTCTCTGGGTTCTTGGAAGACAGAAACAAAACCCTGAGAAATGGGTTTTCCTGCTCAGTATAATAAATGGAAATTCACATTTGGCATCAAAATCCTGGAAAAGAAAATGATGTTGAAGGAATTCTTGCTCAGAGTTGCCCCAAAGTGTTCATCTTCACGCCATCTAACTGATGCTGGTGCTAGAAGGGTCTGCTCACTACAGAACACTCTGAGGAACCTTATGCTGTCCCAGACAGCAACAGTTGTGCTACGATCTGGGCAGAAAGGTCAGAAATAATGGAATTTCCCACTAAGGTGTTCTCAATAACACAGAGCAAACAGGGGCAGCCCCTTCTGCTCCTGGGGAGTCCCTGACCCCACACTCCTGATGATTGCAGAGGCTCTGGCTCCCTGTGTGGTGTGCGGGAGACTCCAACTTCTGCTGCTGCAAAATTCATCTGAGAGGTGTCCCGTTAAAAATTTCACATATTTCACAATATTCATTGGAATGCGAAGTGTTTTTAAGGGAGTGGCAGCAATTTTTTCTCAGTTGCTTTCCATGCCAATGTCCCTTTGCTAAATACCAGCTCTGCTTTGTGGCAGCAGTGCTTGCTCTTTTCTTCTATTTCGTCCTCCAGCCTTGCCAATCACATCCTCCTGATCATACTCAAGCGATTCCTGAGATACACTTCACATACTATTTTCTCTCCAAGAGTCCTGATGGCTTTGCAAGTTAATTAAAATAGAACTTCAAAGGCTTTTTGTAATAGATTATAATATCTTTGGTTTCATGGCATCTGTTAAAATTTACAACTAAGGATGTCATTTTTGGTGAAAAACATGTTCTTTTACACCCAGACCATTTATTTGTGTATTTATTTAGTGACAGAGCACCTCATTTATAAGAAACATGGAAAAGCAATCATTAATCATACTTTTGTCACAAAACAGCTTCCCTAGCAATTCACTGAAAGCCCACAGACAAGCTGCTTGGTGTGGGTGTTCCGAGGACAGGCAAGGAGCCTTGCCAAGGAAGCTGATGGAGGAGTCTCTTTGTTTCAAAGTCTAGCAGGGAACAAACAAAGAGGAAAACAAATAGTTGGTGAATTAGACACTGGAATTATCTGGGAAGGATGCAGCACCATGGATGGTAAAGTAAATCCGAGGCAGCCAGTGTGACCAGGATTCTCATTGTATCAGAACCCTTTCAAGATAAGTTCATCAGTGTTTTTCTATCACTACACAGCTCACAGGCTGTAGCACAGCAGCACCTTGATGCATTCCTACTCAAGAGGGAAACAAGTGATCCAGCCACAGCCAGCCCCATCTGACAATGTTCTAGTGCTCAAGGCCATGCTTATTTTAGTACACAGGTATTGTCCATGCCCTCCTGCCCATTGGTGACCCTGCCTGGAGCCCTGAGCATGCCCAGGGTACTGCTGTGCCTTCCGTGGGTCACTTGGGATATGACTGTGGCAGTGCCTTTTGGGCACAATGCCAGGTCAGAATTTTGTGAAGTTTCCCTCATTTCTCCCTGCCATGCCTGGCTCACCGTGGGACCTCCACTGACAAGAGCAGCCCTTGACACAAGGTGCCTGATCCTGTGTTCACTTGGGGATGTGCATTGGTATCACAACTTTCACTTCACCACAGCATCATGGCAGGGGAAAAGGAGAAGGAAACTCACCAAAAAAAAAGGGCGAGAAGGCAGAAGATTGTGTCAAACACTAAGGTTTGATCTCGCTCCAAGAGACAAAGTCCAGCATGGGATCAAATTGCTGTTTAACATCAAGTGCTGGGTCTCTGAGGCTACATGGATGCTGGTTTCAGCAGCTATGATGGGCCACAGTCTCTTCTTCACAAGATCCCACAGTATCAGAAGCCACTCTCTGCTGCAGCAGTGGAGGATGAGGGAACCACAAAGTTACCTGAGGTGAAAAATCCTCTAAGGGTTGTTTGTCCCATTTTCGCAGACAGCCCTTGCACTTGGTTATCTCAATAGCTGCAGAAAAGACTTCAAACTTTTGCACATTACTCCTTTTAAAGGAATGTGTTCTGCCTTGTTTTATGTTGTAACCACAGCTTTAAAACACTGGCATAATCACTGAAACACAACATGCCTGCTCATTTGATTTCCAATTTGCCTTAATGATCATTCCTAGCCACTGGAAAGGACTCTGGACACAGAACAGTCTATGAAGATCCGTTCTGAGCAATCTGTACACGATTAATTTCAGTACATCAAAATGCCAGAGTCTCTGTGTACTCTCTGTGTACCAGTGTTTTAAAGAACAACATCCCCTTCTCCAGTTGTGGCCAGCTCTCAGTGCTGCATTACCCCACAGCACCTGCAGCTCCTGCAGCAAGAGCAGGGCCAGTGAGAACAGGGATGGACACGGATGGTGGCAGGGGCTGCCCTCTCCCAGCACCCACCTGCTGGGGTCTGCTGAGATTGGCCCCACTTTCACAGCTCTTTGCTTCTGGTCCTACTCTACATTCTGGGATGCTCTCTGCTCACCCATCCCATTCCTCATGGGCACTGTTCCTCCTGTGCCCACCTTCGGAGAGTGCATGTCTGCTTCTCACCCAGGCTGGGAACAAACACACTTTGGTGTCACCACACAGGCTGCCATGGCCGGCCCCAGCCAGAGACAGGCATGAAGGTCATTATACGAGCCAGTGATTAATGGACTAATGTCTTTCCTGAGCTCTCCTCTACGCTTTAATGAATGTACTCAGTGTTCAGCGTGAACCAGAGGGTTTGCAGCTCAGCTGATGAAACCCGTCTTCAAAAATCAATGAAAGATGAAAAGCCCAGTGTCCATTACCAGAAGGGTGAGATGCAGTGTCATCTTCACAGCAACAGCAGTACGACTCCATAACGTACCATCCTATGTGTGAAGGCTGCTGTTATTAAACATTAACAAACAGCACAGAACAGCTTTGTGTCTGCACTGTGCTGCAAACTAGAAATTGTCCCTGTCAGTCATTGATTTAAAGGTAAAAGAGCATAACTATACCCAAACCCTACACTATTGCAATATTTTTTTCTTAAACACTGCCTCTGCATTTTGGAGTCTATAGACCTCAAAACACGAAACTTGGCTGACTTACAGAGCCGTGCAGAGGTCTGGGCGCCTGGGAAGCAGAACACACACTGCGAGGCAGCTCCACCCGATCCTGCTTCTAAAACATGTGGCCACAGCAGCAACTGCTCCCAACACTCCTGGGAAAACAAGTGAACACCCCGGGGGGGGCAGCAAACCAAACCTTAGTTGTGGGTGGCTGTGTCAGGTGACAGCCTTTATCTCTGGGTAGGGACTTCTTGGTCAGTGCAGGAGAAGAATCCAGAGCAGGTTAAAGAAAGCATTATTCCTAGTGGGTTTTATGGCAAACCCTGCAGCAGGATTGCTGAAGGAGCTGGTGTCAGACGACAGCAGCAAAGTCACCTGGGAGAGCCCTGGACTGCAGCAAGGCACCGATGGGGAATGTCAGACCTTGACCAAGGCTGTCCGGGGCCTGGGCAGAGGAAGAGGAGCTCCAGCCATCTTCCTGCCCCGGGTCTGACATTGCTCTCAGCCACGGAACACAGGTCACATCATGTGTGGCTGCAATTGTCATTATTTCCATAAAAAGCTAAAAATATCAACGGTGTTACAAGTGAAACTCGAAAAGGCAGTAAAGACTCATGCTAGTGCTGTAAATATGTGCTTTTTAATTATGTAGCAGTGAGAGAACAGCAAAGGCTATCTTAAAAAAAAGGTTTAAAGCTGAAAATCAGTTGGATCTCTGCTATTCTAAAGTACAAATATAGACAGTGCCAGATTGCCTCGGCTACCTACACCACCTCCATGCATCACAAAGCTCAGATGGCCTCAAACTAGCCAGATCTAGTTGAAAAACATTATAAAAGCATAACTCTAGCTATTCGTCGCTAAACTGGCAGGGATATTCACAGCCTCAAAGCCTTTGAGCTCATTGTAGATAAGGGACTTGGTGCATGAGAACACAGGGTGATTTGATCGGGAGCTTCCCTTGACTATCTCTCCACACTCAGCACAATACTGCAAACACCAGATCTGCCCATGAGCACACAGCTGCAGCAGTGCTCTGGAATCTCTCTAGTACACTCCTGCGAAGGGAATTGCAACATCTTTTGAAGCAAACCCCTCTTTAGGAATAAAGCAAGCTCCCAAAGAAGCAGGATGAGAGCACTGCATTACTTCAGTGGGGCACATGTTTATGTGACATCAGCATGGGTAAGAAACCAACATCTCAACATCTGGAAGTGTATTGGGAACAAACACCGCTGAATGTGGCAGAAGATCATTGTCATACTACAGCAATACCATTGAGTCACCGTGATTTCAAACATGTCAATATTGTCATGTGGGTGTGTGAGTATCCCAGCTCTCCATTGTCCATTGCACAAGGATGACCAAAGAACAACCTTTCGTGTAATTCTTACAAAACTCTGTCCCATTTGAGCTGCCAAGTGGCAGTGGGGGATATGGTTTAGGGGTGATTATGGTGGTTCTGGGTTGTCGTCTGGACTAGATGATCTTGAAGGTCTTTTCCAACATTGATGATTTTGTGATTCCCCAAGACCCACCAGGCAAAAAGGTCAGAGAAACAACCATGGTCATGATCAATGACCACCACCAGTGGCCTGCTTCTGTCTCATGTGCTTTGTATTCTTCATGCAATACATAATTTCAAACATCCTGCAACCTTCACTTCTTACTAGAGTAAGGATGTAAGTGGAGCTCCAACTTTTGAGAAGGTTTTTGCTACTTCCTCCCTCATCTGCAACACCCAGAGCCAGCATCCTTCACCACAGGACTGCTTACAGCTTTCCCAAAGCACCTCTGACATGATCAAACCAACTTTTAGAAGAATGATGATCTCCTGGAAGGGGGCAAAGACCCTTTCTAAGGCACTGCAGAGAAAGTTGAAATCACTAGAGCTTCTGCTGCTCACCCAAATGTGAGTAATTTTGTATTACAGTTTGCCCCTAAACATCCAACATGAAGAAAAATTGCTGCAAATTAAGGGCTTTCATTTAGTCATCTTGTAGAATTCTACTTTATCACACCTATCCAAGGCGGTTCATCCATCTGTAAATGCAGAAAGGGGTCATTGAGGTGAGATGCCTTAGTGGAAAGTCAGTTATTAAATGCAGGTAGCAGATCCACTGACCCACAAATGCCACGGCGTGAGGATTGTGGGACCCTCTTACCTTCACCTTCCTCGGACATGGTGCCTCTGCAGGCTGGGAGCCACTCATGCCACGATGTTCTGTAGAGTCAGATCAGTGTTTTGGCTGTCTAGGGCAAAATGTATCTGAATCAAAGGGCATCTGCAGCAACAATGTCAAATATGACAAGGCAGGCAGGAACTGGGTCTAATAGCTGAGGACTTCCTGACTTTTTAAGCTGTTCAATTGAACATTTAAAAGGTTTAGTCCCCTCTCAGGTCTTGAAAGCACCCCAGGGCAGGCTTAAGTAACTGTGCCATTAGGCAGCAAGCTGTAAATTGCTTATTAAGTCTGACTGAAACTGTAAAATTGCTTTTCACAATGCAAATTAATGTAAATAAGAACAATTGGTTACACATATCACAGACTATCAGATTGACGACAGATGATGCACACTGGTTTTTCCCCCTGAATTAGCATTGCTTTAAAGTTAAATTTGGTTTGTGTTTAAGAGGTCTAGATATTCCTAGGATAAATTCCACCAGTGTATTACAGACACACAGACATCAGGATGTATAGCCTCTATTACATGAAATATAAACCTCTTCTTAGGTCAGCACTGATACTTGCTTTCAAGCCTAGTAGAAACACCATGAAGCACAGCCATTTGCTCAGCAGCACAGTCAGCCACATCTTAACTTCACTCAGAAGAGTGAGGTCATGAATTGGTTATGAAGCCATTAGGACAGAGGGAGGAAATCTGTGCACTTCAGAACCATCAAAAGATGATGAAAGCCCCATGAGGAGCCCTTGGACCCCAGTCCATCACTGGTGGGAGCAGCCGTGTGCCACAGATCCCACCATCATCGCCGGGAGCATGGCCTGGGCATCACATTTTTAGATTTGTTTCCCAGAGGTGCAACAGAATGATTATCAGAAAGGTAAACCAGAAAGGCCTCTTCTTTGCCTCATCCCAGGCTAAACAGTCACCACACACAGGCACAACCAACTCAACTGCTTGGGAAGAACAAGGTCTGTGTCAAGACAGACACTTTCGGTCTCAATAGCCTACTTCTATCCCACAAATTTATCCTTCAGGGAAGCTCTAACAGCGTGGGGCAGTGGCACTACAGCAGATAGAGCAGAGCAGAGTTTTTCTCTCTGCTAGGGGTTGTTCTTATCAGAGGTTTTGCTTATCATTATTAACATATGTTATCTGAAAATTTACATTCCCATTAGCTACAGAAATAACTGTTGCCAGTTTATTACAGACTCTTGCATAAATCAGATATCCTGATAGCTCCCCAAGGATTACAGCTCACCTTGGGAAGGGATAGAGATCTCTGAATGAGACAGGGGCAACCACAGCACATGGTACCAGCCCCCTGTGCCTGCAGACCTCCCTGGGGTGCCATGGCTGTGGCTGACTGCCATGGAAAACAGGGCACAGACACTTCCTTTAGCTACACACTTCCAGGCTTGGCTTCTCAGGATGGAAACAGCAGGTGTCATGAGACCCATGAGGAGAATCAGCAAGGCTGGAAGCTCAGCCGAGGTCTCGGAGGGTTATGGCCATGGGCAACGAACACCTCGATGCAGACGACTGTGATTTCAGGCCATGTTCATCCCTTCCCTCCTCACTGTGCTGCCGCATTTCTAGCAGTTTTTTCTTCACTTTTTCTAACATTTTAATTGCTGTTTTAAAGCACAGTATTTGGAAAGAGAGTCTGGTACAAGGTGCAGAGGTCAAATAAACATCACGTTTGGTTATCTTCCAGAGTAATAAATTTTAAGGGAAAAATAATTAGCCACAAACTAGAAGTGTTTTCTTTCAGCCTCAGGGACCTTTCAGCACCAGTCAGCTTTCTGCCTCTCCTTCTCATTAACATATTGGTAGATATAGATTAATTAGGCAAAAAGAAGTTAAACTGAATTTGAAAACACTGACCTATATTTTAGGTTGGCTGTCTTGGAGTCCTCAGGGGGTTGTTCAGGCCTTGCTGTGTTGGGCTGTGCTGAATGCATTAGAATCTTTTTGTATCACATTGCTCACTATCTGGGACATAACATTTAAAGATCTTAATCCCTGGGTCAGCCAACCCTCTCCTTGCAGGGTTACCTCATTCTCCCCCATGGAAAATCAATAGTCCAGAAACTAACAAATGCCTGAATCTGTAGGATTAGTAGCCCCAGGTCTTAGCTGTGATACTCTTCAGTCAGGCAACAATTTGATGGAAGCTGCTGTGCTTTGTACCTGAATGTATTTCTTTTAGAACAGTGCTCAGTACATGCACCTGGTCTAAAAATCTGTATTTTCCAACAACAAGGTATAAAATGAACCCTGAAAACCACCAAATCTGAATGTTAAAAGGCTATTCCCCAGGCATCATGGCATTCCTGTAAATCACTAGTACTGAAGTACAGGACTTTACAACACTCTTACTACAGACATGAGTATTTACTGGGGTTTGAGACACTGGAAAGAGGATTCCTGTGCACATAAAATCACAGTGATTTATTTTAATGCGCTTTGTAAGTAAATTCTTAACAGATGGATGGAGCACCAGAAGGGTGACACAAGGGAGTCAGCAGGTGGACAGAGAAGCCAAGAACGGACTGGCACTGATCAGATTATCCACTCCAAATACCTTGAGACAAGCACAAGCTGCCCACACAACAGGCTGCCACTGACCAGATAAACAAGCAAAAATAGCGGGGAGCTGCTGCACTCCCCAGCATCCTGTTCCAGACCCCATTCCTTCATGGGGGTGACGCTGTGCAGAGACCTCTGACAGCCCATCCCACACACTTAGGGTTGGCAGGGCCACACAGGGGGACATGAGAGCTGGGGACCCCCAGAACCCACAGAGGTACCTGGTGCCTTGCAGGCAACATGAGCACAGGCCCAGCTCTTGGCATGAGTCTGTACACACACACACACACGTGGTTTAAGGGCTTCCCATCGCTAATGTGTCCTCACGAAGGCTCCTTCCAGAGCAAATCCAAATGGAACGATCAGGTTGCCATTCAGTTGTTACAAATAATCCTTGTAATTTTGCCCAAATAAAAAAAAAATGGGGTTTTAGAACAATTGTAAAGCTGGTGACCAGTAATGCTGGTATCTCCTTCTGCTTTCTGACGTTACCTCTCCTGTTCAGCCTTGCGCTGGCTCCTCCAACCACCCATGCCTGACACGCAGCTCTTACCCAGGTCCGGATGCCACTCCAGGGGTGGGGCTTCACCTCAGTCCGCACCAGCACCACCAGATGAAGGGTGGCCTGGAGGGCTAGCCAGGACTCAGGTCTGTACCCCTGAAGAGCTGACTGGTTTGAAGTATATTCCTGACCTTCGGCCTCCCCTCAGAAAAACCAACTATGGCATGTTTAGATCAGGTTATTCCATGTACACGGTACACCGTGATTCATATCAGGTCTCATTCACAGCTTTTATTGCCTTATCATCCCATTTCCCTACCGAAAAAAATAACTTCCACCTTCCCTGTAACATCTTGAAAAACTGAAGGAACACTACATGTGGCTCCAGCCCAGCAGAGCCCTTGTCTGACCTCTTAGCCCTTGTCATGGATGCTGAACTCAGGGAGGAACTCAGAGTGCATGAGGCACAGCAATGGCCTGATCAAAGAGACAGAGAGATAGAAAACTCACAGTGCTAACTGCTCAAAATAAAGAGGCTCAAAACCTGCAGAAGAAATCAATCCCCTGTACTGTAACGATCATAGGTGTTGATGTAACAATTACAAATAAAACTTCTCCATCAAAAACCTGTACTGTACACAGTGGTGCCTTTTAACGAGATCAGCCTGAGGGACAGCCCCTGTGTGCTACTCGTTACCTCATGTCTTCACAGATGTCTCTTGACAGGCCCTTCTATAGTTGAACAGATTGTTTGTAATGTTCTAGAGGAAGAGGAGCTTTGACTGGTGAAACCAAAATCCTAACCAGAACTGAAGGTTTGGTTTCTTCTCTCATCCTTGAAAATAATAATTTACTCAAAACACATTTCCAGAGATTATTATGTCCATGTTCCAGATTTGCAAAAACTCAAGGAGTTATGCTCACCAACAGAGAGGGAAGAGCTTCACGCATTAAAATGCAACTGAAATGAGGTTTGGATATCCTATAAACATTTCCTGGATTAAATCTAGCCTGCTCCCATGCTGTTCTGAAGGCAGCGGCACAGTTTAACAGCACTGCCAGATTATTAGGTGGGATCACTGTCACTCCATGTTTGCAGTACCAAGGGCTGCAGAGCTGAACACCACAGCTTGGACCATCCCAGAGCAGGGCCTCCAAAGACCCTCCCCTCACCTCAGCACAACTTTCCTCGAGAGTTTCCCAGGCAAAAAGAGGCTTGGGAACAGATCACCAAAGTGAATTTCTAGCTACACACTAAGATCATTAAGGTCTCATCTTGCAGCCAGATGAGAACCATTAAACACCAGCAAAGTCAGCTACAGACTGAGTGCCTTGTCTCATCAGGGCTAAACTACTGCTCACCATCAGTCTTCAACGAGATGATTTGGTCAGTGCACTTCACTCTTCTGTTCTGCAGATTTACTGCCTTTCCATGGCTCCTTCTCCCAAATTTTCTTTCCTCTGTTTGCTTTATTTTTCTCTTTTTAGCAGAAAAACTGGCCTCAGATGCCTAAAATGCAATTTTCAGCCACAAATTGTTCATTATTTTCAAAGTGATTGTGACAATGTTCTCTGAGTGACAATAGAAACAAATAAATAAATAACACCTTTCCATGGTGCTGTAAGGACTGATTTTTCCCCTTGGCTGAGTTCTCTACATTCATTTATTGACAATTCTCAGTGACCAAAGCACACACTGGCTTCAGGACACAGCACTGAGATGTGTAAGCTCAACGGGGCCAAACAAGGGTCAAAATGGGCCAAAATATTGCTGGCCAAGATTTTCAGAAATGACTGGCTGCTTTCTGTGGTCAGCTGGCAACTTTTTCAGCATGTCATTTCTCAGTATGTTTTGGGTTTCTTTGTTTGTTTTGAAATGGTGGCCATCAAAATAATTATTTCTTTCAAAAAAATTTGGCTGCCCTCTTTGTGCATTTCCACTAAATATGAAACATAAGCAAGTGTTTAACATAAGCCTTAACATAAAGCAAAGGACAGCCTCAGACACAGTGGAGCTGAGAACCAACACGTTCTTTGGCATCCAGGCCCCAGTGAAAGAGCCCCACGGACCTGCCCAGTCACTGCCACCAGTGCTGGTGTGGCAGTCACTCTGGCGAAATAATGCACAAGGAGGACAGATATGCAGGGAGGAGGAATGAATTTCAATAAGTCAAGGAATAATTGATTTCTGGTATACCTGGAAAAAAATACATACAGCTCTTACCTGAGAACTGAGACAGGAGTTGTAAATGTTGTTTATTGTCACCTTTTAGGGTAGAATTTGCCCACTTGGCCTTTCAGAGGGGATGGAGAGGATCACTGCTTCTGGGTCTGGAGGCACCATGCTCACAACACTCCTGTCCCAGGGACCGTGGGATCAGGGTGTTCCAAAACACACTCTGGAGGTGCAAGAAAAAGCTGTGCCCAAGAGTACAGGCAGGAAGGAGCAAGGACAGCATGAGCTCTTGCACCTGATTAAATTGAAATTGTCCCCCAGCAGTTTGTGCCTGGGCGAAATGCAGCACCAACCCAGCATTTGACTCCACTAATTTTTGAGCACCACAGCAGTTACATTAAGTGTGCACTGAGTGTTTGGCTGGACCAACACCTCCCAGTCAGATCTCTCTGTGTCTCCAAGCCTGTAGCCAGGTAACACAGGTAAAACAGCCCCTCAGCCTGGGCTCAGAACGATGGCAGAGAACAGCCTTCAGCTGGTGTGTGGCGCGGGGGAGCAAGATGGCACAGAGGGAAAAGTCAAGCAGCTGTGCTGCCAAAGATAAGCTGCCAGGAGAGAAGTTCATCCTAGCACCTGCACTGTGCATGCAGGGAAGCAGGGAATGCTTGTGGGAGGCTGGAATATGCACCTTTGAGATTACAATCCTTTCACTGCTTCCAGCCTTGGAGATGTGTCTGCTGGGAATGCAGCCAGGGATGCCATTAATGGATTAGAGTTGAGCATGTTAATGATGGACACACCACAGCACCGTCCCTTGCCAAAAAAAAAAAAAAAGAGAGAAAATGAAAAGGAAGAAACCTCTGCAACCACTGCGATGGGCCAAAGCCCACCTCACCCAGCAGGATAACATGTGCTGCCTCTGCACTTTGCAACACAGCATTAAAAGGTCAAATAAAGAGACTTTGTTCACAATGTGAAAGTCAATGACTGGAGATCACACTGCACAGTGACCTACGGCATGGAGTCCCACACTGCTGGCAGTGCCACTGACACTGCTGGGCAGCCCTGGCTGGGGCAGGGGGTGTAGTCAGGGACTGAGGGATTGCAACAAAGACCTGACAACTTCCCACACAGCTAGGAGGGAGACAGACAAGGAGCAAATTCCCGATACGCACACAGCTGCAATGTGTTCCAGCTTTTACGTAATATCTAAATTGCAGGTCCCAAGATTCAGCATCCTGTATCAGCAATAATGATTAAAACTACTGAAAGTCATTAAAGAACTTGCTAATCAGTTTCTTAATTGAGGCTATCTGTTTCCCTTTACTCAGAGACAAATTAAGCAGGTTAAAGCAGCTCCCAGCAAACATCTGTTGAAGCAACTCAGAACTAATGACAAATACAACTGAGTTCCCTTTGTGGTTCATTTTTCTCCCAACTGTACCTCTAAACATGCTGTCATGAATTGTCAATCCAAAACAACTTTGCAGCACATTCCCATCCCCTCACACCATCTTGGAATCATAGAATAATTTAGGTTGGAAAAACCCTCTGAGCCCATCAAGTCCAACTGCTAGCCCAGCACTGCCATCATCACTAACCCACAGCCCCAAGTGCCACATCCGCAGTTTTTAGATCCCTGCAGGGGTGGGGACTCCACCATCTCCCTGGGTAGTCTGTGCCAGGGCTGGACAAACCTTTCAGGGAAGAAATTTTCCCCGATATCCAACCCAAACCTCCACTGGCACAGCCTGAGGCCATTTCCTCTCATCCCATCCCTTGTTCTCTGGGAGCAGAGCCCGATCCCCCCCTGGCTGCACCATCCTGTCAGGGAGTTGTACAGAGAGAGGTCCCCCCTGAACCTGCTTTTCTCCAGGCTGAGCCCCCCCAGCTCCCTCAGCTGCTCCTCAGCAGACTTATGAAACCACACCCTTCCCTGGCCCCATTGCCCTTCTCTGGACGTGTTCCAGTCCCTCAGAGCACAACCATTGGATCATGTTCAACCTTTGAGTCCACCTTCCTGACAGCCCTTTGATCAAAGGTGACCATAAACTGAAACGCTCTTCTCCCCACCTGAACACGTTCACTTGAGCACTTGCAGACACCAAACACCTTCCTTGCCTGGCACTGCCTGTCATCTCTGGGCAGGTCTGTGGGGCAGCACCAGCACATGGCCCTCCCAGGTCAGAACCAGAGAGAGGTGTCAGGATGCGGAACCTTAAACCACAGTGGGTAGGGAGTTGTATCCCAGTGCCCCAGTGCCGTGTTCCTTTTCTCCAAGGAAGCCTTCCCTCTCCACCCCAGTGCTGCTGCGCTGCAGATGGCCTGGCAGCCCTGGGCTGCTCCTCACTCGGGCAGCAGCAGCCAGGCAGGTGCTGCAGTTGGCACTCGCCCACTGGCAAGCAGCAGCCAATGATTTTTTTGAAGGAAAACAGCAAAATCCTAATACCAAACCCAGTAAGAAAGCACAAGGCACCATCGGCACTGCTCAAGTGCTAATTGGTACCTCAGAGAGCTGGCTGCAGCTCACCATCTGGGCAGACCTCGGAGGCATTTTGAGCAAGGTATGTTCAGCACCACATGTACCGGGCAAGGTTCTTCCCCAGCCTCAGCACTACCATCCCGCTCTGTGTGCTGGCTGGTGCGCCGGCACATCACCATGGACCACCTTCCCTTGGAGGCAGCTGTCTCCAGATGTCAGTGAATTAGAGTCTCCTTGACAAGTTGTCACGGAGCTGTTTGTCTCTCTAAGGGAGCTGCAGGAGAGCTCTGCCCACAGAGCTGGCTCGTGAGGAATAGCCTGGGGTGTTCATTTGTTTGCTCACTGATTACTTTGCCCACTAATACCTTTGCTCCCCATACCTGCACTGCCATGGCTGTGCAGCACCGGGTCCAACACGCCTCAGGGCAACAGCTATTCTGACACTAAGAAACTCAAACATGTACCAAGATCAGAGACCTTCTGCAAGAGATTCTCTGTTCAGGAGTCAGCAACATGAACAATTTCTCAGCCCAGGAAGAACTTCTGCAGCCCCCACCAAGCTCCAGACTCCCAGCAGCTCTCCTTCCCCACAGGGCAGTGCTGCCTCTCTCCCAGCTCCAAACATGGTATGCAGAGCCAGCTCAGGCAGCCGGCCAGGGCCAAGCCTCCGCTGAGGGATGAACAATCCACCTGGGAACTCACCACTGTCATCCGTCACAGCTGCATGTAAAAGCCTGGCTTCTGAGGGAGTTGGGGTATAACCCTTGCCCATAACCCCTCAGATTTTCAAACTAGATAGATGCCCAGCTTAAAAACAAGTTGATGAAAACACTGATATTAATAAGAATTAAACATAATTCCAGAAAAAGTAAGCCTTGAGAAAATCCCAGTGGGCGCCTGGCTGCCCTTCAGGAGGCTGTCACCTTTTACATCATGTCTCTCAGTAACAAGAACCGTCTGCTTCTCCTTAAAACACTGGTACAAAAGCCCGGATAAAATTCCACAGAAGATGGCCAGAGAAAATCCACATTCATAGCTGAGTGGCTTTAATAAATACCAGCCAATGGACCTGGAAGATGGCTGAGACCACCTGGCCCGCAGTCCAGTCCAGAGCAGTGGGGGTGAGCAGCCCAGGCACTGAGTGCAGAGTGACCCAGAAATCCAGCCAGAGCTCCCCTCTGCCAAATGGGATGAACTGATCATACTCACAGACTGATAAACTGGGAATCTTATGTTTGGTTATGGCTGAAATGAGGTCATTTGCATCCAATACAGAATTCTGGCATTTACATTTTAATAACAGTTTTCCTCTCCCTTCCATGTTTTACGTGTGCAGATGGATCTGACACATGCTACTAAACGCTTTTTTGTAGATGTAGGTTTTTGGGTTTTTTTTTTTCCTTTTCAAGCAAGAAAGCTGCTCAATGAAATCTAATGCTTGAGTTGTCTGTCCTCCAACTTCATGGGTGCCAAGTTCCCAAGCAAGAGCCATCAGGAAGCTTTCAACCCTACATGCTCAAAACAGAGCTTTTACATATGAAATGAAACAGAAATCCCAGCGCTGCCCCAGCCCAGCAGGGAGAGGGGAGGCTGTGGGCATGGCTGGCAGCACCTCGCTGCTTAGGAGAGCTGTGGGGAAGAGCAGGAGCCCAAAGCCCAAGCTGCAGCTGTGCAGCAGGACAGTAGCAAGGTGGGAAGAGCCGTCCTGAGGGGAGCACAATCAGAGCTCCTTCTAATTGCACGTCCTGGAGTTAACCAGGAGCAGATACACTGGTCACAGTGGCTGGCACAGCCCCATCCCAGTGCTGCTTCTCAGACTAGGGATTTCTCATCACAGACCTCCTAACGGAAGGAACTGCTTCCAGGACCTCCGAATCTGAGCCCAGAAAGTACTGTCTTCAGTTACCGTGTTTGCTCAACAAACACAGCAATTCAGAGGAGAGTGATTCCCAAAACCAGCCTCAGCTCTTGCCAACCCATCCCAGCAATCCAAGCCAAGAAAGTCCCCAGCAGTCTCATGCAAACACACCTTCAGGCTGGTGATCAAACCATGAGCTGAGCTCACCTCGCCCCTTCTTGGGAGAACGGAGATGGAAAGTGCTGGGAAATGGGGGTTTATCCCAGTTCTATTGCTGTTCTGGAGGTTCGCTCAGAATCCATTCCTGATGTCCAGGTGATGGCGGAAGAAATGATGAGTGAGGGTGTAGGGACATGGCTTCCTGCAGAGACAGGCAGAGCAAACCCTGGAGCTCTGCTGCAAAGTGCTCTTAGTACCCAAATCTCAGGCTGAAAATAGGCCAGGAAAGGTGTTCCAGAGGCACTGCATGGCCCCACTCACAGACAGGAGTTCAGACAAAAAAGAGAGAAACACTTTTTCCTTTTCTTTTGATCTACCACCAGCAGAGTACCAGACTAAATTCATGCTGCTCTTGTGTCATATCCTCCTCCTCTTCCTCCTCCTCTCAGGTGTGAGCAGGTGTATTCACTCACCTCAAACATGTCTCAGCGACATCCCAGATTGACTGAACAGCTGAGACACGCAATTTCCTCCAGTTGAAAGCTGCTTGGGCATATCAAACTGGGCAAAATAGTAAGACAAAATCACTTAAATGGCAGAAATTCCCTAGTTGAAGTCTCTGACGGGTCTTATTACAGCCTCCGTGTCTGGAGAGTTTTGTATTATCATATTGTATAGAATATTGGATAAAGTGGAAAACAGGAGAAATAGTGAGGAAAATGAGAATAACCTCAGAAAAAAAGAAAAGCAGATTAATGATCAGAAAACAGAGCCAGATAGATTTAAAATGTAAGTTTGGTTTAATTTCTCCTGTTCTCCAGACTCACAGGTCACAAACAGGGTCTCTGCTCAATTATTTGAAATACTTGATTGTTAAGTTTTCCAGGAAAAGATGAAAAAAACTTAGCTCTACACTTACCCAAGACATATTCTTTTGCCTCCACAGTGAAAATGCCCAAGATGGAAACAACCTGATTCAGCTCCAGCACAACACAGCAGCCATTCCACCTCCCACAGAATAGTAAAAGAGGTTTTGGCTCCATGAGCCATCCCATTGGAATGATGGGGTAGACATGCTGTGTCCATATCCAGTACTTTTGATGTCTAGAAAAAGTTAATTAGAACTTCTGAAACAATGAGACATCCAATTTTTCAAATATGATTCATCCTGCATCTGCACTACTCTCCTGAGGGTCATTTTCATAGTAAATTAATCTCTCTAACGTCAGACTGAAGTTATCAGCAGTGACACTGTGGCCACAGTGGTGGCAGCAGCAGTGGCCGTGCTGCAGAGGTGTGGGGGTGGCGCTGATGATATTGAGTCTGACAACACAAAAAATTAGCTTAAAATTAAAATAACTCAAATGATACCAAATGCAACAGAGGCTCTTTCAGCCCCTGGCTGTGTCTCTGTTCCTCCATCCTGGAACAGACAGGGATAACATTGCTGGACTGCCCTGCGCCACTCCAGAGGTACTGCTGGAAAGTGCTGGAGACAGGGACAAAACCC
Source organism: Neopelma chrysocephalum (assembly GCF_003984885.1). NCBI lineage: Eukaryota > Metazoa > Chordata > Aves > Passeriformes > Pipridae > Neopelma > Neopelma chrysocephalum. The sequence continues at coordinate 3,157,048 of NW_020897760.1, forward strand.
CCTGTTCCTGCTGCTCCCAGCTGTGGAGACAGGAGCTGCGATAACTATTCCTAGGACCTCCTAGGGACGGAGGTGAGTAGAGGGTACATGACCAGCTGACACATCCCCGCTGGACATGCGCTGACCATGCTGCCTTCCCGTGGCTCAGCCACAGAGGAGACGGGCCCTGATGCTGCTGAGTTAAACACGATTTTCTTTAGCTTGCCTTTAAGTACCAAGTATTGCAGCCAGAGCTCCTGAGCAGTGTTCAGCTGGGACATTTCAGCAGTCACAGCATGCACTGTGAGCTGGGAAAATAAAATATAGAGAGTAACTGTTCTAAGTCCTCAACATCCTTCGCCTCGGAAACCACCATTCTTTTATGGAGCTCTAAACCATTCCCTGAATACATCCTGGAAGTAATTTCATCTGCTGCCTGCTTGCAAGCAAGCTAGATAATATTTCATATTTTTCTTGGCAAGATGAACTTCAGGACTGGGTTCTAACAAATATACTCTGGGAGCTACACCCTCATTTCATATGCCATCAAAATTCTACATTTGACCAAATTTTTCTTTTTTTGGCAAGCACTCCTGCCAGGAAATTCATTAGCCAGGATTTGCAAAACTGGAGGAAAAAACGATATTAGCACAGGAGAGCAAATTAATTTGCTGATTAATACAGGGATTGGTGGTATTTTCATTATCTCCAGTTATCATTGGCAATACACAGGATGTGGCAACTGTTGAACCTCAAAGCCTTTAGCATCACTCACAAACTGGACTGAAACCATGGCCAGGCTGGAACTTCATTAAGGACAGGGAGGCATTCTGCTGAAGAATCCAATATTAACACTCATTAAAAAAATGTGACAGTTACTAATGAGACATGTGACTTTTTTCCTCCTGCATCTCCCATTTGACTGGCAGGCTGGGTCCCCTTCTCCCTGGTTCCTGCCTCTCTCCCAGCGAGTGGCACCGGCTCCCTCCAGCTCTCTCATGGTCTGCCTTGGTCAGAGAGGGAGGACCTCCCTGGGCAGCTCCGTGTGACCCTGAGCTCATGTTTCACCTGCTCAGTTACCTGTCCCCCACCATGGATACAGAGCCTGCGGCCCTGGCATTGGCAACTGTGTCCTGGCAGGGGTGGGGGGTGTGTCTGTCTGTGTGGTGTTATGAACCCAGCAAGTCAATGAGTAGACAAGGGTGTTGGGGGGGTCCAACGAGTTCCCCTTGTAAGAGTTTATTGAACAGGCACCTGCTGGCAAGCCGGCAGTCCCACATCAGAGACTCCCTCCTCCATTCCCCACCTGGTCTGAAAGGGCAATGCCAGAAAGGGAGGGGAGCACCAGCACCATGATCAGACATGCAGAGATATTTCCAACCGCCACATTCAGTGCTGGAAACTTCCTGGCAGCAAATGCCCTGTCGGCAAAACACAAAAAAACTCAACACTGTGGACAAAATATGAGCAACCCCACCCCTCCCTGCACCAACATGCTCATCCTCAACGTGGCGCTCAGCAAAAACTGATCTAAATGAACGTGAGTTGTGAATCTACAGGAGATTACTGAGACGTTGTGTCTGTGTGGCGACACTTTTATTCAGAAGTAAAATTCCCATTTGCCTTAAACTTAATTCTCTTACAAATTGTATGACAGTAAAGTGGCAGCTTTCAGCCGTCTTAGGATTTGGGGACACCCAAGAGCTGTCGGGGTGATGGAGCCAAGCGCCGCAGAGCTGCACAGTGCTGTGGGCAGCCAGCTTCTCTTGGATTTGCTTTCTGAGCAAACCTAAGGAGGACTGAAACAGAGCCTGGAAAAGGGCTGTCTGGGGCAGAGAAAAGCCACATTAGTGCTGCCTAGGGTAGTTTTTGCATTAAAAAAATCTATCTTAACTGCTGCTTTGGACATTTTCCCTCAGTGTCCCACCTCAATGGGGATCAGTACCCCAAGGCTAGTTGGCTTTTGGTAGGAAACCAATAGACCTACAGATCAGTATTTTGCATACTTCAGAAAAGCTCAGGAATTTACATTTTACTATTTTGGAACCCCTCCCAGCCATGCGTTTTCCCACTGCATTAATTCTGTAGATGAGAAGCGGATTCACAATTTGTAGTGGTGGTGTGTCACATCACACTGCCTCAGCAGCACTGGGAACCATGTCGGGAGGAAATTCTGCCCCATTCATGCTGCTGGAAAGGTCCCAGCTGCACTGGCAATTTAAAAACCAGTTTAAATCCTTGAGGCTGAGTTCTGCACTTGGCGGGTGGGGAATTCACCTGAAGCAGCACAGAACGAAGCAGCAAGTCCAGTCCTCCTTCCAACCAGTGGTCAAGGCCAGGTTGGACGGGCCTTGGAGCAACTTGCTCTAGTAGAAGGTGTCCCTGCCCATGGCAGGGGGGTGGAGCAAAATGACCTTTAATGTCCCTTCCAATCCAAACCAGTCTCTGATTCTATGATTCTGTAAACCAGAGACAACCAAGCAGCTGTGCCAGCCATCCTCCAAGGGTGACCAAGCACTCAGCACCACATTCGAATCTTTCTCCGCTCCTGAGACAGACACACACCCACCAGAGCCCAAGAGCAGCCCTGCCATCCACCACTACCCTCTTCCTGTAATTACAAAACAAACTATGCAACAAAATAAACGAGGTTGGTAATTTGTTATCTTTTTGCTGCTCTGGCAGCATGCTGAGGGTTGTAAATTGGGTGCTATATTAAAAATGACAGAAACACTTTGGGTCCTGCTCTGAGAGAGGGATTTCACTGAGGTGTTTGTGCCTCTCAGCACCTGCACAGAGTAACGAGGAGGAAGGAAACAGCAACACATAGACACTGAGAAGCCACAATGCTGCTCAATAATCCATAGGAACAGAAATCAGAGGGAAATGGTTATGTGGTTGCAGTGTGTGTTGGAGCAGGGTCCTGACAGTGGCAGCAGGGCAAGAAGGCAAGGTAAGGTGGCACTCGGTCCCTGGGCAGTAGCTAGCAGACAAACAGCAGAGGGTAGTGGGCAATGAGCATCCTGAGAAAGCCACATCCCCATAGGGATCCATCCTGAGCTCCACTGCTGCTCTTGGAGGAACAACTCTGAGCCATCCTCAAACCGGTGCATCACCTCTCTGAATGCACTGTGTCACTCTGGACCAAGGGGCACGAGGAGCTCATAAACAGAGGTGGTCAGAATCATCACCTGCACAGCACCTTGGGGTCAGGGAGCAGAGCACCCAGTGCCTGCCAAGGGCAGCAGGAGCACAGCAAAAGGGAACATAAGGACAAAATCCTGGCAGGCTGGAAGGATGTTGGGACTGCAGAGCAATACAGCCGTAACGATCCGATGAGCCCAGAAAGCAATAACTGAGGAGCTGCCTGTCTGAAACATACAGAGCAGCAGCTCAGACACTGCTTGTTTATGAAGGTTTGCACTTCCCAAAGGGCTTTACTCGGGGTGATCCCACGCTCTAAGGCAGGATTACCCTCCCTCTCTTCGTTCTGCTGAGCACACAGCCCTGGATGAATTATTGAACTCCTCATTTGCTGCACTCTGGGTAATAGCAATCTGTGTGCTGAGAGGACAACCTGCCGATTCCTCAATTTCTGTGTGCATTATTAGCATGGCACATCGAGTACACACACACATCAACAGCCCACGGAAAACCCTGTTTGCTGTAGACTCACACATTATGCAAAGCAAAGAAATTATTACAAAGAGGGCTTCCCCCATTTGTTATCAGGTTCAATTACTGGGCCACTTAACCTATTTTACTGTTCATCTCCTTTTTGCTCCACATGAAAGCTTTATTGCCAGCACTGCAATCATATAAGCTAAAGCCTGAGACTGCTGAAGACTTTTGGTTTCAGAGCTGAAGTACAGAAACACAGCAAGAGTTACTGAACAGGAAAGAAGCCAGCGTGCACTGTGCTGCTGGTGGATATACCTCCAATGCCATTTTGGGGGACAAATGAACCCCCTGATTTAATTTAAGGTGAAAATTTTGATATAGCTTTTTTCATGCCAGCACAACACAGAGAGGCTCAGCGTGCCCCATGTCTCCCAGCATTGTGCAGGCAGCTCAGTAGGAGGGTCTATTTTTGTTTGTATTTGCCTCTACCAGTCACACATAGCCGAATGGTTGATAAAAAATATGGCCATATCTAATTTCTTTCCAGGAATCAAAAAGAAATTTTCAGGCACTCAGCAAGAAGCAAGACTGCATTGAAGGCACCTCCTTCTCCTGCCTGCAGCATATGAACACCACACACCCAGGTACCTGGCTGCTCACCATGTGCCCCACGACAGTCACTACAGGGGGCCCACACAGATGGGTCAGCCTCAGGCTGGTTTTGTTATCTGGTGTAGGTTGGCAATTAAACATATCAGACCAGCAGCTCTTTAATAGTACTAGTTAGGAATTGTCACTATGGCTTGGTCCTACATAAAAGAAATGCATGGAAAAACTTCAGGAAATTCATCAAAGTAGCACCAAAATTTCAATCTGAGTTTGTGACTTAAGTGCTGCTCCTTGATTTTCTTATAGACTTTATTCTTCCAAAGATTTAAATGGGTATTTAATGAAGTGCATTCAAGGGAAGCAGTCAGGAGGGGACTGAGGGACACAACTAATTTTCGATGTGCAAAGCACGGCTGATGCACATGGAATTGCTCATGTATGTCATGTCAATCCCAGGTGCAGGAACCCTACTGGATCAGAGCAACACATTAAGTCCCAGCTGTTGAGATCAGGCCTGCTCCTAAGGATGCTCTGACCAAGGATGTGCTGCAGGAGCTACAGCAGCCTAACAAGGTATCATGGGCTCAGCTGAGACATGGCCCACACAAAATATATGAAAACTTTTTCCTAAATTTGAAAGGGAAATTTAATGAGAGAGAGATGCCATCAGGAATTAGTAAAACTATTCATATAAAATCAAATTTTCAGTATGCTTACTCAATCACACTCTGTCTTTACATATATAGAAGAGAAAGATCTATTTATTTGTTCAACGCTTCACTTTTCAAAGAGTAACATAATAAGTGAATTGATAAGTAGTGAAAGCATTAACTGTCATGTAAAGATTATGACTCTGGTGCTCAGTCGCACAATTAAATAACGTTTGTTTCTCTGTCTCTGTGAATAACGACAAGATTTCCCTCATGAATACCTAAGCAGTGACTGATAATGTAAGGACAAGTGCTCTGGGTGGCACACGCAATTCATTACTAGCCATGTCATTAAAACTAAACTTTGCAATTACCTTAAGTGACCTCAGTGCTAAGCAAGAAGGTAATGTTTAGGTGTGATTAAATAAACATGCATAAAACTATCCCCAAACCAGGTCATCCACAAAAAAAAAAAATCAGAATTCATTTGAATAATACTGAAATGTAAAGCTGCATGCTGCATTCATTTTTTTCTTGTGTGTTCTGTGATGGGCTGTAATAAAGGTGTGATTACATCCAGAGATATGAATTTATAGTTCTCATTTCTCGACAAAACAGCCAGGAAGGCATTAATAACAACTAAGGATCAATCAAAATCAGAAATGCTTTCTGAAAAAGGGATAATTGAGAAACATAAAACGCGACGCCCACAACAAATGATTCTTAAAGGAGAGACATTATTTCTAAAATATGTTGACTGTTATCTAATTAAACAGAGGAAAGCATCCCGGTGGCTGGACTCCCAGAACCCATCGCAGTTGTTGTTCAGAAGTGCTCATTAGCAAGAGAAGCCGTGTTGTGTTAGAGCAGCGTGTGTGCCGTTCCAGAGGAGCTCAGTGGGACGCAATAACATTCACCCCTTGGAAAAGCATCTCCAAGGGGAGCAGATTTTGGAGACCGGGCTGCATAACCGGGCCGAATCATTTAACAAGGTTTGTTTCTCTCACTCACATTGGAATGTTTGGAATGTCTGTGGAATATACAACTCACTGTTTTTATCAGTTACTTAACCATCCTCAGTGTTGTCTGGGATGTCTGGATGAAACCATCAGTCTCCAGTAATGACAGCAATGATCACCGTGTCCCCTCGTCTGCCAGGCTACATTCCACCAGTCCACACAACAATCCCTGACAGCCCTGGCTGCAGCTGGGGCTAATGAGAAATTAGGTTGGCCCTGGCAACAGGAAGAAGCAGATCAGATTTAAGTCAGGTCAGTTGTAATTGCACTGGGCTAATCACCAGGCTCCTCCCAGCAAAGCTGGGGTTCTGTTGTGCGCCCTGAGCCTGGTCCTGTGCCTTGCACAGGTAGGGCTGCTGCCACATCCCACAGGAACCAGGCCCTGGTGTAATGCTATTCCTGCCTGGTTTTCCAGTCCAAAATTCTTATTTTCCTTTCCGTTCTTTTTCAACATCACATCCCTGTTTAGCTTGAGCTCACAGCAGCAAACCACCATTCCAAACGTGGCTTAGCACCGCCATGCCTATTGAATCCATGGAACACTTCCTCGATCACCTGAATTCTTGGGGATCCAAACTTATTTAATGTCCCTGGGAGATTCAATTAGTCAAGGTGGTACAATATGTGATCTACAGGATGTGACTGATGTTAAATTGACTACAAGATAATTAGATGCTAATGTCACTATTGTGTCAGGATGACAAGAATGTCACCTTCTGCCATATCTGTGTAATTTCTGAGTGACTGAGGTGTCACTTTGGAGGTTGTTTAAGGCACTCTTATGACATGATCGCAGGCTTGCCTGTGCAGGGTGGGCTGTTTGGGTGCAGGCAGACCACATGATCACTGCAAGGGCTTAAGGCTGTCTCACCTACCATGTCACAAAGCCAACAGCCAAGGGTGAAGACATGAATTCTGGCCTCAAACATGTTAACTAACATCCCCCTGAATGAGGGCACAAGCTGGGTTATTCTCCTACAGAGCCTATTTAGAAGCCAAACAAACAGAGAACCTCAGAGTCCAAGACTGGTTTGGGTTGAAAGGGGCCTTAAAGCTCATCCTCTTCCACCCCTATCATGGGCACAGACAATGGGGCTCCAATTCAACCTGGCCTTGGACACTTCCAGGGATGGAGCAGCCACAGCTTCTCTGGTAACCTGTGCCAGGGCTTCCCACCCTCACAAGGAAGAATTCCTTCCCAATACACCATCTAACCCTGCCCTCTGGCAGTGGGAAGCCCTTCCCCCTTGTCTTGTCACTCCAGGCCTTCTGAGCTCTCTTCCAGGCCAGACACCCAGCCATGTTCCAAGGTGGATTTGGGTGACAGCTCCTTGCCCTGGAACTCTCCTCTGGGGAACCCCCTCTCCTCACACCCACAGGTCTCCCCACTGGCTACAGCCACAGAACCCCAACGCCAGTCCCGGCCAGGGGGAAATGGGGAAAGCCCAGACAGTGGTAAACACCTGGTGTGACAAGGAGAGGCTGTTCACAAGGAATTCCACACCATCAGCATGGACTTCATGTGGGTAATTCCATCTCTGACTCCTCAGAGAAACAGCCTCGCATTGCAAGGCTGCAATAAAAGCCTTCATTGGCCTCTGCAGCATCTGGACCAAGACCAGCCCTCATTTCAGGTGGTGTAATGAGAGGGTAAATGAGAGTTCAGCACCCACCACGCTTCCATCCCTTCTGCTTTTATGAGATCCAATATGTAAAAACTGTTCTCTTCTCTACCACAAACCCAAAGTCATTTTAATCTCAGCTGGATCTTATCAGCCATGCTGTACCTATCAGTTCTTTGACACAGAATCAAAGAAAATACTCAAAATAAAAGTAGACAGACATACTATGAGAGAGGAAGAGGTTATCTATAAAATATTATGAACTTTAAATGCACAAATATATTCCAGAATCCCCTTTCTTTTTTTAAAATAAAAAGTTGTTGCAGAGGGACATCCAGTTCAGAACAAAGATCATCAGGAGAAGCCCCATGGCCTACCACAAACCCATTCCTACCTCCCCTGGCCTTGAATTCAATTGGGGAGTCAATATTGGTCTTGGTGTTTTAATTACACACTGAAAAGTTTCTTAGGTAGGGACATTTAGAAGGGATATGGGCACTTAGAAGTCTCAGGGGCATTTAGAAGTGTTAACAATCTCTGACCTAAAAAAACCATTTTCCTGTGATCTGTGAGATCTGGGCACATACTGATGTTTCAACGCCTTGTGCTGGGAATGCTACAGGCAATCCAGTACTGGAGGCAAAGATTGTAAGGCATCAAACCGTTGAATTCTGACCAGCAGAGGTCAAGAAAATTAACTTTTTTCTTTCTGCAGCTGTGTCAGGAGTTAACTCTGAGTGTGAGTTCAGCACTGCCTTCCCCAGCACACACCAGCACAGGCACAGGGCCAGTGTCACCTGCCAGCTCCTGTCCAACACCTCCAGCTCCCAGGGACGTGGCCTGTGCCTGCAAACCCCATTTATCCACACAAGTGACCAGTTAGCTACGTAATTGCCACTTTATATTCACTCTCAGCTGGAGCTTTTGAGTGCTGGGCATGTTCAGAGGCTTGACACTAAAACATGCAGAGTAGTGCATTAAGGCATCAAAAAGGGTAACTTAAAAGTCATTGCCATGGCTACATGACAACTTATTTTGCAGTATAATATATTCTATGAAATATGTATGATCTTATTTAATATATACCATTTGTTTTTAGCATTTCATTTCTGATAATAGCCTTTTAATGATAATCATGGTCTTTTAATGATTGTAATAATTAGACTCTTATAAATCAACACTTTTTATGTTAAATATGATGAAATCCTTTAAAAATATTTATTTTCCCCTGCACTTTAAAAGGTGCTTTGCTCTTTTGCAGTGTCTGGAATCTCTTTAGAGCCACATTAAAAAGCCTTCCTGAAGGCTCATTTCCTTCCCTGGCTGCCAAGGGCTCCTCATGCCTCTTTCTTCTTCCCTTAAGGATGTGATAAAGAAGAAAAATCAAGCATCCATTGTTTGCATCTAAAATGTAATTGGTCACATTCTTCATCTTTTTATTAACCAGAAACCATTACAGGACTAAATCTTGGCGATGAACTTGTAAACAAGGGGCTCAGAACAGCAACACAACACTGAAGCTGCTCCCTACCCTGGCAGCTCTCGGCCTCGTCAGCTCCCAGGTGTCCATAAACCAACAATAGCTTTTTGTAGGCTTTGCTTTTTTTCTTTCAGAGCCAATATTAGGCATATTTTTAGCCTACAACTTCCCATTCTTTGAAAAACACACATCTTACTTGGCAAAAAATATTGACAGCTTTTGGTAAGGTCATATATCCAGAAGGGAAACCTCATCGTTCATTCAAACTTGCAGTGTCCTGGATTACACAAGGAGGTTTAATCAGACATCTAACACTTATTCACCCATTTCAACACAGCTTCATTAGACTTTTATTAAGGACAGGACTGGGAAAAGAGAGAATTATTCATAATTCTTTTTACTTTTTCCTAATTTTAAAGGGAAAAGTAGATGCCGTGAAAGTATTTCCACCTATCTACCCACCAACATGGACCTTACCCATCTCCTCTGCTGGTCACACAAAAATAAGATTCATTTTTTTTCGAATAAATAGGAAATTCAGCAAAAAGTTTGAAATGGGTGGCTCTGTGCCTCGTGTCTCCCTCCTGCCTGCACCCCTGGAGCCTGCCCTGCACACCCTCGACATCAGGATGACCAGGGGACAGAAGAAGCCTCTCAGCCTGTCCTGAAAATGGTGCATTTGGTCACTGTATGAACCCATTATCATGCAACCATAGATATTTTAACATTTTCAATTAAGAAAAACTCAGCTTAAGCAATAATTATAGCAGGTCCCCTCTCTACAGTAACAATGGAAGGAGAACATTATCACCACTGCTTGTGGCAACAACTTGAACAAAGACGGGTTAGAGGGGAAAAAAACATAATTAGGATGAGACATGCATGCCTGACTCTGAAAGAAAGATCGTTTATGCCTGATGCATTAGGGAAATTGCTCGAGAAGGGCTCAGCAAGCCCCGGGCTTATCTGTCCCGTTCAGGATGCTGCACGTGGGCCCTGCCAGCTGAAGGAGCCCCACGGCTATGGGGCAACAGTGGGAGCCATGGCAGCACTAGACCGACATCCCCTCTAAGCAGACGTGAAATACACCTCACCTTATCCATGAGAGATCCTCGGGAAAACAGAGCTGGTGAAGAGCACAAGCATCACCTGGTACTCAGGCTGCCCCGAGATGTCTCCAAGCCACTCTCTGTGTAAACAGCATGAAGGGGCAGCAGTTGGCTCCCTGGTTCACCAGGAGCACCAAAGAGCCCCAAAAGCAGAAGAACTCTCTTCTTTCCCTGTTTCCTTCCCTGTCTTTGAAGGAAAGAATTCCCCAAAGACATTTGTGCAACCAGTAGACAATAATATATTTATAACAAATAAGTGCAACAGAAACAAAAGTGGCGTATTAAAGAAAAGAGGTGCAGTATTGAAAAGGGAAAGTGCTGGCAATGAACAGAAAATAAGAATATTGAAGCTGCTGCCAAGAGCAGTACAAAATAATCATTCCTGTCTTCCTGCATCATCATCACTGTTCAGGGAGCACACCTGGAGAATGCAAAGCACACCGGGTTTTGTTACAAATCTCTTGTTTCCATACAAGTACAAAGCTACAAGGTCAGGCCTTAGTCGGTGCCAGGAGTCAGTGTCGGGGTCCCTCCAGGTCAGGGCCAAGGTGAGCCCTGGGGCTGAGCCACAGCCTGAACCCCCTGCACTCGGCACAGCAACCCAAGGGGGGATCCTCAGGTGGTTTTAAATAGCCACCAAAAAAACTCAAACATTAAAAAAAACAAACAAGGAAAAAAACCACACAAACAAACAAACAAACAAAACCCAAAAACCCAAACATTTCTCAGATGCATTTGCTTCCAAGGAACTTGGATCCAATCCTATCTGTATCATCACTTTTAGAGTAAATCCTGGGTCACAAGCCTTCAAGTTCCTGTGGGAACAAACTGGCCCCACATCCCTGTCTTGCTCTTTTGTGTTTCAGGCCCAAAAAATACCCTACAGTCAGAAATAGAGATTTTCTCCCACTCACTGCACACTCCACTGGAGTCTTTCTACTGAACTCCTCAATTCTGCTTCTCACCATCCATTTTTTGAAGGACTGACTAACATTAGGACTAACAGTTATCAAATATTTGGTGATTATAAAAAAAATAGAAACAAGGTACACAACCTTTTAAGGATCATACGCTGGTCTTCTGCAAGCATTTCCTTAATACTTTCTGAAGATTCTACTTTGGTTGGGGTTTGGTTGGGCTTTTTAAGAAAGACTGAATGTATGGTGCCATCTCCTGGACAGTACAACTTCACCAATAGTTAAGTGTTTTTCCCAAAAAACCTGGAGAGGGTATTGACTTTACTTTCTTACAATTCATAGAATCCCAGACTAGGCTGAGTTGAAAGAGACCTTAAAGCTCATCTCATTCCACCCCTGCCATGGGCAGGAACACCTTCCACTATCCCAGGTTGCTCCAAGCCCCATTCTACCTGGCCTTGGACACTTCCAGGGATGGGGCAGCCACAGCTTCTCTGGGCATCCAGAGCCAGGGCCTCACCACCCTCATAGAGAAGAATTTTTTCCTAATATTCCATCTAAATTATTCCCCTTTCAGTTTAAAACCATTCCCCCTTGTTCTATCACTATCTGCAAATCTAAAAATTCACTCTCCTTCTCTTTAGGCACTGGAAGGGGCTCTAAGGTCTCCCCAGAGCTTTCTCTTCTCCAGGCTTAAGACCCCCAGCTCTCCCAGCTCTCCCAGCCTGCCTCCAGAGCAGAGGTGTTTGAACCCTTGGAGCACCTCCATGGCCTCCTCTGGACTCGCTGCAGCAGCTCCACGTCCTTCCTGTGCTGCAGATCCCAGACTTGGGCACAGTGCTCCAGCAGCCCTGCAGTGCCAGAAGGGTGCCCAGGCCTGGAGCACCCAGCCAGCCTTTCCAATTAAAAGAATGCAGTTTTTTCACACTGGAAAAAACCTCTGTTTACTACAACTAGAGACTACATGGAGCATGACAGACGTGGCAACAGGGTCTAGAACTGACCAGCACCAACAAAAGCACAAGGTTTGATGTAGTAAAAAGTGCTTACAGAAAGCAGAGTTTCCTACAGCTGCCTCTGCAAGCTCAACATGTCTGAAAGGACAGCTCTGGGGGAGAAATAATCCTCTCTGTCATAGAAACTGAGGAAGGAAACAACAGAGGATGAGGCACAAAGATGGAAAAGAACAAAGGGAAGTAAAAGGAGTCCTTCACTGGAATATTCATTGCTGGCAACCACAGCCAGGTGGTTACAAAGAGAATTCGGGTCAACATATCCGTGAAAGATTTGCTTTGGTAGAATCTAGGAATGTTCGGTGTCCAGCCCAGCATGACAGCAGAAGGGGCACCAAGAGATCAGTACATGGTAAAGTAATGGCGATGCCCAGCAGGAAGAATGCCAAGGGGGTCTCACCATGAGGTGCACAGTGGGAAAGCACCACCCCGTTCAATTCCACATGGAGACTGGGACCAGAAGCAAGGGAATTCCAAAGCAAGCTTTAGGAACAAATCCTCTTATGCTGCAGAAGAGCAACATGCAGAGAGAGAATATGGACTGACGAGAGCAAGGTCTGGACAAACATTTGGCCGAACACTCTTTAAAAAGGGAATTATCTCTGCAGCATTGGACAACTGGGACACACTAGACATGATTTAGCCTTAAAATACCATTACCAGGTAACTTGATTTACCGGAAAGATGAAGACAAACTCTATTCTGGACAATTCAAGGAAAAATATGATGAAGAAAATCATCATGAGCAAGTAGCTATTAACAGGCAAAGTACAGAGATTGATTACCCTCAAGCACGAAGGGTTCTGGAGAGCTCAGCCCTCAGCATACTGTGCTGTCCTGGCCCTGCACTGGCAATGGGAAGGACAACCCAAATCCTCCCATGAATCCATGAGAGTGCTGCCCTGGAGGACCATCCCTTGCTGCCCAAACCTCCCCTCTGAGGGGAGCACAGTCTCCAGCTGTTCTGACAGAACCATGGCACTCATCAGAATCGCCATCTCTTGCCTGCTGTGCTGGCAGGACCCCATGTTTGTCACCACCCTGTGTTTGTCATCAGCGAGAAGTCCAAGCTAAGGACCAGCCGCAACATGCCAAGGGGCCAGATGCAGGATGCACAGGGAAAGGCTTTAGTGGCTGACACGATCAAACTGTAGGAGTGAAAAAGCCAACTTATGGTTATGACTATTTTTCACTGAAAATTAGCTGAGCCTGTCCTTCAGGAAGCTGTGACTTCATATTCACAGATATAGCTGCTCAGGGGGATTCCAGTCCAGTCCAGTACCCACAGGCAGCAGGTCAGGCTGTGGACTTAGGGGTACAGAGGTAGTGGAGGTGCCCATCCAGCTGCACCCCTGCCCCTCCAAAAGCCACAAAATCCCCTAAGAGCTGGTACTCCACCCCCCAAAGCCCATCAGACCGACCCACCACAGCCCCCAGCCAGCTCCACTCTCTGAGCCCCCCAGAACTGACCCCTCAGCCAGCTTCACTCCCTAAACACCACCAGACTGACCCCCTGGCCAGCTCACCCACCCCAAAGAAGGGGGAAGGGAGCCTAACACCCAACCTATGATAAAACAGCTCAGCTTATCTTCAGACTGTTTTATATAAATAAATAAACATATATATATATACTTTTTTTTCTGGGCTTATTTTATATATTTCTAGCAGGTATCAATGTCTGTTTAATTCAAACATACTGCCCCATGGGACTCATTAGCAGTTTAACAAACTGCATGGGTATAAACACATGGCAGATAAAAAGACAGAATTTTAAAATATTGTATGTATGCCTACAAAAAGAGTCTGGGTGAATGATGAAGGGTGTCAGGGAAGTGCTCGACCACATCAAACAATGAAAACATTCCTGAGATGGGCTGTTTAAATATTAAATAAATACTCAGAACTTCTGTAAATGTCGAACAGAAAAAAGATGGAATGCTATTTTTCCTAATCTGTTCCCACTGTAATTATGGACTCTATACTCTAGCTAAAAAGATCATTTATCTTGTGCTGAGCATTTCAATTGCTTTATCTCCAATAAATTGCAGATATTACCTTCGATGGATAACTAAGCCCGGCGCAGGAGCTCCAGGCACAGCTGATGTGCCTGGAAAATACTTAACATTTGTCTTATTTTTTTATAAAATGTTTTATCTCTATTTTTGTGAAAGCTTTTTTACCAAATTATGTATTGCTAAAAAAATTAATTTATTCCATTCAGAAAGACTAATTTTAGGGGAAGGGGGGGGAGACTGTTTACAGGCAAATATTCTGAGCTGTATTCCCTTTTTTTACAATACCACCTGTATAACCATATATATACAAATATCTAGTACTATACTAATAACAACACATATAAGTTATCTTTCCCTGAGCTGACCTGGGGCCTGGAGGAGGGTTCCTGTCTCCTTGCCACCAGCACGCAGTGGCACAGATACACAGATAATTTATGCAAAATACACCCAAAGCTTGTGTGAGAACCAGAAAACTAATTAAGTAGAGACGGCGCTAATGAGGGTTGGCAGCCAGGAACAATGGCTGTGCCAGGCGTGGGGACAGAGGGGAGGGGAGAACACATCCGTGGGAATGGAGCAGGTCTGGGCACTGCCAATCCTGGGCACAGAATTCCAGAATCATTTAGGTTGAAAAAGTTCCCCAGGACTGTTGAGTCCTACCTTTGACCCATCACCACTTGTCAGCTAGACCAAAGTACGTCCAGTTATTCTTTGAACGCCTCTAGGAATGTGGACTCCACCACCCCCCTGGGCAGCCCTGTCCAATGCTTGACAACTCCTTCCATGAAGAAATTCTTCCTGCACGATGCAGCCCAGAACAACACCTATTCATATTTTGCAACCTAAACGATGTAGGCATGTCCTCCCACTCTTATTAAGCATTTAAAATCCAGTTCTAAGAAAAAGGACCAGTAAGGGTACAGATTTGCAGTACTTATCAACGCATTTGATTCATCCTGAAATACCACATATTTACTGTTCTGTGTGGGATTATGGAAAATCTGAGCTAAACCGGAGACTACGCTATAGTAATTGTTTTTTGTTGCTGTTTTAGCCAGGCAAAGCTGAGCAGCAGGTCTGGTGTTACAGGTCCATCACTGCTGAGAACAAGTGGTTTCTCATTGCTCCTCTGTGAGAGCTCAGTTCAGATTACAAAAGTGACATCAAATCTCAGGACTTCCATAAATATTCAGAGCCTGAGCATGCTCCATCTGAGGCGCCAGGACTCAGGCTCTCCACTGGCAGCACAGGTCACTACTGCTCATACCCCAGGTGTGGGAAACCTCTTTCTGGAAGAGACACACAATTTGATGGGATTTGGTGGAATAACTGCGCTCAGAAACAAATGCCTGTGCTTGTTTTATTACTGCATTACTCTAGTAAAGCAGGGAGTGAAGGGATACCTGCTTAGGGATAAATCTAGCTTGGATTGTGTCCTGTGTGATCACAACAGTGAGGTGCCAGTGCTGTGGGGGCTGTGTTGGGAGCAGCACTGACAGTGGGTGGAGAGGGGGCCCCTGGGGGTGCTGGGTCCAGCTCCCCAGTAAAGAGAGAGAGGGACATACTGCACAACCCAGCGAGGGGCCCCGAAGATGAAGGGACTGGAGCACCTCTGCTCTGAAGAGAGGCTGGGAGAGCCAGGACTGCTGTGCTGGAGCAGAGCAGGCTCAGGGGATCTCACCGATGTGTACAGGTACCGTCAGGAGAGAGCCAAGGAGACGAAGCCAAGCTCTTCCAGTGGTGCCCAGGGCCAGGACCAGAGGCCACAAGCACACACTGGCACGCAGGAGGGTTCCCTTCAACACCAGGAGACACTTTTTCACTGTGAGGTGACCGAGTACCACAGGGAGGTGGTGGAGTCTCCACCCTCAGAGATACTCAAAACCCACCTGGACATGGCTCTGGGTGGCCCTACCTGAGCAGGGGACTGGTCTGGATGACCTCCAGCAGTCCCCTCCAACCTCAATCAGTCTGTGCCTCTGTGACAATCTCCTACATGTAGTCTGTTTTTATCAGACTTCCCCAGAATTCTCAGAAGGGTTCTTTCCTCTGTTTACAGAGTTCTTTTTTCTTAGAAAGGATTGTTCTGCCTGGTGCACTCCCTGGTTTCAGCTGAGTGGTGCTCCCCCTTGGTGTCCTGTTCCGGTTTGACAGTATGGCACAGGGAGTTTTTCCTATCACAGACTGGAGCTGTGCTTTGATTGTTAATTCCTTTATCCTCATCTCTGACATAACATCTTCACATTCAGGTGAAGGAATTCTGCTGTAACCACTGCCTCTGTGACTATTGCACAGGATAACAGAAGTAGGCCGTGCTCAGAATAGTAATGAAGGGAGTTAAATCTTTTGTTGCAGCTATAACTAAGTGAACCACCACGTGCAAACATTTAACATTACTGAAATATCTACTCTGAAATTTTAGAAAATTTAAGAAATCCCTACTTAAACTCTTCACAGCTTATTTAACATATCTCAGATGCTGTCAGCAATGAAAACTCAGTGCAAAAGAGCACAGGTCTGGTTTCAACAGAACAGATCATGGTCCTTATTGGACTGAGTCAAGAGCGCAAGTAAGGATAAAACAGATCTTTGTGGTGTGCATTGCTCTGATTAGGGCTATTATCACCTGCATCACAGCAAAGTCTCACACCGAGAAAGCACAGTAAAGCTTTCAACTTTTTTTTTCTTAATCTTCTCTGTCAGCAGTTTACAATCACGAAAAATTACGGATTTGTTGTAACTTTTTTCTAACTTCATAAACTCTTTTTTTTTCTCCTCCAGTAGCTCCTATAGTGCTTTTACAGCTACTTTTTATTGTAAGATTTGTGTATAATGAGATCTTATCAAGGCAAACCCTCCTTTCATTCCCATCTCTTTGTATTTGGTATCTGTAATCCCAGCAAACTCTGAATTCAGATGGAATCCGCAGATGAAAAACCACAATATCCAGGGCAAGGAACCGCAGCCGGAAAAACCATCAGCTGTGAGGCTCCTACCAGCTGCTAACAGATAAAACACGCGGTGATGCCTGCGAGGAGTCCGGGTGAGGTCCGTTTACCAAATCGCAGCCCTGCTCCGCGCTCACCAGCGCGCCCCGGGTGCTCCAGGTGCGGCCGAGGAGGCACCAACCAGCGGCTGCGGGCAGGGCAGAGTTAAGCGGGCGAGTTCGTGCGCGATTAGGATTCTGTTCCTAACTAGATTACCAACCCAGGCATCCACCTCCTCCTGCTCCTCGAGAGCGCTCGGAGCGCTCCCGGGGCCGCAGCGCCACAACCCTCGCCCGGAGCGCGGCAGAGCCGCCTCTCCCCGCCCGGCCGGGCGGGCCCGAGGGCTCCGCGCCGCCCCCGCCCCGCCGGCGCATCCGGGTCGCGTTGCGGCGGCGGCAGCGCTGGTTCCCGGCCCGGCCGTGCGGACGATGGGCGGGCGCAGCGCGGCGCGGCGGGAGGACACGGG